>NC_056728.1:1785729679-1785922179 GCF_019279795.1 Protopterus annectens | reverse complement strand
AAACCATTCACATCCTGGTTACTGTCTTGTTTCTTGATTCCTGAGCTCAGTTACAGTTTAACTGTTGCATAATGCTATCACAGGTGTGAAAAAGCATAGGTCTGTGATATACAGAGAGCTAAAGCCCTGACCATAAGCCAGATCACCGATGTTTGAGCTGTGGTTTGAGTGCTAGAAGAACCAGGAGGGGAAGGTGGGAGTGGTAGCTAATGGTGCCTTTTCCAACCTGAGGGGCGGAGGTGGAGATTTTGGTTGGCTTATCATCACCATGCAAGAGGAGCCTTTCACAACACAGCACCAGAATGATCAGGATTGTGGATGTGCAGCCAATGATCCCAAGCTGGCGACTGTAGCTCCTGTTAGGTTGTGGTGGAAGCATAAAGATGCACAAGAGAGTTTGAGATGCCTCATGGTGATGCAGGTGCTCACATCAGCCAAAAGGGGGCAGAGTTAGGGCTTTAACTGAAGGAAACTAATACGATGGCAGGGTCACAAACCACTAATGACCTGTAAAGTTATCTACCACTTCTGTAATGGGAGTAAGGTATCCAGTAGACTGAAATGAATGGACCCAAGACTGATAATGGGGTGATGGTGAATTGGCATGGAGACAGGAAAGCACATGGAAAAATATTCACTGTGTGAATTCTGATAAGTCCTTTATTATTAGTCATATAATTGCATGTGCAGTGCACATAGATTACAACCATAGGCAGAGCGTCAGAAAAGCAACAGTGGTCACTACCTGAGTGGAAGTTTAGCTAGTGAGTTCATACATTTCAGCTTAGTTGGTGTAAAAGTAAAGCCCTTTCTTAGCTGGTGCATAATTAACAACTTATCTATCAAGTTAAAGCATGGTGTCACTGTAAAGTAAGTTTTGTCATCCAGGATGGAGATTTTCTACTAATGTGCTTTTCATACTTCTACACCTTAATCATTTCCCGCAGCGACCCCTTGTGTAACTTTAATGCTGGAAAACCATTTTATGGCTTTTAGGCTGATAAATATACAAGATGGCTTTTATTTGTCTCTATGTATACTTTTTGTTAATAAGATAATGCTGCCAAAGCACAGAGAAAATTTAAAGAGTAACAGGATATGTACTACTAAAGTTAATTAAATCAGTGGTCACATTTTAGTTCAGCTAAAATATCGCAGTTACTAAGGTAGAGGTCATTAGAGAATACACTATGCATAAAATGGAGACATCTCTAAAGTGTCTGAGTAATATATTTAACAGAACCTCGAACCATTATAGCCCTGAGCTAGAAAATTGATGAAATTACATGCCATATATCTGTCAGACTGAATATGGTCTGGCAACCAGAGTAAATATTAGAATAGACTGAAAAGTTCCTCTTCAGCTCTGACTGCTAGAATTCTAATAAATATTGTCATCTAGCATTAAGGTAATTCTGCTTTTCTAGCACTTTTCAATTATTTGAGAGTGAGTGATTGTTTACAGATGATAGCTTCATTTAATTTCAGTTTCATATCTTTATCTACTTGCATATCACCAACATTTGCTTTTTAGGTGTCAGCAAAATACGCAATGAAGACCAATTAAACACATTCACAAACAAATATACAAACCAGATTTTAAACACAACTTCTTGAAAATATTCATAGAGGAAGATAAAAAGTTTTAAAACGTATTCTAACAACAGTACTTGCTTGAAAGACAGTCTTATCTTTGATTTATAGTATTTTGAAATATATCAGAAGAAAAGGGCAATATTATATGAAAGCTGCTGCGGAATTTTTTTTTTTTTTTTACAAAAATCCATTCTATTTAGAATATTTATCAAATGATGTACAGGGGTATAGTTCTGCTGAAAACAGCAAGTTGCACTGCAGCTTCCATTAAAAGGATGAATGTAGTTAATGATATGGTTTAAAAGTAAACAGCTGGAATCAGTAAAAAAGGATAAAACAGTGCATTTGTGGAGAAATACATACATACATACATACATACTGTAAATACACAGAATACTGCTGAAAAAGGTTGGAAAGTCTACTTCAGTAATAATGGTTAGAAAGCCACTATGACAGTTTCCTTCCATGTAGAAAAGCATGTTTTCAAGTGTTTAGGAAACAAAGTGGTATTTTGTTTTAGTCATTTATGTAATTACTTTATTTGTTTACTTACTTTTTGACCATAAATGGTTGTATGTTGCACTTTGCAGCTATGTCTGTTTTCATAGCCATGTTAGTCACACTACAGACAACTACCCATTTACGAAGAAGATTTGAGAGCTCTGTTTTTGTTAGTTGAATTACTGAGAGACACACAGCATAAACAGAAGTTATGGCATTCATATGTAAGTTAGGAGGATTTATGTTATACAGACTTTGTGCCAATAATCACTAGGCTACGCTACTAGCCAGGTACAGGAGTATGGCAAGCAGATCAGTGTTCAGTGTAGAAGAAACCCATTCTATGGAGTTTGCTAAGAGCTAGGTCAAGAATATAACCAAAATTTCTGTACCATTTTTCAAACATTACCAACTTCCCATACATACTTTCAGATATAGTTCCATTATATTCCTGCTCTATAATTAAAATATCTGCTCTTAACTGATGTTTTATCATCTGGCAATCTCACATATAGATTGTTATACCTGATAATGATACAGTGCCCCAAAAATGTTACACCAAGAGAGTCTGCTAATGCTTCATTTCTTAATGATTTCTACACGAGTCAAGTCACCTCTAAAACCTATAACCAACTGATTATAGGGAAATAGTCTCCAATCTCTCTTTATAACTGAGGTGTTTTGATCCTCTCACTTGCCTAGTGACCATCTGATGGATTCTCTCAAGAATAATTATTTGGCAAACATTATAACAACTAAAAAACCCCAAATTGTCCATAACAGTTCATACAGTAGAAGTAAAAAGTGGAATCAAGACTTCTTGCTCTCTCTCTACTACTGACACTACTCAAGATGTCTTTTAAAAGACCATAACACTTCCCCACCACTATTTTGATATGATTATCAAAGTGCAAAGCATTGTCCACGTTATATCCTAAATCTGTCACAGAACTTACTAAGGTCAACATTTCAGTATTCAGAGGATAAGGATAACGGTTATTTCCAGAAGCAAAATGCATCACATTGAAGTTCATGGCATTAAATTGCATCACATTTTCTGTGCCCCCCTCCCAACTTTATGATCATTCCTATTTCTAATTGTACCCATGCATCTTAGTGTCATCAGGGAATTTACGTAAAATGGCCCTGTCAAATATTGGGAACTCAGTCATCAATAGCCCAAACAACATGGGGCCAAGAACATATCACTGGGGAACCCCCAAATCAATGTTTCTTATTTTTGAAAAGGAATGTCATATTGTCATATAAATCTTCTTCCTGATAGACTTTTGGGTATTCAGTGCTCAATGCCAATATTCATATTGCATTTTAACATAACATTAAGTAATTCTTTCATGGGCGACCAAATCAAAGTCTTCACAAGATCCAGATAAACGACATCACTAACAAGGCCAACGTCCATTGAGCAACATAAGAGTGGATACGATTAGTCAAACATGATCTCCCCACTAGGAAACCATGTTAGTATATATCAGTCCTTTGTCCAGTATCCCCTGGAGGAGACGACAGATTGTTCACTCAAAGCATCTGCCTAATATTGAGGTCAAACTGATAGGTCTATAGTTGTCCAATGATTGCTGTACATATCCTTTGGGTATTGGACACACGGTTGCTTCCTTCCATATGTTGGGAACATAGTCCTTGTCCAATGATTGTTAAAAGAGTACTTGAAGGCATGATACCAAGCCACTGGCAATGCCAGAGAGAAAATATCCATTTAAACCATCCGGCCCCTGTGACTGCACTTTTTATAATATTCCCCAATAACTTGGACACTAATGTATAAGATATATTCAGAGAAACATTAGCTCTACTACCTGTAATACAGTTATAACCCTTATGCCCATTTAAAAATGAGAATTTCTCAGCAAATAAATCTGCAAAATCCAACAGGGTCTGTAATAGCTGAGTTCCCATATTTAACATTAATATGGGGTATTTTCTTTCCTAAAGCATCTTAAATGCATGAATATGGTATTTTTTATTCATATTAGTATTCTGCACTAACCAGTTTCATAGTCAGTTCTAATTTTTGGATTTAAATTCCTCAAGGATTTTTTTCACTGTTATAGCTATATTTGACAGAGGCAGATGGAGTACAATTATACCGCTTCCAGGGAGGTCTTTTTTATTTTTCAGTTGAGATAACTTTTTTGCCCACCGTGGAGGGAGACATTTGTTGTGATGATTGGTCACACCAACAGATACAAATCTGTTTATTAAGGCATATAATTTACCATAAAAAGTATCTTCGAAAGAAACCATGTATTGTCATTGTTTAAGTAAAGTGAAGCAGGCCAGCCAGGTGTTGCTGACTTCGCACACCTTCATTTTCTCTTAGTGCACACGTTTCATTTTTTTTTATGTACATGCCAATAAAATGTTGCTTACTGCCAGAAGTGCATGGAAGGGAATGATAGTGTACCCCCTAGGTGTGGAAATAACATAAAGTGAGCTGAAGACAACTTGCAGTACCAGCCAAACATTTACCTTCCCCACACGCACTCTGTATGCACAAGCACCAAAATTAAACATTTCCCCCAATGACTCATTCAGGACTTTGTCCATGTCTGCACAAGCACTTCACTGCCACCTAAATGAAACATTTCCCCAGCAATCCCTTCAGTAGATTCACCAAATATGCACAAGCACCAAAATGAAACATTTCCCCACTGAACGCTTCAGTAGTATGTCCAAGTATGAACAAGCACTAAAATGAATCACTTGCCCAAGTGACCCCTTCAGCAAGATGTCCAGGTATACACAGGCACCAAAATAAAACATATATTCAGGAGCATTAAAACAAAATAACATTTTTTTCAAATAAAGTCAATAATTGAACATAATTTTAAAATGTGTGGCAGTACATATTCCTTTTTCCTCTTCCCCTTGCAAATCCATATTCTATTGGTAACTTGCTGCTTACTGGCATAAATTCAGGGTCATTTACATGTTTAGTATGCAAATGAGGTCCTTTTAGCTTCATATCTATGAATCCTACTGATACATAAACTTGTAATGCCCCTTATCTGCATATTAGCTGTCCCCTTATTGCTTATGCCTTAAGCATGTTAGGCTTTTGTGATAGGGAGGTGTGTTTAACAAAAACATCTCTGCATTTTCGTAACCATCTTGAAATATATAATTTGCATAATCACATAGCATTGCTCTTTGCAGATTACTGCTACAAAAATGTGAAGGGCTAGACTATGAATACAGCCCTATATTTCCACCTGTCTTTATGTCTGAACCCATGGGTAGTCATTTGGATACCACTGAATGTTTTGTAGTATACTAGTATCACTAATGCTTTTTCCAAGTTAAAAATGTAGTCGTTCCTTGCTATGATATTTTGCCCTTTACCTGTTGATATAATTTAACGGTAAGATGATAATAAACTGAAGCGTAGCTGCAGAATTACAAATCAGCAGTTGGCTTGCCTGCATGAGTCATTGCCACAGCAAATACTGAGTAGCTAGCTGTGGTTGGGTGTTGCTTCTATAAATAATAAATAAATAAATAAAAACAGTAAGCTGTTTATTTGGGGTTTTCTTGGGCTCAGCAGTGTAATTTGAGTCATTATGGATTATGGTTCATGCCGCTGATATCCCTGAATGGTGTGACACATTAATTCATGCACGATGGGTTGCTATACAGTTAAGCAAAGACAAAGCCATAATACCTAGAACCAAAATAATTTGAGTTATTTTTTAATGAGTATTTCAGCACTAATCAGGAACTTTTCTTATTTAAAGCCATGATGGATGTACTGGCAGTAACAGGCTGATCTCAAACACAGCCAAATGGAAAATATAGTGTCTTTACACAATATAAATCACTGACATTGTTTAAGGTGCACTGATCAATCACACGCATGTATGCATGCATATATACACACACACACACACACACACACACACACACACACACACACACACACACACACACACACACACACACACACACACACACACGTGCATGCATGCGCGTGCACATGCACATGCACACACATTTATATTTCAACTTCCCCTTCTATAAAACTGATGCTACACCAGTTCTGTTATTATGCTGTTTTCCTTTGCTGATGGGTCTATAGAAGATTCCCACCCTCTAGTCATATTTTGTCGTAGTTAATTTCCCCATGAAGAGTTCCAGCAAGTCAACAGAATGAGTAGTGGTTAAGATAAATTTAGTAGACACATATATCAATATACCACCAGGTTTGTGGTGTGAGTGAACCACATGATACCCTTAAACCCTTGGACAGTTACAGGTATGTTGCAGTCATTAAAGTGAGTTTCGTTAAAGCACAACAAAGTATACATTCACCTGCTATTATACATTATAAGTCTATAATTTTGTTGTTTAAGCTTCTACAATTACAAAAGTAAATTTTCAAAGGATTTAAGTTGTTCTTTATTTCTGCCCCCTCAATCTTACAAAAGTGATTAACTTTCCTAAGGAAATTACCAACTAATCTGTTTCCAGCATGGCTGAAATGAAGCCGATCTCTACTGAAACAGTTATTTTTAAGTAATAAATCCTCCCAAGTACTTATTACTTTAAAAGAGCTGATTAGTGAAGTTTTGTGTGGGATGCTTGTCATTTCCCTTGCCAACCTTTTTTAACACCTACATAAAAGGAGCTACGGAAATTTCACGAAATATTAATCTAAACCCTTGGGATTTCCTTAATCAACCAATAAACCACTTTTTCAAGCACCTCAATACTAGTGTGACCAACATCATTGTCACATGCTACAAAAATAACTGTTTCATAAGAAGAAGAATTTTTAAACAAAAGTTTAATTGCATCTAACATGTCGGCCATTTTTCTACCTCTCATGCAACTAATAGTAATGAGCTCTCACTTCATTCTCAGGAGAACATTATGAATTCCTGTCAACACAGAATCTCCCAACACAAGGACATTGCTGTTTTATTTTATTATGGCAAGACTTATTATTTACAGTAGTGGATGGTGACTTCCTTCATCCCCCCAAAGAGCCCTTCTTCTTTTTAATCTCTTGAACTTTCCTCCTCATCAAATCTATTATTCTGACAAAGTGTAAAACAACCACTAATAACTAAATTCTTAGGTTGATTGTGTCAGGACAGCCCTACATTACTGTGTTTAACAACTACTGGGATGTCAGAAATAGAGCTGAACTGGATGGACACCTCACTGGGAGTTGTCAGTATTGCTTTTTTCCTGGGCATCTTGTTCAAGTTATTAATTGAACTCCTCAATAGTGTCTGTTTGGATATCGCTATCACAGTTTCTACAAGGACAGCTAATTGTCTGTACCATCACATTTTAGTTATTTTTATAACACAGTAAAGATTTATATTATTGAAGTTCCCTGAATTGTTGTGATCTAGTTGCCCGCTTGATTTAAAATCTTGGCATTTGCTGCAGATATAATTTATATCATCCCATCCATCTCTAGTTTTAGTAAACATGTTGCATTTCTTACACAGAGAGGAAACCTCAATTTACAAAGTCCACAAAACAAAATTTATCCCTCAGCTCCATCATATCCTGATACAGCCCTCTGGATATGATAAAACAGTAGAACATATTCCCTCAACAACAATGCCTTTTTACATTTTTAAATCACATACCAGCTTCTTATGGCAGCCTTTCCTGAAGTGAACACCTTTTATATAGTCCCATCCCTTCTGAACAGTAGCTAGAGAGAGAGAAGCTCAAAAGGAAAAATAAAGGACTTAAAACAAATGAAGTTTGGCAACAAACCAAGTCGCGGGACATCTTCATGGGGGGTTGGGTTGATATCAGTGGGAGTTAAGTGGGTTGGGGAGTTGAAAGGGTTAAGTGGAAGCAGGGATGGCTGGGAGGAAATGAGATAAGGATGGAGAGGGGCTTAAGGGGTTTTAGACAAGTGTAGCTGGGTAAGCAATCACATTTTGGCTTGAACTTGCTATAGTGTAGGTTTACGCCCAAGACGACCTGCCCAAGATCAGGTAGGCCTTGGATTAATATTGATGTGCATGGAAGACATGGGTATGGCTCATATATATAGTTTAATTCTGCTCTGCTAGTTGCTTCTGGGGGTTAAAGTGGGGGTGGTTGGGTACTTTAGAAGGGGAGTGGGTTTGGTAGTTTATGGGGGGAGGAATCCCTTTATTACTTAAAAAAGAAAAAAAAAAAGAGAGTGGGGTGGCTATGTAATAACTCCCTAAAGAGGTCATCGTGTAGCTGGTTGGTAGGGGTATGGTAGGTCTTTAGCCCTCTAGTATGTGGCTCATTCTTTATTTCCTGGTCCTCTTTCTTGACAAAGTAATCATTAGTGGTGGTGCAATTCCACAACATTTGCTGTGCTAGTGTGGTTCTAGCAAGCCGCAAAGCGTTTTTGCGGGCTTGGATTTGTTTCGTTAACAGATGCATGGGGTGGAGGTTTCCCCTGCGCATGCGTGCTACATTGGGTAGCGTGCTCTTCAACAGTTCAGAATTTTGCAGGAAGCAGTAGTCTGAGGATTACGGGATTAACTCATTCATATCATTCTGGGTGATTGCTGTGGATACGAACATGGAATCTCTGCGGAGGTGTCACGCATGTGTGGGGTCTAACTGCATAGAATCATATAAAAAAAATAACGAAAAGGGTAATAATATAAATTGCTTAGTAATGGCAGGCATTTAGAGTTTCAGACCACGGAGCCTTTATAAAAGTCAAGCTGACGCGAAGTCCGTTATGTTGGCTGCCGGCCCAATTGACGTGTACATCTTAGTAATCATCCATCCACCTTTGTACCATTTGTTATCGGGTTGAGTGAATGTGGTGTAGTAAGGGCTGAGGGAGTTTTCTTTGTGGGGGTGGCAGTGGGGGCGAGTGGATCACACCAATCCACATTTTTGGACAGTCTGGAGATTGCTTTGTGTGGTTCTGCTCTTTTTGGAACCCTTGGTTGTCTGGCATCTTGATTGGGGTTACAGACACTGGGTGTTGATGTGCTCTCTGGTTGCATGGAGTGATCAGAGTCTCTCTCGGTTGCAGGGCTTTTCCCTTCCCGGTGTCTTCATAGCACCAAGGTTGTGTTTTTTGTCGTGCATGCATTTGAGTTTCAGTCATTCGGTAATGGGTAGAGGTATGTTTCAGCTCCAGTTTGTTGGTGGCTTACTAATTTATGGGAAATTTGGGATGTGTTTAGAGGTTTTTTATTTCTCTTTCGGGTTTCTGGCACTGAGGGATTGTGCGACATGGTTGATAGGTCATTTGGGGTTGCAATTGGAGGGTGTTGGTTTGCGCCTCTCTACATGCAGGTTTTCTCAAGGTGTCCAGATTTTGCCTAATGCTTTGGCATGTTTTTCATGGTGAGGGGGTTCTTTGGTTGTGAGGAGATTCCTTTATTGGTGCTCTGCTTCAGCATGCAGCCATTAAAGGGTTGAGTTTTCCATTAGATGCGGGCAGTGTGTCTGTAATTGGCATCTCAGCTCAGTCAGCCAAGGAATAAAAAAGTAAATGTAGTTTTGATGCACGGAACTCATACATGTTGAATGTGGGAGGGATGAGTGCTTAGTTAGGGATTGGCAAGCAGCAAAGGGTAGCTATTTGTTGTTTCCAACTTCATTTCATGCCTCTCAGCAGTTCAGATTTTTGCAGAATGCTCGCAGAATTTGACTCATATTTTGGTATTTTCATGCTGGGTTTGTCTGTTTCGGTGGGCACACTTGGAGTGCCCAGGCAGTTTGCTGTGATTTGCTTCAATTTTGTGGTATGTGGGCTGGTTGGTGATTTGGTATGCTGTGTGGTGGTGTCACAATTGAGGGTCGGAGAGGTCTTTGGTTGTGTTGCCGCGGTTTGGTCAGGAGTTAAGGGAAATTTCACTAGGGGGTCTACAGCAGCATGACTGTCATTTCCCACTGTTGAGCTGCTAAGGGTGGTTTGTAGTGGGTGTCAAGACTGAGCATGCACATTTTGCTGCTGACTGTTATGGTGAAAAGCACGGGCTACTGGTTCTCACTTATTATCAAAAAAGAAAAAGGGAAAAACAAAGAGATTAAGCAACGAGAAGGTAGACTGGGGATTTTGAGTCACCCGAGTCCTTGGTAGTTGGATAATCGTGAGGAGGTTCTTAATTTCTCTTGTGTGGTTGATACTCTGTTTGGTCATGCAGGTAATTTCTATTCATTCAGAATAGACTGTAGTTGCAAGATTGCATTTGTACATCTGCATGTGTACTAGGAGTCTCTTGTTTGGGAGTGTGCCCCTATTTTCAGGCTTGTTTTGCCACTTACACAGTTTTCTGGGCCCCATTTTTAAACTGTCCAGTGCATAGAGGGTGTTGCTGTGAAAAAGCTCAAGGCATAGCCAATGTGAATGGTCAGAGCCAAGTATCTGGCATGTTTAAAATTAAGAAACGAATCCACAGTTTACTGATTATAGCAGCAATCTGGAACAGAGGTTCATCTGTTTGTTATTGTGGAAAAGTGTGCTGTGATGTAATTTATAAAGAGATAATTTCAGGATTTTACAGGGTCATACACATAACACTGATTAATAAATTAGTACAGCTAGGGATTCATGCACTCTTGATGAGATGGATAACTGCATGCCTTACAAATAGGACATGGCAAGTAACATACAGCAACTGGACAGGTACAACTTTTGGTTTCAGTCAGGGGGTCTGTTCCTCATAAAATGTGTGGTCTTCTGGATTTATTTGGCATGTCAGTAAGGACTGAATTCACTAAATTATGACAGGCATTTGAGTTTTAGACTTCATATCCTTCAGTAAATGCATGGCAACACAAAACTTTTTATTCTATCAACTTTCTAAGTATTGATAAGATCTGTTAATACATTGATATAGTTCAGTTCCATTTAGGATGGATAGCAGTTTAAAATTTCCAAGACTGATTGTGTCGCAGGCCCTTTCAATGTGGAACCTTGTGAAACATAAAGAATTTAAGAACCCAAATGGGGGTATGTTCCTCGTAATGAGGTACACTTGAGGGGTATGTTGCAGGCTGTGCTCCCAGGCAGGCATGGGTAAAGTTAACTGTCATAGGGGAAGGTTGGGAAGTAAGGTTGAAGGATGGGCACACATTGTGTCTTTTGACATTTGCTGTTGTTGCTGTGGGGTGTGGGGTAATTTGGGGGAGTTATTCAGCGTGGAGGGACATTGGTGGTGACCGGCTGGTGTTTCATGCCCTCGTATAGTGGTACTGCGATTGCAGTACTTTCAGAGGACATCTTGTGGTTTTGCTGGCTTTCACAATACTATTGTTCATGGCGCATGCCTGCTGTAACTCAGCCATAGTGGGGGAGGGTAGGGATAGGCTGTCTTTGAAGATGTCTTTGAATGTGCGTTATGTATTTTACATGATTTATATGTACCTTTTTCTCTTTTGCAAATGGGGGTTTTGGAATGCTGCTGCTATAATTTGGAATAGGTGGGTATAAGGTGGACCCTTCTCTTTCCATTTTAGAGGATATACTTTTGTCCTTTTCTTTGTAGATGGTGGTGTCATGAGTACCAGTTCTGGCGCTACACAGTGGGTTTGTAGATGATGGAAGCAGTGGTGAGTGAGGACATTACGCATGGGGAGCTCAAGTGAGCAACAGTTACGGGCTGAAATTGCTGAAGTGCAGAAAGCATCATGCAGTGGCCTGGAAAGTGATCTGAAAGGTGATGCTTTTTGATAGGAAGGATGTCCTTGCCTCTGGAATGGGGCACAATGAGAGTCTGAGTAATCATATTATTAAGGCATGTTAGAGCACTGTGTTCAAGTAGTGTGGGAGCTGAGCATTGCTGTGGCATGGGGGGCAGGTAGGGAAGAAGTAGGTGGGGGAGCCAGGGTAAAATGGTGGGGATGGTTTATGGAGAGTGTGGGGATCCCACAGGAGGACTAGAGTCACAGCATTCACAGGAGCACAGGAACTTTTTAGGCTAAAGCTTTATAGCTCTTGGGGTGATTATAGTTACTCATCCAGTTGTTAAACTGTAGTTGGGGAAGGACTAATGACATGTTTGATAGGATGCCGGAGTTGTTCCTAATGGGTGGTATCTTTGGGGTGACAAATATGTCCTTTGAGTAGATAGTGATAATGTCACATACCAGGTTAAGGTTTTAGAGAGTAGCACCAGGATCATTTCACATGTGGTTTGGGTGAATTTTTGTAAGTAGGATTTTAGGAAGTGTGGTAGGTAGGTGGCTGTGTTAGGGTAATTTTAAAAATTGGGTGCGTTGTTTACAAGGTTTAAAGGCAGTTTGGTTGCAGGATATGGCTGCCGTAGGTCAGATTTTAATGCCTTACTAGAGGTATAGGTAACATAAGGGAAGAGAGCCTTCGAGGGGAAAGGACAGCGACAAGCGGTGGTTAAGGATGGTTAGTAGTTTGAGTGTTCTAGCTAGGACAGTTGCTAGGAGGAATCTAGCGGGGGGGTTGAGGTTCTGAGGAGGGTTGCTTGGGGTCCTAGTTCAGATTATCATTCGGTAATGAGTGAAGTGGGGGTGTTTATGGCTGGGCACGTTGAGTTTTTCATTGCTGGGTATAGGCGAGTTTTCAGGAACTAGGTCATTAAAGTTTTGCAGTTAGACTATTTTCTATGGTAATCAGGTTGCTGCACATCCAGAACTGGGTAGTTTGGTAGGCTAAGGTGATATGCTGTAGTTGACAGGGTCCTGGATTTGAGACTTGATACCAATTGTCCTTCACTGGGTGTCAATTTGAGTTCTAGGGGTTATAGTCAGTGTTTTTTGTCGTGGCTATAGGTGTTCATTCCGTTTAGGTTGAGCAATGATTAGCATTTTGAAGGAAGTGGTCTTAAAGGGTAGGTATTCTCTTGGTGTGGATGTTCCGGTGGTACAGTGGGGTCATGGGTAATCCTACTTTATTTAGTTTCATTAGGGTGTGTTTCAGTGATGGTATGTCAAGGTGGGTTTATGATGGGATCTGAAGGTGCTTTACAGATGATGGTAAACCGAATGATGTTTGGCTTAACCCTTCCCTTTATGGGAGGTAGTGGGTTGAACAATTTTGGGTAGAAGGGAGGGGGAACAGCCTGGTCAGGCTAGTTGGCGGAGAACAGGGATAGGCTTGCCCTCTTCTGTTCCCTGTCTGGTGTCTGGATGTTCATTTCAAGGATCTGGGGAAAGGAAATGAGCAGTTGGAGGAAGCTTGTTGAATAGATAAGCAAGCTGAGGTAAGGATGCTGCTTATCTGGTGGATGGTAATTCAATGAAATGTGTATGAAGTCAGATGGGATGCTGCTTCATAAGTAAAGTAAGTGAGCAGATGCATGGGCCCCTGCTTATTGGGCAGAGTGAGCAGGTACGCTGCCCTGATTAAAATTACAAGCATGGTGCTTCATAAGTAGAGTAAGCGAGCAGAGGTATGGACGCTGCTTACTGGGCAGGGTGGTAGGTACGCTGCCCTGATTAATATTACAAGGATGTTATACTGTGTTTACAATCAGCTATGTTATGGTTGGTAGTAGTTAATGAATTGGTGTACAAAGCTATGTTATGGAAGTTTAATAAAGGTTGTCAAATGTCCTTTGGTGTGATGTGTTTATTGAAGGGGACCGGGACAACTGTCAGCTTTACTGCTTGCAGTTGTAAGCCGAATATCATTAACCAGCTTCTTAGAACAGCCTCTCATTTAGTGAGCTCCTTTTGTAAGTTTTACTGCATTTCTGTCCTTTCTGTGTCTGTATGTATTCCAGCAACAGCCTCATTTTTCTTGATTGCAGACATGTGGACGTATCAAAGTACTGGGAGTTCCAAAAAGTGTGATCAGTTTGTTGTAGGGCAGAAGTACACAATCTGAGTAATCTAAGCATTAGTAAATGCATACACAGTGGTTCATATGTGGGTCTGCTAGCTGTATCAGTTTGGCATCAGCTACTATGAATAAAAGGTAAAGGTAGCCCCAACAAAGTGAGTAGAATTATAGTTTTGCTATACCACATGTGTTAGACAGATATACAAGAAATGGTTTTGAGGCCAGCTGTTTTATATAAAAGTTAGCTACTTTCAAAAAGGAGCAGAAATAAAAAAAGACATTGTGGGAAAGCAGGTAACAATATATACCACACGATCACACAATGGCACACTAGGTGGTTGCATGAGCAAATTAATAATGATAAAGCAGTTAGAACAGACTGGGTATTAAAAATGACTATATAGCTATAGATATATGTGTGTGTGTCTGTGTATGTGTGTGTGTGTGTGTGTGTGTGTGTGTGTGTGTATTATATAGAGGATCACAATCAGGTCTCCAGTCATAAACATGCTTATTATGTGTGTGAGACATAGATGACAAGAAATTTATCTCAGGAGTGAAGACATTAGGGGAAATAATATGACATATAACAGTGTACACATTATTATGAACAAACTGACAACCGAAAAAACAGAAAAGTAAATCTGCTTTTAATGCACAAAATAAGCACAGAATAAGCCTTCACGAACTAAGCGCTTTCACCATTACCCAATGGCTTCATCAGAGTCAATGATAGGCTCAATAGTGCACCTTAATATATTGTGACATTACCACACACAAACCAATCACTGTAAAACATCAATAAAGCAATTGTTCAATAGAAAATATATATATAGCTGTATATATATATATATATATATATATATATATATATATATATATATATATATAAATTTAAAACATAATTATAATAAAAATACAATAATATAAAACATTCCATTATATAAACCCTAACTTGTAAAAAAATATATATATATTTATATATATATATATATATATATATATATATATATATATATATACAATAAATACTTACATAAATAAGTAAATAATGTGCACTGAATACCATTCCTCACCTAAGTAATACATCCCCCTTAAGACAAGATATGTATCTACATCCTAATAAGTATTGTAAATTGACAATAAATGCATGAAACAATACATAAAAACATTTTATTACACTTTTTACTAAGCCAAATTTATACTAAATAGCTTCTTTGTTTCAATAAAGGTAAAGTGGATGCACTGTCATTGAGGCCGGGGAGACTAATAGCATTAAGCCTGATCTGTGAGTTAAATTCCAAAATCTCAACCCTAAGCTTGTCATCCCCTCCTCGGTCACTAGATATGACCCTGTCCAGTGCAAAACATGTAAACATTTTAAAATTGGGACATGTAGTACTGTGCATGTAGAGAGCATTAGTTGTATCCTTATTTTTATTCTTCCAAAATCAGTTGGAAGAAGATGAATTTGTGAGCTATGCTGAGAGTAATAATAGTGATATGAGCTTTGATGAGTGACAAAGAGATCAATGTTTTTTACCCGAGACCCCTCACTTGAGGAGATCAGAATGGTTAAGGAACAAGAGAGGGGGTGGACAAGCTTATCAACCTCATATGGGACAATAACATCAACAACGGAATACATTTCAAAACAACAAAAAACGCTAATGAGCGGACAGAAGGGGACATTGAGTGCACTGTTTGATGATTGTATGACATTGTGGACACTTTACTACAGGTTACTGATGGTATATGTTTACCACATGTTACGAATGCGAAAGTATTAGATAGGGGGGTATTTTACAACAATGTACTGTTGTTATGTGTTTATCACAGGCCAAAAATGTTCCTGATATTGTGGATATTTTCCAACAAGGCACTGACTATATGTTTTCAACGCAAGTTACTAACACTAATGCTTTTGAAAGTGTTTTACAGCAGGATATTGAAGTTATGTGTTCATCACATGTAAATTTTTTGGGATTGTAGAAGTTTTTGAAGATGTGGAAAGTTTACAGCACGGTAGTGATGTTATGTGTTTATCACATGTTAATAATGTGAATGCTTCTAATAATGTGGATATTTTTCAACAGGGCACGGATATTATGTGCTTATCACAAGCTGTTAATACAAATGATGTTATGTGTTTACCACGTTAACAATGTGAACGCTTCTGATAATGTGGATATTTTCCAACAGGGCATGGATATTATGTGTTTATCACAAGCTGTTAACACAAATGCTTCTGAAATTTGTACCGTTTACCACAAAGAGAGTTTTTCTATATACAATTATAATGCTCTTGCAATAAATGATGTGCATTACAGCTTATTAAGCAAGGGATTTACTTTTGTACCTGCGTTTTATTTAGATTTTGCTGATTTTTATGTAAGTTTAAATATGTACACTAGACAGTTGAATTTTACATTGTTCTTTAATGAACAAAGGAACTATAAAGAGGTTGTGAACAATGTTTTATGTACACCTAAGAGAAAAAGTACTTTTATGCCTCCAGCACATAAGCAGGTTATGATTTTTGAGAAGTTATGTATCAACGAGGTTAGGAAAAGTTTATCTAAGGTTGGTAGATTTAGTGACTATGATAATTTGAACAAGGAAGAAAGAAAATTGCTTTTTGAATTGGCCAACAATAAGGAAGTGAGAATAATGAAACCAGACAAGGGGGGTGGGGTTACCAGACAAGGGGGTGGGTTTGTCATTATGTCTCACTTCAATTATGTGGCCAAGATGCATGAAATATTGGGTGACACTCTGACTTCTCAAAGGGCCTCTGTTAACGAAATGCATATAGCTTACCACAGGATTGATTTATTTCTGCTGGACGCATTATTCCAGGAAGCTATTGATGAACGTGAGTTTAGTTATTTTACTGTAGATCATCCTGTCACACCTGTGTTATTTGGGATTCCTAAGGTCCACAAAAATATTGAGGACCCACCGTTTAGACCTATTGTGGCTGCTAAAGCCTCTAAAACAGAGCCTATAGTGTTGTTTGTGGACAGGAATATCCAACAGGTTGTGACAGGAGTGGAACATATTTTAAAGGATTCATGGCATTGCATGAATAGGTTGAGTGATTTGAAAGAACTAAAAAATGTAGCTTTTCTCATCATAGATGAAATACATTTTTTCTCAGTAATTCCACATAGGGAATTGAGTATTTTAGAGAAAGTTTACTGAAAAGCAAGAAGCTGAATGGGGAGAAAATTAACCTTTTGGTTGCACTAATGGAGTTGATTTTAGGGAACAACTATTTGAGTTTTGAAGGTGAGATTTTCCACCATGTATCAGGAATGGCAATGGGGGCAAAGTGTGCCCCAGGATTTGCCAACCTGGTTTTATGACATTGGGAAGAATCCTTTATATCTTAATCTATGTTTAAAGAAAAAATTTTGCTGTGTAGTCGTTTTTTTGGACGATATACTTATCCTGTGGAAGGGAAGTGATTTTGAGGACAACCAGTTTTTGAAGTATTTGAATTCAGCTGCTTGTTTTCTTAAATGTATTAGTAACTGAAATGGGGAAAAATAGACTTTCTGGATATACATTTGATGAAAACACCAGAAGGACTCCAGAGTAGTATTTACAGAAAGAAAACATATAGTAATTCTATGTTACATTTTCGGAGTAGTCACCCGTATTATCAACGTAGAAGCATTGTCAAGGGCCAAATGGTTAGACTGTCCCGCTTGATTAGTAACACTGCTATCTTTGAGGAGGAAATATACACCTTGATAGGTATGTTTGTAGCTAGAGGATATCCCTTGAAACTATTGGTGAAAATAAGGAATGAAACTTTAATAAGAGAATCACTCAGTTTCCCCAATTTTATGGCGGGTGGGTAGTGGGGGCATGAGAAGAGAGTAATATATATAAAGGTGATTCTATAGTACCTAGATTTAATTATCAAACACCATTCATAATTGATACATTAAGAAGGGTTTGGGGTTCTAGTTTTGACATTAATATCAAAGAAAAATTAGGTGAGATCCCTTAGTTTGTATTTTGTAGGGGTAGAAACATTAAAAATATTCTTAAACAGCCACAGTCAAAATACACTCTATCAAAAAATGCATAAATGTGGGACATGTAGGTACTGTAGATATATTAATGAAGGACCTTATGTTACAGTATTTGGGTTCAATAGGTCAATTCCTTTCCGGGACAGGTGTTGTTGTAACACTAGTATGTTGGTGTATTTGGCCACCTGTGCATCCTGCCCAGGTTTTTATGTAGGGAAGACCATTAGGAAGCTTAAAGAAAGAATTGCCGGGCATATTACAGCTATTAAAATAAGGATACAACTAATGCTCTCTACATGCACAGCACTACATGTCCAGATTTTAAAACGTTTACATTTTTTGCACTGGACAGGGTCATATCTAGTGACCGAGGAGGGGATGACAAGCTTAGGTTTGAAATTTTGGAATTTAACTGGCAGATGAGGCTTAATGCTATCAGTCTCCAGTGAATCCATTTTACCTTTATTGAAACAAAGAAGCTATTTAGTATAAATTTGGCTTAGTAGAAAGTGTAATAAAATGTTTTTATGTATCGTTTCATGCATTTATTGTCAATTTGCAATACTTATTAGGATGTAGATACATATCTTGTCTTAAGGGGGATGTATTACTTAGGTGAGGAATGCTATTCAGTGCACATTATTTACTTATTTATATAAGTATTTATTGTATATATTTTTGTATTTTTACAAGTTGTAGTTTAGGTAGGAGTTATATAACGGAATGTTTTGTATTATTGTATTTTTTAATAATTATGTTTTAAATTTAAATATATACATATATATATATATATATATATATATATATATATATATATATATATATATATTGTATTGAACAGTTGGTTTATTGATGTTTTAAAGTGATTGGTTTGTGCGTGGTGATGTCACAATATATTAAGTTGTACTACTGAGCCTCTCATTGACTCTGATGAAGCCATTGGGTAATGGTGAAAGTACTTAGTTCGTGAAGGCTTATTCTGTGCTTATTTTGTGCATTAAAAGCAGATTTACTTTTCTGTTTTTTTGGCTGTCAGTTTGTTACTAGTTTTTATCATTTTGGATATCTTGGTTCATGTACACGTTATTATCTTTAGTCACAATAAAAAGTTTTACTGTTTTCTCAATGAGTGCCATGGGGACTTTTGCATTAGTTTGATGTGGAACCAACTCAAACAGAAGGAATCCCAGTTTAAAGTATCATCTGAAGGATATCTTTTCAGCAATGCAGCACTTTCTTAATCACTTGTCATTTGAGTACTGGAACATAATTCAAAGCATGTGATGTCGGGATAGAGCTCTCAACTTTTTTGTCTTTCAGGAATAACATACAAAAACAGGCAGTGTACTGCTTGTTAAGCCATTTGTGCAGCAGCACTGACAACATAGTAAGACACTCACACTGTTGTGATGTTAAATCCATGGAAACAAAGTAATGTGATAGACTGATGAGTTATTATGACTGTCATACTAAAAACCTACTTAAGGAAACAGTAACCACGGAGCCATTGGCTATGCACTGCTGGGTTTTGTGCCTTTATCCTTAATGAATTTTGCTGAATGCAGAGGAACCAGGAATTAGCCAGGACTGATTTGATTACAGGAATTAGCTGTAAAATGGTGACCTACTTGTCATAAATTACTCCACATGATTTTGGTGCTAGAAAACAGCACATGTCCTTATGTCAAAAAAATTGTACTGTGAGGATACAGTGTAGTAATTTTAACCAAATAAATAAATAAATAAATAAATAAAAAAGCACATGGAGAGACTTTGCCAATAAAACCTTTTCCATTGTTCCAATGGAAATGCTTGAATGACAGTAAAAAGTCCAGGAGCTGACTAGAAGAATGAGGAGTATCTTGAACTTGAATCAGAAACTGGTGTTGCAAGATAAAGATACTCAGGAATAAGACCAGCAACACTTGTAAATTAGTAAATAAGTGGAAGATATTGTAATTCCTAAAACCAGTTAGATAAAGTTTAGACATGTGATGTGTGATTCTGTAAGAAGTGGTCAAAAATGACTGAACATTTGTTGATTTTGTTAAGCTAGTAGAAGAATTGTAAAGCATAAACCCCACTTCATTAATATTTAGAAGGATATTAAAGGGACTAAATAAGTAAATGCACGTTTTTGATCTTATTAATATTTGTATAAAAATAATTATCTAAATTTTATGTTATGTTGTAAAGCTGTCCTGTATAGTATGCAGTCAGAGGTACTTAAAATCTGGGGTGGGAGAGTTTTATCAGTGACTGCTGTGCATGCCTGAGATATAAAAGTTGTAATATTTGCAGGCTTTACACTGTAACAAGATATAGGCAAGAAAAAAGCAAATTAATATTGATAGCTTGTTGTGATCATGGGCTGCTGGAGAGGAATATAAAAATGTGTACTGATCATATTATATGTAGGATTAAAAGATAATTTTCCCTATTTTGTATAGGTGTATGTATAGACCAATGTCCTTAGTTTAAGCTATGTACATTTTTTTTCAACAGAGAATCATGAACAATGATGAAAGGAATTAGAACTGTATTTCTTTCTTGCGTATGCAAAGTTATTAGTTGTTTTATTTCCATTAGCACCTGCTTTTAGTTAATTATGAGAGTTATGAACTGTATGTTCTGATTGAAATCTCCAAGGGTTCATTCTTGCATTTGCAAAGTTGCTAGCTTTTTTCATTAGCACCTTATTTTTGTTGGAGAAAAAGAGAATGCAGGTACAAGAATGTTATTCATGAGAAGTTTGAGCAGTATGCTGTGAAAATAATCTTCATGGTGTAATATAATTAATATTTAAAGGGATATTGGCAAGCAGTTCAGTGAATATAAATGAAGACTGAAAATGAGGATAGAGAATAGTTATACAAGTAGTTGCCTCCTCAGCCGCTTTAGTAATTTAGTGCACTGAATATAAAACTGCAAGATTAACTGGGCTGGACTGGTTAAAAATTATATTTCACAGGAGCATTTATATTTAATTGAAAGCTTTGAGATCCATCAGATACCAATAACAAATCTTGCACCCAAAAAAAAAAAAAAAAAAAAAAAAAAGATGATACGGGTAGTAATGTAAATATGTGATACTGGCACTTTCCTACATATCTTTTAAAACAGAGATTTAAAGAAGGGGTGATTATATGGTATTAAAATTATGAGTGAAGAAAGAAAATACTTCAAAAGAGAGAGCTGATAAGTGGGATAAAATAAAACAGAGTTTTAAAAAACAGCATATGGGAAAGAAGTAACAGGAATTATTTAAAGGGATTCAGGAAGGTTAAGTATTGCAGAAGAAAGGCTATCTTACAAAACAAAAAGAAGACCAATTTCAGAGTACTAAAGGGAAGATAAGGAGTAGTTGGGTAATATACATGAGTTTAGAAAAGTTGCTATTAAGCAACTAGTTTTAATGACTTCTTCTTCTTTTGGCTTTTTCCTGGTTAGGGGTCGCCACAGGGAATCACCTGTCTGCTCATGATTGGCAGTGGAGTTTTAAGGTGTCGAGTTGCCAGCCCAGCACCCAACCTTCCACAGAAGGCACACACATACACACACTCACACCTAGGGCCAATTTAGGGTGTCCAATCCATCTACAGTATGTCTTTGGGATGTGGGAGGAAACCGGAGCACCTGGAGGAAACCCACGTGACCACAGGGAGGACATGCAGACTCCGCACAGAAGGCACCCCAGCCAAGGATCGAACCGGAAGACCTCTTGCAGTGAAGCGGCAATGCTAACCACTGCACCACCGTGTCTGCCCTAGTTTTAATAACAACTATAGAGCATAAATCTTTTAGCTCAGTAACTTAAGCATCAGAAAATAAAAATACTTATAGCTGAGGTTAGATAAGCTACAAAATGAAAAATAACAGGAGATTCTGTAATAGTATAAGAGATATTTCAGAAATGTTATTTTTGGTGGATCCTAGTGCAGAGGAAGCATTCAGTAGATTTAGTTAGGTTTGTATGAGTAGGGCAGTGAGAAAATAACAGGATTAACAAGAAACATACATGAAGAATCAGAGTCAACAATTAATGTTGGAGTGTTCTTCTGTAACAAGCTGTGTTTGAACAAAGGGACCAGACAAGGATGTTTCTCCTTTGTTATTTTCTTTGTTTTTAAAATCTTTGGTAAATACATTAAAAGATTCACAAGTTCGTCAGTGTAACCAGTATGGAAATCAAGAAAAGTTAGCTTTATTTGCTGATTATATTTTGTTGTAATTGATAAATCCAAAAAATGACTTTATGAAATGTTTTATATTATGAAAGATTTTGAGGCATTCTTTTTTTTTGGGGGGGGGGTTATAAAATGAAGACAAAACACATGCTATAGTAGCATTGTGTACTAACACAATGATTGTTCTGCCAGTACTTAAACTTTAGGGGATATGATAAGGTGCACTATTTAGGTTTATGGTTAAAAAGGATTTTGTTATGGCAGCTAATGATATGTGGAAAGATACTAAATAAAGGATGCTGAAAATGTGAGAAGCTGGAATATCTTAATTATGGAAATGGATAGTAAGATGCTACAAGGAGTGAAATTGCTAATTGGTTCATTTAGTCTTCCGAAAAGATGAGGTATGCTTCTATCAGCCAGTGAGGAGGTTGTTTATGTGTATTAGTAAACAGTTGAAGGAATTTATTTTGGGAAGGGGAGAAGGCAAGGGTTACGTGGGATACATTGATTTTCCCTATAGAACAAGGCAGTTTAGGATTACATGATTTGAAAGGGGTATTTTACAGCTATGCATTTTTGGCTAATATACACAACTAAAGTTGAATACTATAAATCAAAGTGGAAAGAAAGGTTGATGAAATAGGAGGATGAGTTTGGCAGATAGAGGGAGACTAGGATTTTGGATGCAAGTCTTTAAGGAAATAAAAACAAACCACTTAGAATATTATATTCATAAAGCTGCAGAAAGTATTCTATAAACTAAGACAGCATGGAAAAGGACAATAGAAATTTTACCCAAAAGGGATGACTGCAATTAAGGAGATAGAAAGTAGGCAAGAAGGGCTGGAACTTAAAGAAGGAATTACCAAAGAAACTATGTACTGATAGCAAATAACTTGGGTGGAAACAGTAATAGAGCAGGATAACACTAAGCAAAAAATTGGACTCGAAATTAGAAACTTCCTTCCCTATTATGGATTGATAACAGGCTGTAGCAAAGAGAAAGGGATGGGGGAGTGTTACGTGAAAGAGTTTTAAGGTGAGTCTAGTAAAGCAGCTACTGTTTACAAAGGGATAATTAGTAGGATATATAAAATATTGCATGATGACTATAAGAATCAATAAGATGAGGTTAGAAAAGACTGTGTAAAAAGAATGGAAAACTAATTTACAAAGGAAGAACTTTGTAGTGCTTCAAATATGCAGTAACGTTAGGAAGGTTTAGGATTTTTGCATGGAAGTGTTTGTATCTGTATTTTGTAACACAAGCAGAATTTAGAGGATTTTTTTTAAGGTAAACAGCAAGTACTGGATTTGTGATGAGGAAGAGAGAAATAATTGAGGACATGTTCTCTGGAAATGCAAGGACTTTTAAAATTGTCCTACAGAGTACTTTGATGGAAATGTTGGTGGAAACAAATGTTTGTAACTAAGGACATTATTCTTAAGAGCTGAGATATAGAATCTGAATTGTCTAGACATAATAAGACCTTACACATTTAATGTTTTGTCTGGCAAAATAGCAATTACTAGAAAATTGAAAATCAAAATATAAACTAACTTGTAACTAAAGCATCATATATTTTAAAGGAGATAAAATCATGGAATGTGGGATTTCTAGAAATAGGAAAGTGCAAATTTCATAGAAGTAAATGAAATTTATGAGAACAATATATGCAGAATAATGTTCAGGAAGAGGAATGTTGTTGAAGGGAAAGCCAGAACTGACCAATTTATGTTACAGTCAAGTGAATGAAAATGCGTAACATGATGATTTATCAAGATGTTCAATAAAAAAGAAAAAAATGGTACACATGTTGGTAAATGGAAGTATTAAAATTATTACTGCCAGGAAGTAAGCACAGCCATGTAATAGAGTTATATGATATTATTATGGAAAGGCAGTGCATTACTGAAATATGATAACACACGGGGTCCAAAAGGAGTGCTTCATAGGCAACAGTGCCTACTCTACTTAAAGCATATGTGAATTTCACAAACTCTGAATAGTGTTATGTAAAGGAGTGGCATACAGCTCAAACTCATGTTATTCCCTTTCCCTAGGCTGAACTGTAAAAGGAAAGTGATGTAATGTATGCATTAGGCAGTGCAGTAACAGATATGTCTCTGTTCGCTCTCTGGGCACACCAGCTGAGTAATAACTGTTGCACCTTAGTAATGCATTGAGTCACACAGCGATCTGATTGCTATGTATTTATTAATTCCTTTAGCACAAAATATGCATTCTGACAAATGCTTAACATGCTACACAATCAAGTATTCTAAAAGCCATAAATAATAGTTTGTTGGTGAAGGACGGCGTAGATAAATATCTGTAGAGCTTTTTATCTTTTAGCCAGGTACTTACACTGACCTTAATAGTTAGATATCTTGGCTACATATATTTATATGAACACAGAACTGGAAGATTGTATCAAGGACTGGATTTCAAAGTCCATTGCTGCCAGGCATAATGTGGTGGTCAGCAGGGAAATCTGAAGAATCCTTCTTCATGGGGACTAAGAAAAATGAAGACGGACATGGAAGGACGAGCTACCTTGACAGATATAAAAGCTGTGAGCGGTAGAGCAGGGAATTTCTTCAGTCCCTTTTCAGGCTTTAGTTGTGTATGAGTAATGGGTGATTGTTCTGGGGACAGAGAATAACCACTATCTCATTTAGGCTGTCCTAAGGATGGGGTGTTTTATGACTGGACACACCTTGATAATTCTTTGCTCTTGTTATGTTTCAAGCTGCTATGTTTCTGTGTTCAGATTTATTTCCCAGTATTCATATATGTGAACTATAGAGCAACTGATTCCATAACTGTCAAATCACAGAGGTCAGAAAACATGAAAAGCAGTCATAAGAGATTTTCAGGTCACTAAAGTGAGCATTATATCTGACATTATATGTTTGTGTCAGAAGAACAGTAACATGTTTCAAATATGAGGAGATGACTTTGTATGAAGCTGTTTGTCTATTCTGTTTTATAATACACTGATTTTTTAATGCATAGAACAGGAGATGAGACATACCACAGAATGAAACTTGGGATTGTTGGTAAATGAGCTTTTGCCGCATGATCATTGCGTTCACTGACTGTAAACACATGGTTTCCAATAACCTTATGATTATTGCACTAACGAGCTGTACTTTCATTAATCAAAATGTTGTGTGTTGCCTCAGTTGGTTTGCCTGCCAGCTGAAGAAAAATTCAGCTAAGGAGGCTGAGGCTTCACTGATCTAGCAGTAAGTGCTTTAGAATGTACTGAAGCCTCCCTGAGCACTGTGTAACAGCCATCTTATGACATTCACAAACTTGCTCACATTATAAACAGCTTCTTTTTCCTTTAAATAAGCAGCTACTCTATTCATGCATTATGATCCTCACATTTTGCCTGGTGGCCACTTATTTTCCAATTACAAACAGGGTCTGGGAATATGCTTGCCTCCTTAAGCTTTGGTAAATGCAATTATCCACAGAGGTGATTAATAGCTGCTCTCATACCTTCCTGCTAGTTTATACTCAAGGCTCTGGATACCAGCTTGGTGTTTAACTCCTTGCCCTCACCTTATGAGATTACTTTAACAACCTTGATTTTTTAATCTTTCAAACATGCAGCATTTCCTTCATCCTAATGTCATTTATATAAAACAGAAAGAGCAGCCAACAGTTTGAAAACCAGGGGGAAATAACATAAAATATATCCAAACAGATACACATGGTTAAAATGCTAAGTAGTCTGTTAAAGGGCCAGTGGAGAATTCCTTAGTCAGAAAATATTTATCAAAATGGTAATCTTTTCACTCAGGGTAATGTATTTATTTACCCGTTTCTATCAAAGAAATCAGAACAGTTTTCCCAAGTTAGTGTTTTATTTCATATACTGTACTCTCCAGATGCCATGGTCACCTATTTAACATAACCATTCTCCACAAACTATTTACAAGAATGATTTTTATTTCCATTTAAAATAAATGATTTATTTTATTTGACTCTGCACTGCTTTTTGAATTAGCCTTCTTATCATTCTGAAGTCACTTTGAACATTGCAGTGGATAGTCACAGTTAATCTTCAGTACAATGTTTATGTGCTAATAGTGTTTACAGCTGATGTGTAACTGATGAATCGCATTCAGTAAGGACAATAAATGATTCCATGTTCTTGGTTGATAGAGCAAATGTAAAGATTTATGCAGAATGTTGCCATGTGATACAAATATCGTAAATGGCAACTCCAAAATGTAGAATGTGCCTCATCTTTCAGTGCATTTTGGCTATGAAAATACAGGATCACTTTGGAGTAATTAGTAGTGATACAACCACGGAAACAGTGTAGTGTTCCAGAGAAGCTGGCAGAAACCTATGCAGGACAAAGGTGTTTGGTAAAGTTGAAGCATTGTAGTTGTTTACAAATGTTCAACTTGTTTATTTTTTTAGTTAATTTCTGTTTTATTGTCTAAGGAGTTGCATGTTCATTTGTCACTTTCAGCAAATGGTATAACGCATGTTCACACTATAGCAGGTTAGGCCTTCAGCACCAATATCTTGCCAGACATGAATTGGACATATAGTTTTCCACTTGTGCCCATTCCATCTTTAAAATATGTGTTGACAGCCTTCTTCATATATAGTTTCACAGGATGCCTAAAGAATATGTGTTCTTGCTTTCTCAAATGAATAACACAAACAGATGAGAGAAAGTGAGGCAACTATTTCCTTATGTGCCAAGCTGTTGTAAAGCTTAACAGCGTATAGTTAGGTCTATGGTGAAGAGGGTAAAACCTTGACTTTGACTAAGAGGAGTTTGGATTACTTTGTGATCTGTGTTCTTGAGAAGCTAAACAGAGAGAGTAGAAAAGAATGACTGATGCTTCCGAGTCCTTTCCTGGGAGTAAGTAGGGTGTCTGACCTACTGTGCATGAAGCCAAGAGTGGCGATTGAGAATAAAACAAAGAGGTGCTCTGGTCAAGCTGCATACCCTAAATGGGGTAGCATATATGTGGTAGCACATACACAGAATCAGCCACTGAGCATGTGACAAGATAGGTAATTAATCAAAAAAAACCAAACAAACAAAAAAAATGTATGGGAGCAGATGATTAGCTGGTTCAGTAAAAAAAAAAAAAAAATATCCTAAAACTCTTACCAACATATCAGTATGCAGCCTCAGCTATACAAGTCATAACCACGTAGCAGAGCAAGCTGTTGAGTGTTTTTTTAAGTAAATCAGTGTACGTCTCCTAAATCTTAAGTCACAGAATGATATTTTTTCTCATTTTATACTTGCTATAAATTCATTCTTAGTGCCGGGTGACAGATGCATCATGGGCACCATCTTAAGTGCTGTATTAATATTATCCAGTTTTACAGAATACAGAAGAGGTGACTTGCTCTTTACTTGGACTGACTTATCCATACTTTCTGTGAAAACTGTTTAGCTCTAGAGATGGATATGGAAGTGACTAAGTTTGGTAGTTTTCTGGCAGGAGAAAGAGAGACATTTTTCTTGAAAAATCGAGATGGTTGTTCAAGGCTCAAGAGTGTGCAACCCAGTTTTGTGCACTTGCCCAAAATTCACATTTATCAAGGATGGTTGCTGCATCTGGGAAAATCTCCTTTCCCAATCTGCAGTTTTTTTGGATTTGTTTATAAAATGATAGTGCTATTTCAAATATATTTTTGAATTTCTTTTAAATGCATTGACTTTTCACTATTAACTTGTAGAGATTTTCCTGATCTAGTCACTGTAGTGGCTGTATTAAGGTTAGGAACTGGTATCACCACATAGAACCTAGTAACCTACAACCGTTTGAATGATACTGTGCAAGCAATCACATGGATCTTAAGATACCTAACTATCTGTATGTTTAAGTAGACACACGTAGAGGTAGTTGTCACTCATTTCAAGTACGGAATAGTGCTCACATCCCAAGTTGAGCATGGCATATTGGTTCTTTCACCTGTGGAATGATGTATATCTTGCCTTATCACTAGTGTTACACCAACACAGTTTCACATGTCTGGAGGTAGTGCAGCCTGTCTGACTCACATGCATTCATGTCTCACAGCAGTCAATGAAAATTTGGTTTCAATAACTCCATTCTCAATGGAAGAGAAATGTCACAGTGGTGACATTTGTCTTTTGCTTAGGTGAATGCCCTACAACAAACAACTTTGCAGGACATTTATTGGCAGTAAGATAAGTAACATTGCAAAGCGCATGCACCATGCTCTGTTGTACTCATCTCCTCTTTGGATGCCATGGCACTGAGTGCGTGCCTCAGTGATGGCACAGACTGGTCAGTACTAACGTCATGTACTGGGTTCTCCTTTTTTATAAGGAAGCATTAGAATTCTTCTGCTAGAAGCTTGGAGTTATCACTGGCTCATTGTTCTGCATTATTACTTCTGAATAATGTCCTGCAGAACATCAACAAAGAATACTTCTGTGCAGGAATTAATCAGAAAAATTTCTGTCTAACTTTAGCAGCAATCTATGAAGAGTAGGCACATCTTCCCCAACCAATGACAGTAGAAAGACAAAGTGAATCTATTGTTAGAGGGCAGTGGACCATTCCCAGTGAAGAAGAGAGACAGCTTTAGCCATGTTTTGTATTCACTTGACACCTACACAATCCTTTAACAGTCATCCAATTTTCTGTTTAACCCATAGCTACCAGATTTAGCTCTATGCAGGGCCTTCATTTCTGCAGTTTACAAATGAGCATAATTAGCTCCTTGAACAGACAAGGATTGTGGTTGTGTAGGAGCCAGTACTTTAATCCCTATTAACACAATCACGTTTAATGGTGAATTTGGTTGTGCACCTATGTGTTTAGAGCTGCTGACCATGTACCAGTCATCTTCTGAGCATGTAACTTCACACACTTGTGATGGTGTTGCTGACCATGTAGCAGCCATTTTCTGAGCATGTAACTTCACACACTCGTGATGATGTTACTGTCCATGTAGCAGTCATCTTCAGAGTACGTAACTTCACAAACTCGTGATGGAGTTGGCTGACCATTTAGCAGCCATCTTCTGAGTATGTAACTTCACACACTCGTGATGGTGTTGCTGACACTGTAGCAGCCATCTTCTGAGTCTGTAACTTCACACACTTGTGATGGTGTTACTTATTTTTTTAACTTGTGTATCAGTCTAAGTAGCAGTATTAGGGGACCCTTTCATCTGAGCAATACTGAAGGCGTCCAGTATGTTGTTAACAGCAAAGTCTTCTCTGCCATACTTCAGTGGTAAGTGTGTAAAGCCTGCCCACATTCCTGAGGAGTTTTGGCAGTTGAGTAAAAGCATGTTTGCAGTTCTGAGTGGCAGATATATTATCAAAAGCTGCATTCAAACTGCAACAGTTTTTTAAGGAGCAACCCCCCCCCCCCCGAGCCCATAGAGGAAACTGTGACCTCCCTCTACCTCCACTACTATTATAGTTAACTATGAGGTCACTTTAACATAGCATAAGGAGGAATCCCCCCTTTAGAGTGACCTGCTCAGAAGAAGTGGCATTTGCTGTGAACTGTCTGAAAATGATGCTTCACACATACAGATGACAATATAACAGTTTTCTGGCTTTCCATCACATAACTCATGGTATTCTGACTTGAATGCCGTATCTGTGACTTCCCAAGACAAGGGCAGATGTTGGATGACTACTGAGGCACTTGCTGGCATTTCTTTTTGTGGAGTGAAAATTAAGCCATTGGCTAATGGTTCAACACAGCCTTCTCCCATACAGATATAAACTGAAATCGACAGAGAAGGCTTCAGAATGTCTGATATGTGGAATGACATATACCAGACCATACTTAAACCTTCTCTGTCAGTCTGAGTACAATTCCATTCATCTACAGAAAGAGAGTTGGACCCAAAATATGAGCCCTGTGGTATTACTTGCATCACTAGGTCTTAATATATGAGCGATGTGTCAGAATTGGTACTCCTTTTTAGTTGCTAGAAAACATTTCCACAAGATTCCATCCATAGCCACAGCCATTGCTGTTCTTCAATGGAAGCCATGTTAGGGAGTATAGTGCTGCTGACGCATTTTCCATTTTGTAATATCTGAATGAAATTTTATTGATTCTTCTGCTGAACATCAGAATTTTAAAAAAGGTAACACCAGTCTGTATTTATTGTTTAAAAATCTCAGGATAACAATAAATTATGCAGTTTATTTCAGGTTTTCCAGTAAATAAAGGCACAGATTTGTGTAAATGAGTATTACCCTTTGTACATTGTAATGCAGCAGCCATTTCATTAGGAGAAAAAAAGCCTGTAAGTGCTCACCTACTTGATGAGAAAAATAAATGCTTTGGTCAATATCGCTAGAACATGTCTGCTTGGCAATTTTAAGTCCTTTCCTTCCTGAAAGGAAGGAGATGAACAACTGGTCCATCTATCTAAACCCAAGCATTCAGTTCAGGTGAGTAACTACGCTGTGAGTGTATATCCAGGGTTTGAACAGGTCTCACTCTGATAAAGTCTTTATGGTTCAGATGAAAGTGCTTATTCCAGGTACCATTCAAAAAAGTTTCCAATCACGTTACACTTGATTTGTTATTCTTCCAGTGTGTGGCCATTGCCAAATGTGTTTTTAATTTATCAGTTTTCTAAGTTTATTAAGAGCAATATTTAAAATCTGTCCTTGATTTGGAGTATCTGTCCCCATCATTTCTGGTTTTGTTAGGAATTATTGTGTTGAGAGGTTAAGAGGTATTGGTGTTATGTAATGCAAGTTGTCTATATGTGTTATAGTTACTCTGCAAACAGCTTCACCTAAACATAATTCATTTTAATCTGTTTCTTGGCATGGTTAACTTCTGTTTTATTCTACTATTATTTAAATGAAGTATTTTAATTAAGTATATGCTGTACTATGCAAATAAAATAAAACAAATGCCCAGCTCTACAGTGAAGCTTTGATAGTACATTGTCCTGCACGGTTTCAGGTTTGCAGAATAACTGAACTCCTATAACTCCAATCAATCTCTAGCTTGAAGACGTACAGTAACTTAAAAACACTCCTGAGACTGCATGGTGGTGTAGTCCCTTGTTTTAATAGTGTCTTCTTGACTGCCTTTTATTTGTTTATTTTCTTATCTTATTATATAGCTGTGTGCGGATAAAGTGCTCTGAATCTTTTAAGCTGATTGCGCATTTTCAGTGATATAACTAACTAGGGACTTAAGAACAGCACTTCAAATTAGTAATTGAAATTGCTTGTGTTGTAAAAGGAATTAAGCTGAATTAAGGTACACAAAGTATTGGTTTCTTTTTAATCCATATAGCTCTCAAGTAATCCTTAAGCACTACACTCTGGAAATGTGTCAGGCTCCATTGTTTCATTGTTTTACTATTCAGTTCAAAGTCCCTTGGGCTCAGCCTAATGGCTTGCTATTGCACCACAATTTCTGTTCATGCCACAGCTAACAATATTTTGGATGTGGAGCATGTTACTGAGAACTGTTAAACACTTTTTATTGTTTTGTTTAAGGGTGTATTTATTTTGTAAAGTCATTCAATTAGCAGGCCTTTCTGTTCCTTATGCTTGCATTCAGGTATTTTCACTGACACCAGTTGTTTACCAAATTAATACCATTAAAACACAGACATCTCCAGAAATAAATATTTACTAGTCAGATGTTTACTGACTAGCATTTGTCAAGTAAGCATTTGGCACTACTAAGAAAATTTGTAAAATAAGTACTTTTAAGACTTGTTGTCAACAGGTTGAGAAAAGAAGTAAACACTGAATGTTAATAAGGGCATAAATCTTACCTGTGCTGTACTGAGCGCTAAGCTGGAAAACAGGTAATGCAAACAAGAAGTTATTTCCCTCTTAAAATTGTTGTATATAGTTTGAGACATGCAACTACTGACACTTTTATCCAGTTGACATGGGAATATGTTGGAGACATGCCCAAGAACTGGAACATGCAGTATTAAGTAAAGGAAGTTTAGGAGTTTTCTGCAAAATCGAATGCTGCAGCAATCTGAGGGCAGGATGTTCCCGTATTTCTAAGTTTCACTTCTTAATTTACTTGGAAGGCAATGTATTTTTTTTATCTGGGTTACATTTACTGACATATAAAATACAGTGCCTAAACAACTCAGTACACCAACCAATCTGTTAATAAAGCAATGACTTTGTGTCTAATTTATTCGGACGATAATATTGCTTGTATATTCCCAGTTAGCATACTTTATAACTTGATTACTATGCATACCATAAAGACAGAAGAGAAGTCAAATAACCTTAGTGCTGACAAATTAAGCAGGTATGTCCTCAGCTACCTCTACATTACCGTGTTTGTGTGTTTACTCATCTAAGTTTTGCACACCATATGCAATTCCCTAAGCTTCCATCAGATTCAGGTATAATCATCTTTAAACTGAAAAATTTTCTTACAGTCTCTGCTGAATAACCACTTCAAAACTTTAAGACTTTAGTTCTTTACATCCCCAGCTATCCCATTTAGCCCCATGTCTCATAACATCCATGCAGTGAAAAGTCAAACCATCTACTTTGTTGTCATTAATAGCGTAGCATCTGCCCCTTTCATTTTCCCTTTCCTATTTGTGTACTAATACTGCCTTTCTTTCTCCTCCCATTCCATTGATATATTCCTCTGCTTTGCTTGTAAGGCCTATAACTACTCAAGTCTATAGAGGGGGCAGATTTGTATAGGGAGTCACAATTGCTATTCTACAGGCATCAGACCCAAACCCTGTGGATAGGCTGAGATTTGACAGATTTTCAGGGCCGTAGACAGCTGCTTTGATACCCGGGAACCCTCCCGAACCTACCCCCCCCTTCGACTGTAAGATCACGACTAACAAAAAAGTCTGCACCTTCCAAGTTGTGGACCAAAAAAAAATACAAAAAAAAAAATTCATCTCCCTAAAAGTTATTATTTTCTCTTTGTTTCTTCCATTTTTTTTTCTTTCAAACTGCTTGTTGCAAGTATAACAAGCGTCTGGCTTTAGCTAAGCTAAATACCACACATGGAGTTCAGAAATGCTTCAGCCCTGACTACAAGTGCAGTATCAGCATTCATTTCTGAATGCTTGTAATGCTGATCTCCCACCCTTGCACCTTATGCCAGAGAAGGCTGCACCTCCACCCCACCCTAGCTATGCCTCAGTTTCAAGTAGAGCCTCAGACAGTGTGTACTTGGCACTGATGACACTACAGCCTGGTATGGTGTCTGTTCTCATGGAAGTATTATTTCTGGCCTTTGACATTGATTCAAAGATGGCTTCCAGTGGAATTTCAGAGAAAACTACATTTTCAGGGATACTGGGGTCAACAGTGTGTATAGGCAAGGTAAAGTTAGTGTTGAATTTCTATACTAATATATGTTACACCCTTTGGAGCAGAATATGTGATATTGTTATGAATGAGATCACTGCTTTGTTGATTTGTATAGGCATGGGCTTTCCCAAAGAGGCTGTGAAAGGTGACCCCTGTAAAAATGAAAGATCCCCTCTTAAGTCACTTTCTGTAAATCAGGGCCATTTCCCTTTTTTCCAATTGAAAGGTAATATCCCAGCCTTCCATGCAACAATGATAAGACACATTAACAAGACAGTGAAACACATCCAGCACTTTGGTACTTGTAGCTAGATTTCATCCATTCTTACAGCCTTGCCACAGAGTAGTTGCTTAATTTCAGCTGTGGTCTCATCAGCACAGCTTGATTCAGTCCCACCAATTTCTTATGGCTGTGGATTCTCAAATGAGACCATGTCCCCAGGGTTCCACAAAGCGTTTCTTCCATCTTCTGACAATGTCCTCTATGAAAGTAAACATTTCTCTACCATTGCTGTACAAAACCTTGACTGGATTTGACTAGTGTACACTGACAGAGCAGGGACATATAAGTTGCTGTAGTTACAAAATTGAAAGTACAGAAACAGGAGTCAATTGTTGAGGCCTTGGAGTGTGACTTTCTGATTGCCTCAAACAGTTTCTGACAAATCAGCCAAGGGAAGGCAGTGTATTGCCCAAACTTGAAAGGCTGAAAATGGTATGTTCATGCAGTTCTGCTTCTGGTTAAATCAGCAGAACCATCTGCTTGCTTCTACAGCTCTCTGAAATGTATACCCTTTCAACTTTCAAACAACTAACATGGGGTACCTGATTATCAATCCAATGATTAGTTGTTCACAACAATCTGAATCCAGCTATCCTCCAAGTTGTACTTAAATTTCCAGCCTAATTCCATCTTTACTTTGACAGGCCAGCTCATGGTAAACCCTACAGATTTCTAGAAAAAATATTTTCCGCGACAGCTAACCACATGTTCACAATCTCTTCCAACCTGTGTTTATAACACTGTTCATTTTCCTCCCAGCATACCTCTCAGTTGTCCCTGCTTTTGCAGAATGATCCTGATTTTGCCGCATAATTTTGCCCTGTCCTTCATAAAATGTTTGATTTTCTGCTAAATCACAGAGGATTACAGCCAGTCAGTAATGGCATCAGTACTTTCATGCTTGTCATTCAATGTTTATAAGTTACAAGCTTTTGACATTAAGACACGCCGTCTATAAGTTTGGCACCAAATGGGGACAGATTGTATATCATGTCAGCTAGGCAACAATCGAGACATGTCTTAAAAGCAGTCAGGTTGTCTGGCTTCCTAATTCTTAGAGAGAGAATATTCCACATTTACCTTACTCTACAATGAAAAGAGCTTTTTTTTGTTCAACTTGAGCTTTTTCAAACAACTACAAATTCACTGTTGTTGTATACTTCAAAAGAGTATTTTTGTGTTTCTATACAAAAGTTAGCTGTAAGCAAATCATCATATGTACGCTTATAAAGCAGGATTAAGTTCCATTTTGTTAATCTGCATTTTATTTAGTATAGCAACTCAAGCCTCTGCTTTGTAGTGCATTCCTTTTGCCTGTCTTATTCGCCTAGTGAGGTACCTCTGTACTCTTTCCAGTCTTTTGAACTGTTCACACTTCTAAATGCTAACAGGTATGCAGAATTCAATATGTGGTTTAAATATTGTTTTGTTTAAAGGAAAAACACTTCACCCTCCCTACTTGAGAGGGTTCTTACGATATTGTTGACAACCAAGTAACATTATGTTGTAGTACTACTAATTCTGAGCTTGCAATACCTCTGAATACTCCCCCTACTCTGAAGTACATTGATCTTAGACTTAGTACATATAAGTAGCTAAGGTAAAGAGGGCATAGCCCCCAACTTTGGGGGATCTCAGTAGTGAACCCCCACACACAAAAATGATTTAAAAGTGTAAGACTATGTTTTAGAATTCACCCTTTCACTTTTTTTGTAGAACTACACATGAATGTTCAGTGCAACTGGACTCATAGTACAAAACCTTAAACTTTTTATAGGATTCAACTATGCTTGTACTGTCAAGGAACAATGGCACATTATAGGATCAGAAGATACAAGAACAAAGAATGTATACAAACTGCACAAATGATTACAATTCCATTTGCCTTTGGTTTGGCAAAGCTTTTTTTTGTTTGTTTATTTTCTGGTTGAGATCTTAAAACAGAATGGAATGCTTTTTCTCAATATTTATTGTATGTTATTTTGCAACATGGGTGTTATACAGTAACGTGAACATAAGGTTAAATCAACATTAGCAATTTAACATAGTTAATTTAATAGGGTGAAGACGTTGAATAAAAGCTTTATGGTCTGATTGGAAGTTTCATGTCTATGCCATCACACTGACTGTAGTAAATTAGCAAGTCTTCCATGTATATTCCATTTCATAAATTCTGGCATGTTATTTCTGTTGCTGCCATTTTCCTGTCAGCCAAAATGGTTCCCTTATCTCAGATTAACAGGTGCTAGAAAAGATAGCCATGCATTCTATAACCCCAGCGTATACCAAAGCACTGAGCTTTAGTGTTATGTGCACAATTTTGCCATTAACCTCTTACATCACTGTTTCTGTATCTATTTCGACCCCAGCTTTATTCTGCTTTGCTCCTTTGGTACTATATAAGAAATAATCCCTTCATGGTCAAGGCAGAAAGAAGATGAATTGTAACTGCAGACTTTGCTGCATTGCAGTTTGAGTCATGTTCCCTAGAGACATCACACTGACACTAAAAGCCTCAACAAATAACCTTCTTTCTTTGTTATGAAGGCCAGACAAGTGGTTGCACATACAGGTGGTGACAACTATGCTGCTTTGCTCGGATTTTGTGCTTGCCATTCGGAAACTGCACCTGTCAGCCAGTGATGACTAATGCAGGCTTACAGTAAGAGTATTCCTTTATCACTTCATCCAGTTTAAAGTCAGAAGGACAGTAATGTATTGCAGGTAATTACATTTCCTGATAATAAATGACAGCACGTTATTGTATTAAGTATTGTAAGGGCTAAGTGGATAACAGAACAGACAAAAATAAAGTACATTGATCTCCTTAAAGATACCTTGACCTAGGTTAATACGACTGGCAGACAGACGCTCATATTACCCTGCATATCACTGAGGAGTCTTGCTATTAATGAGACATTTTACATAATGGTCCAACAATGCACACATTTTATTTATATGGATTAACCACCCTGATAGCAATGCACATGCTTCTCTCAGTCTTCTTTCGTCTAGCTGTAATGGTTACTGACCTTATCTAAACCCACCCATCTTTGACTAGATCAGCAGGGGAAGACACAGAGGAGGGTTATAGATGACTGATATCTGAAAGAGTCAAGAACTAGAGGTGAAGTAGGGTCTGAAATGAACTTATGGAAGAACATCAAAAAAGAAGGTAGCTGGTCCCCAGTCCTGCTGTTCCTTTTGGACTTAGGTAAGAATAAATATAGCTAATTGAGTCTTTTCTCATACTTTTTACAGTCCATCCCGCATATCTTTCTGGTAGCTTTCCTCTGAATTACTTCAAGCAGCCTGATGTCCTTTCCTTATATGGCCTTCAAAATTGCACACAGCAGTTGTGGTGTGATCTAAAAAAAGGTCAAAGACATTTGGACTGGCAGCATTATCTCTTTATAGAATATACCTCCCTGAGGACCGTGCATTTCCAATACCCTGTATTATTCCTTGTGACTGCTGCCACCCCAAGTCAGCAATTCCCCATCCCCACTCAGAATAATGACATAGGCAGGTCTCTGCATACTTTCACGCTTTGTCCTCAAAGGCAAAGGCAGACAGGCCTATGCCTTGTCATTGCTGCCTCACCCACTGTCAGCTCCTGCATTGCCTGGGCCACTAATCAATCTTGGTCATCTGGGAAGTGTCTATATTTTTATCACTCTGTGCTGCACAGCTTATCACTTATTGTATTTTAAAAGCAGTGTCTCCTTAAGTTCAATCCAATCCCTACTGACCTCCAATTTTTGAATCTTTCTCATATCAGTCATCTGTAATTCTCCCCTCTAGTTACTTTGGATAGCTGTTCAAAGTAGCTATACACTGGATAGTTCACCCCATTTCTACAGAGATATTCTCTTTCCACTCTAAAAATGCCTGCCAAAAAACAAAGGGGGTACCTGTTGCCATGTGCTATTGTGAGCTCAAAGTTCAGGTCCCTATATAATTAACACACAATATACTTGGTTTGGTGTGTGTGTATGTCTATCTGTCTTTGTATGCATGTGTGTGTCTGTGATCTAGAGACATAATATACGCACAATTGCATTATAAGGTACTCAGAATAGATGCACAACTGCATTATAAGGTGCTCAGAGTCAGTAGTCATTGATAACAACTTCAATGGAGACACCTTAGCCCTCTTCACTGGAACCAGCCATTTTTCTGACATTTTGACACAATACTAATGTTTTCTGTATCTGAGACACAGCATGTGTTCTTGTGATTTAAGTCTATTTTCTGTATAGCTAGACTTGACTTAGAATATTTGGAGTGTGGTGCACAGCAGATGAGTTAGGTTTTCTTTTTTTAAACATTACCTCATATCTGCATTTATTCGTCAGGTTAATGAATGCAAATAATGTTGAACAAACTCTGGTTGCATTACAAAAATGGTAACTTATCCCCTGTGTAGCAGTTAGGGTCGAGGACTAAAGCTGTTAATGACCTGATTCCTCTTCTCAGGATATAGAGTTTAATTTCTTCCACCTTCATTTTCCTACCAAGTGACTCTGAGCAAGTCATTTTACAAGACACTGCTCCCAGGTCACCCCTGAAAAGGAACAGCTGTGTTCAATTGCTTACAAAGCCAACAAATAGATAAAAAAGTGTAAAGCAATGTGTTATGATTAGAAGACTCCATGAAGCACATAATCTCCCAGTCCTGATTGAACTGGCTGATTACTAACACTGGCTATAATAAAATATGTTGCTTTTCTTCAGCAACTACTACAACAAATTTACTGGTGGCTAAAGAAAATGGCCTCACATAGAAAACAGTTCTAAAGTTCTAAACAGTTATTGTGCTGGTTATCACATGATGTGCAAATCAAGGCTGTTCAATTGCTGGCAGTAACTCCAGTCAGGAGCACAAAACCTTAGTCATGTGGCAATTACCCAGTCATGTGACATTCGACAGTGAGAACAGTACATATTTCAAAACATTCTCTCTCTCAGCATTATGGAACACATTTCCTTTTAACACAAATGTTGTCACATGCTTCAGTCCCCCAGGGCTTAATGATGTTATCTATACAGTGCTTATTCAAGAGGAAGGCATATGAAAATAACATGCTTATATTTATCATCTGTTTTTATTTTTTAGGGTGACTGCATTAGCAGTTGTGCATCATGTTTGCTTATGTCCTGGCTTAAGTTAGTGATGAATAACAGTTATTCTCAGTTTTATATTTTAAACACACCTGTTTTAAATACATGCACTTTTCTTGAAAACTGTTGCTTTAAATATACATTTGCTTGACTTAGATTGGTATCATGTGACAAGGAAGCTATTTAAATGCAAAATTTGAACTGTTTTGGTTTTATCTGAAGAAGTTTGTATGCTTTTAGATGAAAGTTATTATTTGTTTTAATAAACAGTTCATTGTACTTGGCTGTGTATTCTCTGGCAGAGTTTCCAGTAAGTTTTCTAGTTGCATTTATGCACCATAAAGGAGATAGTGGTTTGTAACCTAAAATGAGCATGCAAATTTCTGAAAGTTATTTTTTGTAGTACTTCTCATCCATTTGTTTAGAACAAATGTAAGGTTAAGTGTTGCCATACTCTCTTTGAGATCAGTGTGCATTTTAATCATTCATTCATTTACACTAGAAGCTGCAAGTGTTAACTTGTCAGTATTCACTTTGTTACAGTAGTTTCTTAGTATTGCAATCTGAATGTGATAGCCTAGCAACAAACTTAATCTTATGTCCCTTCATTTACAGCTGGAGCCCTCATTTAAATATTGCTGAGTATGCCAAATACAGCAAATGTCTCAAATTTTAATGCTGCCTAATAAAAATGCTAAGCCAGCACCTCTAATTTGTATTATAAAGATGGATTAATAGCTGCAGCACTGTCATACTGTAATCAATATCGTATGTTAAATATAAAACATATACTGTGGGGATAAATAAAAAAAATAATAACAGTACAGTTGTTTGTCCTGGTTCCATTTAGATCATTGCTGGTAATCACAATTCCAGTTTATTTCAAAGTCAAGTACAAGAAAACAACTGTTCCAGTTAATACAGAGAAGTTTAACAGTTTCCAATAATAGGAAATGTCTAAAGCTAAGAAAGGAATTACTATAAAATATGTGCTTTCCACTTATGCCATGCCATTCTTTTGTAAACAGCTAGTGTATGTAAATCTTAATCCTTTTTATGTCATCCATAGCCTTAGGTTATTTCCCCATCTTGGTGTGATTGTGCATTGTCATGGTCTGTTGGCCTTGAAGCATGATAATGAATAGAAGGGAGAAGACAAACAGAAGTAATTACACATTTCTGCTCAGAATGTTGTAATGTATATGAGGCCTAATATGTAGAACAGCTGACAATGTAGATCTGAGTTCATTATCAGCAAAAAAATCATTGTCAAAAGGAACAGACAACAAACATAACAGGGAAGAAAGAGTAAGCCCGCCAGCCGAGATTTATACAATTATTGTTTGCTAACCAGATGGCTGGACTGATGCAGATGAACATTTTTCATAAGTCACATAGGCCATCTATTCATCCATACATTTTCTAAACCATTTGTCCCACAGTGATTGCAAATCCAAAAGAGAAGACCAGACTGCTTTATACCCAGTGAAAGTATTCAGTTAATTTATAGGATGCCCAAGAATACCTATGCAAGCTGAGAGATATAATCCCTTTAAATCTTCCCAGGCTTGTCCCAGGGCCTTCTCTTTGGAGGATGCACCTGGTACATCTCCCATAAGAGGCAAGAAGGGAACACCATAAGTTCTAGTGCACTTCAATGGATTCCTGGAGGAGCAATGGCTATGCTACAAGATTCTCCTGGATTGTGGATCTCCTTGATCCAAAACCCTGCTACCCTGTGAAGGAACATTGTTTCAGTAGCTTCTATTTGTGATAGCATCCTCTCAGTCATTCCCCAAAGCTCATGACCATAGGTGTGAATGGGAACATAGACTGACTTGTAAACTTAGTTCTTCATTTTGTGACTTAGTTCCTGTTTCACCAATATATTCTGGTACAATGTCATCAATAATGATGCCAAGTCTACTCCTGCTGTTTTCCCTTTTCATGAGCAAGACCACAGGACACTTAATCTCCAACTCAAATTCAGAAACAATCTACTCATTTCAGGTGGACAACCATGAATTCTGAGTGGAACTGTTCGTTTTCATCCCAGACTCTTCACTTGCTGCAACCGACCTCACCAGCGTATCTGGAGATCCCAGCCACTTGAGCTTAGAAGACATCACCATCTATGAGGAGAAATCATGCCACCCTCTCATCTCTAAATACTTCCAAGACTTTGGCTGCAATCTGATAGCCTGTCCATGTATATCACAAACAGGGGAAGAGACAAGACCCACCCATGTTGGATTCTTCATCCACCTTGACTCTGACTAAATTCTGTGAATGTAGAAACAGTTGTTGCTCCTCAAACATAAGGCCAAAATGGATCTCCTTGATCCAAAACCCTGCTACCCTGTGAAGGAACATTGTTTCAGTAGCTTCTATTTGTGATAGCATCCTCTCAGTCATTCCCCAAAGCTCATGACCATAGGTGTGAATGGGAACATAGACTGACTTGTAAACTTAGTTCTTCATTTTGTGACTTAGTTCCTGTTTCACCAATATATTCTGGTACAATGTCATCAATAATGATGCCAAGTCTACTCCTGCTGTTTTCCCTTTTCATGAGCAAGACCACAGGACACTTAATCTCCAACTCAAATTCAGAAACAATCTACTCATTTCAGGTGGACAACCATGAATTCTGAGTGGAACTGTTCGTTTTCATCCCAGACACTTCACTTGCTGCAACCAACCTCACCAGCGTATCTGGAGATCCCAGCCACTTGAGCTTAGAAGACATCACCATCTATGAGGAGAAATCATGCCACCCTCTCATCTCTAAATACTTCCAAGACTTTGGCTGCAATATGATAGCCTGTCCATGTATATCACAAACAGGGGAAGAGACAAGACCCACCCATGTTGGATTCTTCATCCACCTTGACTCTGACTAAATTCTGTGAATGTAGAAACAGTTGTTGCTCCTCAAACATAAGGCCAAAATGGCAGACAAAACTAGTCATGGGACCTCATACTGTTAGTACTTTCCAGAAGAAATTTTAGTCTGCGTAATCATCCAGTTCCACTCGACATAATTAGACATTATTGTTAGTTTCTCATGAATCCTTGAGTAGCTGTGCAGCAAATAAGTGTTCCTTCACTGCTCCATGACAAGGATGCAATTCATACTGGTTCCCAATAGCCAGAGAATCTAATATTAGATTATGTCTCCATTCCAGAATCCTGACATAGGCCTTCACAGGGGAGATGATAAACATGAAACTTTTTAAATAGGAATACAGTCTTCTATTTCTTTTCTTTTTTTTTTTGAAAATGTCTACCACATACCACATCAATTTACTAATAAAAGGTACAACCCCAATCATCCATGCAAGGTTGAAAAACAGAAAATACTCAGCACTACTGCTATCTTTATTACTTCCAGATTACTTCCAGCTGGATCTCAACCACTCCCACAGCACTGAAACAGCAGCTTTGACTGACTCCTTGCCCTCCAAAACAATGTCTCTGTGATAATCCCAATTTCTAAATGACAAACAGCCCTAATAAGATGGATAGTCCCAAAGCATATGAAGCCAGTCAGATCTTTCAACAGTGTCACACCATTAGCAAGTCGGATATACTATTACATATATTGCTGCTAACTTAGCTGGAACATTAATATATTTATGAAAGCAATGCCATCCAAAAACTCTAAAGTTACAATATATTTTGTAATATATTTGGTCTTAACACAATCCTGACTCCGCCTTCATGGTTATATTTTTATTTCTAAGAGTTATACCCATCAAGTCATTGAACTTTAAGGAATGAAGCCTTTCAAAGAACAAATATCATTACAAATCATTGTGGCCAATCCTCACACAGAGGGAAGCCCCTCTGTCTCTTACTACTTTGTTACCCATTGAATGAGACCTTGTAGAAAGAGACCTTGTCAATCCCCTTGTAGACTAATCATTCATTTTTACATAGCGTTGATGATCAACCAGTGATTCTCCTTCTGATTATCATGTGTAAGGTGGGCACATCTCTGCACTGCAGGCCAAATATCTGCTTAATTTTTCTCTAACAATTGACTTCAGTACCACAGACTTTGTAGACATCTTCCTTTGCTGATCAGAACTGTCCTTCCCCTTAAACTCATGTTTCATCCTCCTGCAGGTAGAATGTCAGTGACAAAAGGCATACATTCTTTATTTCTAAATATTTTATCAATCTCCTATTTCAAAGTTTTCAATATGGAGTGGGCACATGTTCATCTGTATATCCAAAAAAACCTCCAAATAGTTCATCCCTGGTACAAAATGGAATTTATCAAATAAGATCTGTTTCCACCTACATGAATACAGTCTTAATTGGCATATAGTAAAAGGGGAATAGCATATTGCCTGCAAATGAGTTGGAACATCTTGAGCTGCTAGTCCCCTTTCCAAGTGTGGTCAAAATCAACTTTTCCCAGACAACCCTTAGAGTGTAATGTTCCCCCATAAATGCTGTCATCTAATGCTTAACTTACATAAATAAGCATTTTGAATATTGAGCCGGAATCTCTGACCTATATACAACATTAATGGTAGTATAAGTAGCTGTAACAGCTGAACTCACTGCTTTAACTCCAAAATCAGATTTCCACCTCTGAAACATACTCTTTTTAAATACTGCTTCAGAAGAAAGCTTTAAAGTCTCTTCAGTAGTAGACAAAAGGGGTGTATATCACATAATCAAAATCCCAAAATATCGAACACCATAAGCTCGAACTTGGAATGTCGAAATGTGATATAATCGAAAGCTCAGAACAGCGAATTTTTCCCAGGGAAAAAATTTGCTGTTCCGAGTAACACAGAACACAAGCACACCAAAAAAAGTAATCCATACAAATACATTTAAAATCCTACTTCTAACCCTAAACAAAACTGTACATACACTACTATCTATCCACTTAACTTAACCCAAACCCTAACCCTAAGGTCCGTAACTATCGCACACTCACCTTACCTGCTCCCTAACCCTAAGGTCTGTATCTATTGCACACTCACCTTACCCACTCCCTAACCCTAAGGTCCCTAACTATTGCACACTCACCTTACCCGCTCCCTAACCCTAAGGTCCCTAACTATCCCACACCCACCTTACCCGCTCCCTAACCCTAAGGTCCCTATCGCACACTCACCTTACCTGCTCCCTAACCCTAAGGTCCCTAACTATCCCATTCCCGCACTCACCTTAACCCGGTCCGTTCACACACTTACCTTAACCCGGTCTGTAACCTTCGCACCACAGTGGAGAAAATAGTGAAGTGGCAGAAACAGCCCACCAAATTCTTTCCCTAGGAAAGAATTTGATGTTCTGCAGCTTTGCTATTTTCAGGGTTCGCTGTTTTGGGTTCGATATTATAACATTCAACGTTTTACTACTTCGATGTTATGATATAAACCTGACAAAAGACATAGACAAAGCATTTAATTTTAATACAGTTCTGTAGTTAGTAATTGCTATATTTTGACCCATTATGGATTATAATTTAACACAATCACTATAATTGAAAAACATTTGCCATACATCCACAAAACCTTTTAAAAGTTAAAATAACATAAGTATATCTTATTGTTGTTCTGTGGTAGAAATGCCATCTGCAAATAAAGCTATTTTTGACTCCATGTGTCCTCATCCATAACCTTGTATACCTCATTTTCAAATTAAAGTAGCTAAAGATTCCAGGAATAAAACAAACAAAATGGGTGACAGGTGACAAGCCTTCCTGGTCCCTCTAATTAAGTCATATTGCTCTGACAATCTAACTAGCACATAAACCTCTCTTTCTGAATCATAATCATAAAGCTTTGTAGCACATTCTAGATTCTTGTGCAAACTCTAGTATTGTGAAATATTCAAAAAGATAAATGGAAATAACCCTATCAAATGATTTTTTTCTGCATCTAGACCATATATAGTTACAAGTTTCTTTATTAATCTTGCCTTCTGCATATTCACAAATGTTTTCAATGTATTGTCAAGCATCTGCCATCCCCTCAAAACACACATTAGTCCAGATGAATAATCTCTGTTAATATTTCTGTGATTGTTTGTGCCACTACAGATGAAAATATCTTGTAATCATGACCTAATACTGAGATGGGCCACAAGAAAACTGTAAAAGTGGATCCTTACTCTATTTAAGAATCACAGTTAATGATGTATACTAGGAAACTGGATTGCACCCCTACAAAATATTATTAATTAAATGTACCCATATTTCATTAAAAATCTTGCTTTCCATCTTCCAGATTTGTATTGGTAGTACATCTCTTCCTGGGGACTTCCTCAATGCTTTTTTGAGATTAACCAATGGAATTGAGGTGATTAGGTGTTTTTTTCTACTGTTCTTTAATTAGCCCGCCTATCTGCTACTACTCCAAATACTCTATAAGTTGCTGATATTATTTCAGCCTTGGAATTTCCAAGGTATGTAAAGTTTGATAACTATCCCTAAAAATATTAAGCATTTCCTTCAGATGATTAATAACTTTTTCTTTAGCTTGTTACATTTTCTGCTGTCTTAACCTAACTACTAAAGATTTCAAGTCTTTATTTGAGTTTGCAAAGTGCAGGCCTCTCTCACAGCTGTATTTTGGAATGCCAAACAATTTGCTTCTCCTCATTGGATGTAATAGAAAGGCTGTAATTCCATAAATATCTGATGTACATATTTATAATTCCCAAAGCTTTCTTTTGGATATTCACAACAAATTCACAAATGACCTCTTTGAATGTTTGTTTTTTATATTCATAGCACCTTTTTTCTACTGTTTCTTTTAGTGACCCTAAGTATTAATTCAGAGTTTTCTTGACCAACTTTCTAAACATCATACCTGACATCATGTAGTTGGGAAATACTGGGGCTTATCCAAATTCATTTTTTTGTCTGTTTTTAATATTAACAGTATAAGGACATGATCTGAAAATATAAGCGGTCTTATTTGAAAATGCCTCATATAGTACACATATTTAGGAGGAAACACAAAGTGTCGCATACCTAACACAATGGCTAAAGAATATTATAACAGATGAAAGTGTTGTCATCTTTCATCCTGAATCAATATATTTCACCCTAGTGATTTACTTCCACCCAATAAATAGTAAAGTCAAACAGAAGCACAAGCCAGTCCAAAAAGCAAAAGTAGCCCAAGTGAAGCAGCTGGATTGGGCCCACTCACCAAAAATAGATGACCCAGTAGTATAAATCACAAAGCCACTTTAATTGAAACAGTACATAAATCCAGGAACAAAATGGATAAGTGCTTATGTCTAGATAATCCAGGCTTCATCAGACAACAGTTAAAGCATAGATACTTCCTTTTATACAAACCAAACAGGAAGTGACATAATTCAAAGTTAATTAGGGCAGATAAATTACTTTACATTAAATATTCATGAGATGAATAAAATAAGATAAAATGAAATCATAAATATAACAACAAACTGCAAGACAAAAAAACCCCACAGCAGTATAAATACAAGTTAAATACATTAAATATAAAAAATTAAATTACAAATTTATAAAAAGACTGATGGTATTTAATAAATAGAATAAAAAACATTTAAAACCATGTAAAATGACAATATGATATCTGTGTGTGTAACATGGTATATTAAACAGTAATTATTTGGGAGGTCATATTACCTCTCCAATGCCTTTAATTTCAGTAAGGGACTGATTGAAATATTTTCCTTTAAGCCTGGCCAGTGCCCTGCATTCAGGTGTAGCTGCTAATATAATTCTCTTTTTTCCAACAATAGTGACCATGCTCCTCCTCTAACATCAGTGTTAATACTGTCTATAATGAAGAAAAAAATTTATGATTGTTGTTCTCCATTATGTGCTTACTTAATGCATTGGTGTCTTTAGTATTTTTAATATCATATAAATGTTTGTAGATGCGGTTCTTCAGCTTCCGGTCAGTGCCAACATAGAAACACGAACAGACAGTGCACATAGCACAACATACTACTTTCTCAGAACAACAGTTATATTTCTGCCTGATCTTAATTTCCACATTGTTGACAAAATATATTGCCTTCTTTTACAAATTTATAGTAGTTGCATCTACCGCACTTATTCATGGAACCAGGTTTTTGGTGAAAGGGCAGGCTCCTAGTTTCAAAAATTTTCTTTAAATTCTTTTCTTTTTTATACACAGTAGTAGGTTGTGAGCCTATCACAGATCTAATATTCTTTTCATGTTTAAGAATTGACCAATTTTTCAATAAAATATCCTTTAAAATGAATCTCTCATCAGTAAAAACGGTAATAAATGAGGTTTGAAAATCTCTACTTTCTTCCACTGTGCCAGTGTCATGAATGTTGGATGAAGGTGAGGTAATGGATGTACTATCACCAGAAAGTAAGGGGAGGTAAAAACCTCTCTCCCTTTTGTTGACAACCTCAATCATAATGTTAATAATAAATTTGTGAGGGTAACCTCTTCTTAGAAACATTTCTTTCAGCGTGTCACATTCATTCAGAAATTCATCCATTAAAGACACCATACGTGCTGCACGCACGAGTTGGTCTTCAACAATAGCTTTCTTTTGTTTTATAGAGTGGGTGCTAGAATAATGTAGTAGAGAGTTAGAATAAGTATTTTTTCTAAAAATCTTTGAAACAAACTTATCATGATAGTCCTTGAGTAAAAGGATGTCAAAGAAAGACGTCATATTAAAATCACTGGTGTGTGTAAACTTTAAGAAATCAGTGGTGGTTCCAATATATGTAATAAAATCATTAACAAGATCTTTAGGGCCATCCCATAAAATAAACATGTCATCCAAAAACCTGGTCTAAAACTTAATATAGCCAAAATACTTTAAGGGGAACAAGAATTTTTTCTCCCATTGTTTTACCACAATGTTGGCATATAGCCACCACATGCTGACCCCATGGCCACTTCCTCTTGTTGTAAATATATTTCCTTATTAAAAAGTATAAAATTGTTTTTGAGAACCATTTCCATCAAGTGTACATAAACCAGAACATCAAAGTGTGCTATACCTTTCTCATAAAGGTATTCTGTGAACCAGTCTAACCCTGTATTATGGGGTATTACTGAGTATAAATCCTTGATGTCAATGGTTATAAACATATAGGTATCTTTAAAAGGTATTTTATCAATTGCTTCTAAAAAACTCCATGAGTACTTACAAATGTGTGTTTCACTGAGGACATGTTCTTTTAACTTGTCCAAATATTTTGCCAAGGGGTGAGTGATAAAACCTTTAAAATCAACTATGGGGCACATAGGTGGTTGTGTGAGATCCTTGTGTAATGTTGGTAGTTCAAACATTACAGATTGTCTGGGATAGTGAACTGATAGGTAATTAAGCATATCAATAGTAATTGATCCTTCAATGAAAAGATCTTGTAGTTCATTTCTTATTTTGGTATATTACACATTTAACTCATTTAAAGAAGCTTTTGAGTATGCTTTTCCTTCTAAAATAAATAACATATTTTCATTATAATCATCATAGTTCATTAGAACTACCCCTCCCCCATTGTCTGGTTTCATAATTCTAGTTACATTCGCAAAAACCTTTATTTCATCAATTAACCTTTTTTCATTTACATTAGAGTTCCTATTTGAGAACTTGGAGTTACATATGTCAAGTTCACAAATGTTCTTGAATAGTTGAACCACAGGGTGGAGTGGAGGGTTGTAAGTGCTAGATATAGCCAAAGGAGTAATGAAAGAAGCAAAAAAAAAAATGAATTATTAAAAGGAATTTTCAAATTTAGTTTACGTGTATAAATTCTTAGATCCATTAAAGTACGGGCAATATCCAGGGATTATGAGAGCACAAAAGTAAACCCTTTGGCAAACAGATTGCAATGTTCTGGCCTAATTTCAATGCTGAAAAAAGTGTTGTTCTGAGAAAGTAGTATATTGTGCTATGTGCACTGCCTGTGTTTCTATGTTGGCAAGACTGACCGGAAGCTGAAGAACCGCATCTACAAACATTTATATGATATTAAAAATACTAAAGACACCAATGCATTAAGTAAGCACATAATGGAGAACAACAATCATAAATTTTTATTCTTCATTATAGACAGTATCAACACTCATGTTAGAGGTGGAGCACGGTCACTATTGTTGGAAAAAAGAAAATGATATTGGCAGCTGCACCTGAATGCAGGGAACTGGCCAGGCTTAGATGAAAATATTTCAATCAGCTTCTTACTGAAATTAAAGGCACTGGAGAGGTAATATGACCTCCAAATAATTACTGTTTAATATGCCATGTTACACACACAGATATCATATTGTTATTTTACATGGTTTTAAATGTGTTTATTCTATTTATTACATACCGTCAGTCTTTTTATAAATTTGTAATTTCATTTTTTATTTTTAATGTATTTAACTTGTATTTATACTTCTGTGGGAGTTTTGTGTCTTGCAGCTTGTTGTTAGAGTTAGGATTTCATTTTATTTTATTTTATTCATCTCATGAATGTTTAATGTAAAGTAATTTATCTGCCCTAATTAACTTTGAATTATGTCACTTCCTGTTTGGTTTGTATAAAAGGAAGTATCTATGCCTTAACTGTTGTCTGATGATGTCTGGATTATCTAGACGTAAGCACTTATCCATTTTGTTCCTGGATTTATGTACTGTTTCAATTAAAGTGGTTTTGCGATTTATACTACTGAGTCATCTATTTTTGGTGAGTGGGTCCAATCCAGCTGCTTCACTTGGGCTGCCTTTTTTTTTCCACCGAATAAAATCAAAAGTCATTCTTGAAACGCTATTAATTGTGCCATTACCTTTCTAAGATGACTTATCAGTCCAGCCAGTTGTACATTAATGTCACAGTAGCATGAGATAATTACCTTTAATTCTCATGTAGTATCGGTCAGGATCAGTCAAGTCAACACTAGGTGTAAATGGAAAGCCCTGTTTCCAAAAGCACAGCAACACAACTCCTATGAGTTCTTAGTAGCTAGAACTAACCCACCCGCAGTACAAAACTATGTCACTGAAGCTTCAAGAGTTCATGACCGTTTAAGTGTTCTGGAAACACAATTGTCAAAGCCATTCTCCTCTTCATGGATGCCAAAATCTGATCTTTTTGGATTGAATTGATAAGCCCATTCTCATTCTGACTCGGAATCTGAAATGTTCTCATGGTACCAAGCTATATAATCCTCATGTATGTCTACGTATCTTAGTACCAGCACAGTTTAGGGGGCTCCCCCTTCTACTGTTACCAGTACAGCACAATGTTTGCTTGACAGAGTGTTACAGTAATTTCCACTGCATTTCTACTCACTGTGACAGAATAAGGAAGAAGTTGTTGTGTCTTTCAGCTTTTCCCGGTTAGGGGTCGCCACAGCAGAACTCCGGTCTGCTAATGATTGGCAGTAGATTTTTACGTGCCAAGTTGCTGGCCCTGATGCACAACCTTCAATGAAGGTACGCCCATTCATGCATGTCTCCACACAGAAGATGCTCTAGCTGAGAATCGAACAGGACAACATCTTACTGTGAGGCGACAACGCTACCACAGCACCACCACCGCAGTTCACTGAATAAGAAAGAAGTATTTACCCAAAATCAGATATTAGATTGACCAAGGGAAAAATATCCTAAATTCACAACTACTAAATCTTCCTCTTAATGACTTAAAATTTCCATACACTGAATAATAAAATATTAAAGAATCAGTAAGGTATAATCCAAATAGTTTTAGATGTTTATGTAAAAATGTATATAATCTCCCAAGGATACATCAAACTACTATAGGTAACATAAACACAGCCATATATGCAAAGCTTTACGTTGTACTTCTGAGGTCATCATTTTTATCTTATATCTATTGTTTTTATATTAAATTCATGCCTATCAGTTGTTTATAGAATTTAGGGGCTGTTAATGAGCTTTTTCCCGTGGTCCAAAGTTCCAAGGGTTGATTCTTTCACCCTGCATTCACTAACTGAGTGACTTTAAGTAAGTCACTTAACCAGACTCTGCTCCCAGACTGAGCGTGAAGAAGTTCTATGAAGATCACTACTCTACCCCGGAGAACAAAACAAACAGAAATAAACTAAATATTTTAAACAAATAATACACTCCTTTTTTTCAAATTAGCATGCCAGTAATAATGGAAATTCAAATGAAGAATGAGATGAGTCATCTGTTTTTCTCTTCTGGATACTTTAATTGTTTCATTATTATAATGTGCTACTGTTATAAAATGTATCTTCATTTTGTAGTATGCATGTATAGTAATTCTTTTATTTATAAGAAGAGCTCTGGCTTCATTCAAAGTATTAAATATTATTTGTATGATATTAGTGTATGAAAAGCACATTTTTTCACTTTTCTGCCACAGATCACTATAGATTTTTATCAGGTTTAAGAAGCACTTGAAGCATATTAGTAGCTTTATTTATTTTATATTGTTTTTATTTCCGCCTGTTCAAAAATGCATTTTCTACCAATGTGTCTTTCTGAGGTATGCAGTTGTATGCATTTATTCCATGAAGGTGTCCTTTTTTGAGAGTGTATCATATTTTAGTCATACTGGCAAATTATTTTGTAAGGTAGTATTAATTCTGTTCTGTCAAAAAATAATCATTTATTATCATATGGCAGCAGAGAGTTCTTAATTTTGCCCACTGAGAATATTCTACTTAATCACTGATTAAAACTTCATTATAGTTACCTGTATAATACTGTAAAATGTTATTGTTAGTAATGTAATCATATCAGATGCTTTCTGACCTCACACACTTTAGCATGTCAGGCCTTTTTAATAAATAATTGATTCTTTAAGTTCTTGCAAATTCATATGCATTGCCTCAGTAATACGGTCTATCCAAGTTAATCTCTTTTATTCCTTTCATTTGCTTTCATGCTTTCACAACATTATTCCCATCTCTGGTAAATTCTTTCTTCACATAATATGGTTGGTCATAGATGGACATTAAATTATGCTGGTCTTTTCTCATTTAATTAATGATTGTAACAAGGTACAGTGGAACTAGTGTGGAGAGAAAAGACAATACAGCAAGAAGGTGTATGCCGGAATGCAGTTTGTGTAAAAGAAAAGGGACAATAGTGGATGGTTTGCCAAGAGCAAACAGTAAATAATTAAAAAGAAGAGAAAAGGAAGAAAAACTATATGGGGTGGGACAGTGGGGTACTAGGGAATAGGGTGAACTAGGTGAAGAAGAAACTGTAGAAAAAGAAAAAAAATGGGTGAATATGAGGAGTAAGAGTGCATGCAGGAAGTGAGATCAGGAGAAGGGACTGATACTAATAATTTTTGGAAGTTCTAACCAGTGAAAAATCTGATACCGAGGATCTAGAATTATTTATACAGAAACCCATGAAAGTATTAATTTGGGAAAAGAGTTAAAATAAGAATATGAACAACTAAAATATTTTCCTATACTTAAAAAAGAAGGAAAATCAACAATTTAAAGTACTTTCAGTAAATGTGAACAGTATTATTAATAGTATACGAAGGATAGGGATACTGGAGTGGTGACCTAAATGTGTTGTGGATGTTATTCTGCTAGAGAATGTAAGATTCCAGACAAGTGAAGAAAGACTGCAAATGAAAGAAATGTGGGGTGGAAATTTAATATGGAATTTAGGAAGTGAATTCTGTTCTGGAGTGGCTGTGTTGTGTAAAAACAGTGAAAACACTAGATGTAACAGCTGTTTCATCAAGTATTAGACTACATGGTGGTTAACATTAAAAGTATAATTGCATGGGACTTTGTGATTTAAGAGGAAATTGTAAAAATAAAGGACAGATGTAAAAATATGAGTGATAAAATGTGGTAAATTAGCCATGTGAAACAAAAGTCAATGGATGTATAAAAGTGGAGAACTTGGATCTGAAATTGATTATTTTGTATTACTGGAAGACTTGGGAGGGGGTAGCAGATGGTGAGGCCATATTTTTCAGGCTGTTTATCAATATGGATGGAGGAGATGGGAGAAAGGGAGTATATTAAAATAGGTAAGGAAATAAGATTAAATGAGAAATTATGGAATGAAATTGAATAGTGGGAAGTACTGAAGTTATGGAAGCATAACGTAACCATGAAGGACTTCTGTAAAACTGTACTGAATGGTGGAGTGAATTTAAAAAGAAGTGTAAGTATGGGGAAAATGTAAATAAACATATTTGAAACTTTAGAGAATAATACAAGAAAGTATTATGATACGGAAAAAGAAATGTATTAAAGAAATTGTGAAAAAAATAAGGGCTTACTGTTTAGGCAGAGATATTATTTAGGGAAGAAGGGAGAAACTATCTGCATATTTGGGTAAAATAGTAAAAGAGGATATTAATGTAATAAGGGAAGTTAAACATGTTAAAGGAGAGGTAAAAAGAAAGCAAGATCAAATTCTGAGTATTGTAATGCATTATATGGAAAATATAGATGAGAGTAAAAAGAAGGAAAATAAGAGAGAACAGAAAATAAAACAAATCCAGAATGAGTTAAGGAAACATTTGAAAAAGAAATTACAATTAGGGACTTTGATGATGTAGTAGGAAAGTAAATGTTTAGTTATTACCAGGCCTAGATGATATAGGGTATGGAATGTACAAGAAATTAATGAATTGACAAAGAGAATATTTTGTAAATGTACTGGATAAATGGTTGAAGGAAGGTTTGTATATGAAGAGTTATGTAGTGGAATATTGTAATTTATATAAAGGAAAGATGAGAAGAAAAAATGGAAACCCATCACACAAAATAACACAGATTATAATTTTTATGAGATTAATATAGAGGAGAATGGAAGTAAGGAGAATGAATATTATGGAAGAAAGTATATTTGGTATAAAATGAAGGGATATCAAGACTTATTACTGGTTGTGAGTGAAATTGTGAATGATGTAAGTAAAAGGGAGGATGTGAAACATATGGTATGAGATATCCGCAAGGCATTTGATACAGTAGAACATGATACTTTATGGGATGTTATGGAGAAGTATGAAATAGACAATTGAATTAGGACAGTGTGTATGTCAACATGTCAAATTATTAAAGTGAGTGTGTTAGTGAAAAGGGTGGACGAGTAAAGAAATATGTGTTGTATAAGACAAGGATGTCCTATGAGAAGGATGTTGTTTGCACTGGTAATTAATGTGATAGTCAGTGGAGTAGTTTATAAAATAAATGATGCTAGATATGTGATGCAAAAGGATGTGGTGATTCCAGTAGTTTTGACATGCACAAACAATATAGTTACATTTGTAGAGGGGGCAGGAATTTACTGGAGAAAAGTTGCAAAGGAACCAAGGTAGTGGGAGCAAATAATTAAAGAGGGAAAGGTAATAGAATGGGAAGAGGTCAGGAATATATTTGGATGGCAAGTTAGAGACTGCCTTTCCTATCAAGGATTGATATCACAGTATAGGCAAAGAGAAAGGGATAGGGAAATCCTATGTGACAGGCCAGCAGTGGTAGAGTTTTAGTTGGTTCTAGAACAGAAATGGTTGTTAAAAAGGGATAATTAGTACGGCAGATAAATTATTGCATGATAACTATAGGAATCAATGAAAAGAATTTAGAAAAGATAGGGAAGAGAAATTGGATAAGCAATTCACAAAGAAACAATGGGAAGATATGTGTATGGCTCCCAAGTATGCAACAAATTCTAGTAGATTAAGGATTTTTGCTTGGAACTATTTACATAGTTATTTTTATACACCAAGCAGACACCAAAGAATTTTTCCTCAGGTACTTTGCAAATGTTAAAATTGTGATGGAGAAGAAAGAGATAACTGGAACATATTTTTTGGAGTGTAAAATTCCTTACAGAATAATCTGTTAGAAATACTGGGTGAGCAAATTGGTGTAACTAAGGAAATGCTTTTTTGAGCTGGGATACAGGAACTGAATTGCCTAGAGATAGTAAGGCCTTGATAAGTTTAATTCTGATCGCTGCCAAAAAAGCAATTATTAGAAAATGGAAATCAAGTACTAAACCAAAAATATTTGAAGTAGCAAATATAGTAACAGAGATAAAAGAATTGGAAGTGGGATCTTTCAAAAAACGTAGGAACAAATTACATAGAAAATCAGAGTTGTGGAAACAATGCATGCAGATTAATGTTCTGGAGGAGGAATGAGGTTTAAGGGAAGGCTGGAAGTGAGTGAGCTAGGTAGTATTGGAATGACAATGACTGTACAGAAAATTATACATGATATAAAATATTTGTAACTGAAAATCTGTCAATATGTTTTTTTCATTTATATAAGTGTATGTTGCCTATGTCATAAGTAATAAAAAGTTTATTTAGAGAATTTTGTATTAATGGTAATATAGCATACATGTCAAATGTTATATGATCCCAGAAAAATATGAAACGTAAATTGTACAAATAGCATTTTCTTTCATATGTGGTTCAAGATTAAACCCATTGAAAAGAGGTATGTTGTATATGAATGGGTTATTAAATCCAGTTGTTTATTCTGCTTCTTTAAACTTTTATAGTGTATTAAACTGACAAAAGGAGGAGAATGAGAAATTAATAGTGAGTGTTTAAATATATGTACAAAAAGTTCTGGAAGATGATGAGAATAAGAAAAAGAGAAAAAGAATATGCAAATGAATAAATCAAAAATTTTCAAGAAAAAATACTAGCATGGAAAATAAAAAAAATGATGATATAAAGAAAAAAGGATGTGGTATGATAAAGTGATTAAACAATATTATTATGTATATCCATTTGAAAATGTACCAGAAGTAGTAATTAAATTCATTAAAGCTAGGAAAAATGATGTATTATTAGAGAGTCAGGATTTCCTATGGTAAAGGGGAATATGACATATAAAAGAGAAAGCTGAAAGAGTGTATTTATTTTGTGGGGAGGAAGAGATAACATAGCATGCTTCTGAAATGTAAAAGAGTGGTGAAACTGGTACAATTGTGTGATGGAAAATGTTTTAAGAATATTAATGATATAATATACATATGAATATGGGTATGTAAGGATATTGAAAGAACAAAAAGAACGGATATGTGAGAAGTATAGTTAAGAATTAATTTTATGTATTATAGGTTATTTGGAATGAAAGATGGAATGAATTGTTGTTTAATAGGAAATGGACTTTAGCAGATTTATTGCAAAAATTAGATTATGGCTGTGGAAGAAGGAGTGGGGGTCAATCATGGAAGAATAACATTGTTATTAGAAAAAATGATAAATAGTGAAAAAAATAGAAACGGGTGTCTATGTTCCTGTACATTTTATAAATATGTAAATATGTAAGTAATGTTTTCATGTTGTGTTAAGTAAAGGACTCCTACACTTTTTTATAGGTTCCATGAGATCTTTTAAATCCACCTGAGCTACCATCAACTCAAGCAGATGGGACCTTGGTTTAACAGCTCATCTGAAGTATGGCACACTCAGGACTGCAGCACCCTCTTATGCTGTATTACTGTCAGCAATCAGTCTACCTGGTGTGGGAATAGAATGTACAGTCTTTTGCAGCAAAGGTGAGCGTGCTGCCTGTTGCAACACTGAGACTGCTTAATAAAAATAATAAATAATAACCATAATAATAATAATAATAATGATAATAATAATAATAATAATAATAATAATAATAATAATAATAATGATGAAGATGACCTTGCTAAGGCATTTTACACTGTCACTGTTAAGAGTATAACTGACATATTAATAGCATTAATTGCCAGTTCATACATGATTCAGTTGCTAAAGTTCTTGTTAAGCAACAGGAAACAAAAATTAAAGGCAGGGTGCTTTCCCATCTGTCCCAGAAGAGGTTTACCAGTAATGTCCCACAGGACTCAAGCAAAGGTCATTTCATTTTGCTCTATTCTTCTCAGAAGTAAAGGTGGAAAATAAGTTATAAATTATTAAATACGCTGATGACTGTAAAGTGGGTAGCACAATTATTTTGGTAAAAGATGCTGTAGTTCTTCAATAGGTTCCACAAAAATACATACTTGATGCAGTTATGCGGACTTTATTGTTAATGTCTGTAAATGTAGAACTGATACTTGGTAAAAAAAATATAAATTATGAAAAGAAAACAAATGATAAAATTATAAAACTGACAATGTCATTAGAGTCCAATGGGCAGTGATAGATATCGGTTTAAACAGTGACCAGTCTGTTTCTACAAAACTTATAAAAGATTATTTTGTAAATGACCTTACCCAAAGACATATAAATAAGAATAAAAATTGCAAATGTAACTTAATTTTTAAGAAATGAGCTTATAAAGGCAGTAGAAGAACAGAGTAAAAGTCAAAGCATTTGCTTGGGTGAGATATTTAAATGAGGAAATTAAAAAGTGTACAGTTGAAGTGGGACATGTAAAGCTAAAGTTATAAGTGCATCTTGGAAATTAAAACTGAAGTATTTAAGTACTTGTCCAAGTAAAACTCAATATTCACAGAGGTAATGCAGCAAGGCTGTAGTATTAATGTCAGTAATACATGAAAAAGGAATGCAACTAATTCATGGATGAATAAATAAAACCAACAGTGACATAGATTTTTTTGCCCAAAATAAGTACAGCTGACTCTGCAATTACTATTCAGACACAAATGTCTTGAATGGAAATTTGTTTAATTACTTGTAAATTCAAGAATGCTGAGAATGACAGTCTTTAGAAGAAAGGTCTATATCAGATAATCGAACTTTTAAAAGTTCGAACACCATATAGTCGAGACCATATGTTCGAACTCTTAAAAGTTTGAGAATCAAATAAAAAAAAAAAAAAACAGAAAAATCCTACCTGAAGGCTTAAACAGGGGGGCAAGCCCCCCTGCACCCCCCCACATTTAAATATACCAACTCAGAGATCGCACTGCAGTGCAGACAATGGAAAACTTCCATTGCTGCAGTGTATGGGGATCTCTGTTGAAATGTTCAAACTTTTAAAAGTTCAATCATATGGTGACGACCATATGACGTTCGAACTTTTAAAAGTTCGACAACATTATAGGAACCCTTTAGAAAAAAACTAAATTGCAACTTATGCAAGTCATAACAAGCATGAGGAAGTACATACTAGCTTGATAGCAGGAATATGCATTAGAGGAGTCATCGGCATTATAAACAAACATATTTTGATATGTATCTACTGGCATGGATGATAAAATGTAGATAAAATGCAACTGTGAAGATTAAATGGACAAAAAATCACTACTGTGCAAAGATAATGAGTTCTAATCAACAGTAATGGAGACTGACTGTGCACTGGTAAAAAAAAAACAGTAATAAATCTGTTTAATACATGTCAATGACAGGGGATAGGACTTCAGCTTAAGCAGTCAGGGCTTTCTGTGAAGAAGCACAAGCAGACATAACAAACTGAGATCTCCTAAATGGGTGTGGAATGTAAGAAACGAGTCCAAACAATAACTGGAAAGTGAATAATACATTTTGTTCACCTTGAAATATTGTGTAATATGTAGTAGAAATATACTAGAAAATTTAATGTAGAATGCTTTTACAAAGCACATGCATTTATTGCACTGTGCACAAAGCGAGCTGCTTTACATAGTACTCTTCTAGTCCTAAAAGTTTGACTGAGAAAGAACAATCTTATAGAAAAAATGAGTTTTATATATATATATATATATATATATGTGTGTGTGTGTGTGTGTGTGTGTGTGTGTGTGTGTGTGTGTGTGTGTTGATGGGTCTACTTCACAAACCTGAAATACAACTTACCCAACTTTCAAATAACTGATATGACAAAGCCAACAACTGAGAAGTCTGACTGCCCAGAACACCAACTTTCAACTCCAGGCAAGTAACCACTTGGCCAACCCGAAAAACAAATTAAAACTGAAGCAAACTAAACCTAGCCATGTGGGCTTCCCCCACACCCACCTTAACTAAAAATACCAACTCCAAAGTCGCACTCGTGCAGGAGTCAGGGGTAAAGTGCCCCATAATGGCCAAGAAGTTACTTACCTGGAGTGAAATGGCAGTGTTCTGGGATGTTGCTATTATTGATTTTCAGCTTTGTCAACTCAATATTTTAAAAGTTGCGTAAGTGGGATTTTGGTCTACTGAAGCAGACATATATATATATATATATATATATATATATATATATATATATATATATATATATATATATATATATGGATCCCTATCATACAGTCGACAGGCCATATGATCGACACTCATTTGGTTGACAGTTCATTTGGTCGACAAGCAGTTTTATGTGGGGGGCTGTGCCCCCCACCCCCCCTAACTATATATATCAACTCCAGGGTTGCACAACATTGGGGAGGGGGGCAAATCTGCCTGTCGACCAAATGAATTGTTGACCAAATGAAAGTCAATCAAATGGCTTGTCGACCATCTCAGGTAGACCCATATATATATATATATATATATATATATATATATATATATATATGGTTCCCTATTAGAATCCTGAAACACTATAAGCCTGAAAGTCAAAATCCTGAAAACTAATGACTGAAAATGCAAAATCTCGAAAATGCAAAATCCTGAAAGTCAAAATCCTGAAAACACAAAATGGACATACTGACGTCATTGTGGCTTTGCTATTGTTAGCCCTGTGGTGTTAGGTCATGCGTTGGGTCCGGGTGAGTGTGCGGTTGGTTTTATGTTAGGGGCGGTATAAGTGAGTTAGGGTTAGGGCGCAGGTTAGGCATGTATGCAATATTGACAAATATTGGGGTTAGGGGCGGTTTAAGTGAGTTAGGGTTAGGGCGCGGGTCAGGTGAGTGTGCGATAGTGATGGACCTTAGGGTTAGGGTTAGGGTCAGGGTCAGTTGGTAGATATTAGTGTCTTTATAGTGACATATTTGCATTATTTGTGTTTTCAGGATTTTGACTTTCAGGATTTTGCATTTTCGAGATTTTGCATTTTCAGTCATTAGTTTTCAGGATTTTGGCTTTCAGGCTTATAGTGTTTCGGGATTCTAATAGGGAACCATATATATATATATATATATATATATATATATATAAGGTAGTCCCAGTGGTGCAGCAGTTAGAGTTGTTACCTCACATAGCTGGGGTGCTTTCTGTGTGGAGTCTGCATCTCCTCCTTGTAATTACATGGGTTTCCTCTAGGTGATCCGGTTTCTTCCCACATTTCAAAGACATGCAGTAGATGGATTGGTTTCCTCCCACATTCCAAAGACATGCAGTAGGTGGATTGGACACTCTAAATTGGTCATAGGTGACAGTGTGTGCGAGCGAGTGTATGAATGAATTACCACGGCAGGGCAGGGCTGGGCTAGCCACCCTAAGGTCTAAAACTTTGGCTTGAGATAATTCATTTTGATGTGCAAAATGGGAAAAGGGATTGAGGAAGGATGGATGGATGTACAGATATATACATACACACACACACACATATATAAATGTGTATATATATATATATATATATATATATATATATATATATATATATATAGGTATGGATATAAAGAGATATAGATATAGATATATATATATAGATATTGAGATATTTATAGCCAAGTGTTTAAATCAGGAGTAGTGAAACCTGAATATGTAATAAGAAAAAGAAACATTAAAGTTACATTTCAACATAATATTGCAGGCCAAGAAAATAGCAAAAATAAAATTGGCATTTAGAAACTCTTAATGATATGTTGGTACATAAAATTCACAGCAATAGCAAAGTTAGCAGTTCACTAGATATTCAGGTTGACAGCACAGTTAATTTTGCATGGGAATATTTGGCCATTAAGTCATACAGACATTTATGCAAGAGGGCAGCAAACCTCCTAGGAGTGTAAGGAACATCTTGACAAGTATTAACATGAAGAAAATTCTGCAACTGTATTAAAAAGAGTGCAAAAGTAAAATTGTACACAGTACTGTACCATGGGTGGGATTCAAACTCTAAGCATTTGACGCTAGCTTCCTAACTTTAACTATAGCTGAATTGCAGCCAGCGATTCAAACTGCTGAATGTATTTAATTAGGGAGATTGGTATTCTGCAGAGCATGACTATGTGTGTCAGGAGGGCTATGGCTAGTGTGAGGCTCGGCTGATGCCTATGTAAGTAGTTTTGTGTTTAAAATTAATCATTCATTTCTGAAAATCTCTACTTCTGATGCACAGGACTTCTACAGCAACTGTGTGAATGTTTTCAGTACACTTTGCTGTACATAAAGTAAATGGTTTTCATGAAATCTCTCTCTCTGCAACAAAAGACTCAGGACTGCAGATACACCTTTTTTTAAATATGTTTACTAATTTATTAATTTTTATGTGGGGTTTTGGACTTATTTAGGTATTGAGCATATAAACAGCTTGAACTGTGTAGGTTGTTTATGCTCAATCACATTTCTTTTTTTCTTATTTGCAGTATTCACTTACACTCAGCTATGTCTATTCCCAGCACATAAGTGCAGATTTCTGAATCCTAGAGCCATCTGTGGTAATGCCAAGGAGTTAAAGCCTTGACTATGACCCAAATGATCCTACTTTGATTAGCAACTTGGGTATTTCGCAGACTTGGCAGGAGAGGATCCCATATTCTCATTTGGCAGGGGACAGAAGAAGGATGCATATGGACAGAATCCTTTAGAGGAAAAGCAGCATCCTAGTGTCATACCTTTCAACCCTTTAGTGCAAGTAATCTGCACCAAGGCTAAAATAATTAGGGGACAAAGTTCTAAAATTAGGGACAGATTTTAAATATTGCTCTTAAAAAACTTAAAAAGTTGCTAGAAAAACAGGATTTGTATTGTATGCATTTTCTGGAGGATATGAAGTCTAAAATGCATATGTTATGTTATTATTTAGTGACTTCAATACAAATTTTATGAGGAACCGACCAAAAATATGACACAAAAATCTGGACATTCTTTAAAAATCTGGACTGTTGAGAAATATACAGTGTGCATCTTGTGGGTAGGCTTGCTCACATAACTACAACCCAGTAGAACCTTCATTAGCAAATGTATATTAGCATTCACTCACAGAGGGTAAAAGTTGTGGACAGGAGTCAGTGGCAGTGCTTTCCATATGAAAGTAGTTTTTGTAACTTCAATGGCAGTTCCTCAGCCAGTACTTTAAAAATATACATCGGCTGATCTTTATTTATTTATTTTTATTTAATTTGTTGACCAAAGAAGTCTGACTGGGAGTAGAACTCTTTTTTTATGGAGGCCAGGGAGAAAAGCTCAATTGGGCAACGCAGGGGTGAAGTGGTTAACGTTATCGCCTCACAGCAAGAGGTTCTCTGGTTCGATTCTCAGCTGGGATGCCCTCTGTGCAGACTCTGCATGCCCTCCCTGCATTCATGTGCTCTAGTTTCTTCCCACATTCCAAAGACATGTGTCTGCAGCATTTTTTCATGGGCCTCCACTGAAAATAGGCTGTGTCCTAGTTGGACTTTCCAGGTCAACAAATGTTAAATAAATAAATTGATGCAATATAATACAAATGTCAATGTAAATTAACAGATCAAACATTGTTATTGCCTTTGTCTGTGCAGTCTTAGAAAATAATTCACAGCAGCACACTGAACTGATTCACATTACATAAAAGCATGCATTCATACCTCACAGCAGCACAGTGAACTGATTCACATTACATAAAAGCATGCATTCATACCTCACAGCAGCACACTGAACTGATTCACATTACATAAAAGTATGCATTCATACCTCACAGCAGCACAGTGAACTGATTCACATTACATAAAAGCATGCATTCATACCTCACAGCAGCACAGTGAACTGATTCACATTACATAAAAGCATGCATTCATACCTCACAGCAGCACACTGAACTGATTCACATTACATAAAAGCATGCATTCATACCTCACAGCAGCACAGTGAACTGATTCACATTACATAAAAGCATGCATTCATACCTCACAGCAGCACAGTGAACTGATTCACATTACATAAAAGCATGCATTCATACCTCACAGCAGCACACTGAACTGATTCACATTACATAAAAGCATGCATTCATACCTCACAGCAGCACAGTGAACTGATTCACATTACATAAAAGCATGCATTCATACCTCACAGCAGCACACTGAACTGATTCACATTACATAAAACATGCATTCATACCTCACAGCAGCACACTGAACTGATTCACATTACATAACAGCATGCATTCATACCTCACAGCAGCACAGTGAACTGACTCACATTACATAAAAGCATGCATTCATACCTCACAGCAGCACACTGAACTGATTCACATTACATAAAAGCATGCATTCATACCTCACAGCAACACACTGAACTGATTCACATTACATAAAAGCATGCATTCATACCTCACAGCAGCACAGTGAACTGATTCACATTACATAAAAGCATGCATTCATACCTCACAGCAGCACACTGAACTGATTCACATTACATAAAAGCATGCATTCATACCTCACAGCAGCACACTGAACTGATTCACCTTACATAAAAGCATGCATTCATACCTCACAGCAGCACACTGAACTGATTCACATTACATAAAAGCATGCATTCATACCTCACAGCAGCACAGTGAACTGATTCACATTACATAAAAGCATGCATTCATACCTCACAGCAGCACAGTGAACTGATTCACATTACATAAAAGCATGCATTCATACCTCACAGCAGCACACTGAACTGATTCACATTACATAAAAGTATGCATTCATACTGATACACTCCCAATCATGTTGAAATGGAATATATTGTATACATGCATTTGTACAGAAAATAGTTGTAATCATGGATATGCATGAGTATACATACAGATTCCTGTAGTAAAATGGGGCATAGATAACTTATTCAGGTTGAAAAGAGTTGTAAGTAGCAATTCATAACAATGCTAGATGTAGACATTATTGTCAAGAAATTTTAGTATAAGGGTAAAGTATAGCTGTACTCATGAGAGATGTACACCATATACATTTTATTTGCAGCTAAGTCTTCACTGTTGGGGTGTGAGGCAAGTGGTGGTAAAGGAGCGGATTGTTTGTGTTATAGTTAGCCTTGTGAAGGAAAGGAGGATAGCCAGTAGTCCTTGAGATGGTGTTTTAGTTGTTCTTTGAAAGTGAACAGGTTATTACTGATCTTAGTGTCCAAGGCAGTGAATTCTATAGCTTGGGGATGTGAATAAAGTGATGGGCCTTACATCACATAGTTATAAATATTACTTAGGAATGTCTTAAAGTAGTCTTACAAAGCAGATTGAATCGGTACCCCAAAGATCTACTGGCAAGTAATAAAAAGGCACTAGAAAACTCAGAAGCAGCATTGTCCGGGTAACCCCAGATACTGGAATCAAATTAGATTATATTGAAAAAGAACTGCACAAACTGGATCTAAACAAAGCACAGGGAGGAAATTGAATTAGTAACAATGACCTGAGAACACTTCAGCAAGAACTTACAGTACCATTATATCTATTATTTACTAGGTCATAGAAATATGGGGATATTACTCAAGATTGGAGACATGCACTTATTAAACCTGTCTTTAAGGGAAAGGGGAGCAGGACAAACCCAGGGTCATATAGACCCTTAAGTCTACTTTCATGTTGTGGAAAAATAATGGAGGAAGTAATATTGGATAGGTTATTGTCAGAACTGGATAGGTTTGGACTTGAAACCATATATCAGCATGCATATGTTTAAAACAGATCTATTACCACCTGTAACATGATGATGTTCTTTCCATCCACATTGCTGTTACTGCAGCAATGTGGATCCTCGAACATCTACATTTATGGTAGGTACAAAACTGTACTTTCTATAACAATATAATAACAGCTATGAATGAAAAATTGTGTTGTGATATACTTTATATAGATTTAACTTCAGCATTTGATAGGGTCATACACAATACACTGATCAAAAATTAGTATAACTAGGTATTTATGTACTCTTGATAAGATGGATAGCTGCATGGTTTACAAACAGGTCATGCCAAGTGTTATACAGCAACTGGACAGGTGAAATCCTTGGTTACAGTCAGGGTGTCTGACAGGGCTCTGTCCTAGGCCCTTACTTGTTTAGATTGTATCTTTCATTCCTAACTTTTTCATCTGAGGTGGACTGCAGTCTATATGCAGACGACTTGAAATTGGGTAAACTGATTACATGTGTTACAGATAAGGTATGTCTGCAAAATAACTTGACTAAATTGACTATTTGGCCACAAGGGGATAATATGATGGTAAATACATCAAAAACAAAGCATATTAGATTTGGTAGGCATAAACTGAAGAGTGAATATTTAGTATAGCACACAGTGATTGAAACTGTAGACTCATTTAAGGACCTGGGTATATGGATAGATTCAGCTATGTGTTTTTCTAATCATATCAACCAATTGGTTAATGATAGTTATAGAACTATAGGTTGTATAAAAAGATTTATAAAGTGTAGGAAATCAAAAGTAAGTCATTGTTTGTTAGTTACATTAGACCCAAACTTGAGTGTGGAATAACAATATGGAAACCCTATAAGAAAACAAGCATGAATAAACTGGAAAGAGTACAATGGAAATATACCAAGGGTATCCATGGATGTGAAAATTTAAGTTGTTATGAAAGAATAAAATATCTGAACTTGTACAGGGTCTCTTACAGATTTTTAAGAGGAGATCTTATTCAGGTATATAGGAAATTTAGTGACTACTACCCCTGTGAATGTTTGGGGTTAACAAAAAGTACTAGAGAATCATCAGACAACCTATGCAGAAGATTCCATAGGAATGAGAAGTGTACTAATTGGTTCTCTGACAGAGTAGCTGATGCATGTTACAGACTACCAAATTACATAAAGCAAGTACTAGTTTACATATTTTTAGGGACAGCCTGGACACTTACTATGGGAACAAGGGTTTTGGGATATTGGCAAGCTAGAAGGGCATTAATGCCCGTGCTTGAAATATTTGTATGTATGTACGTATGTATTGTTGAGCAGTGGGATAAACCTATCTGCAAGGCTTAAATATTCATAGTAAGCACTATGGTAAGGACCTGCCGCATTGTTGGACACACTGCAATGATAATAGAAGAAGAAGCAAGGCATAGCTATCACTTTTGTGAGTACAGCAGCCTGATGGCCTGAACAGCAGTGCTGCACTTACAGTGACAAAGTGCGATACACCTTCATACTTATTCCTGCAATAATCTTTGCCTTACATTCCATAACAAAGCTGTGACCTTATATGCTCCAAAACTGTCTGTTCCTCTCCCCTTCCTAGTTAGTACCTCCTTGATAGATAATATATTCATTGCCTACAGTCTTGTAGAAGAGGAAGGAATGTCCACTTTTCTCTTTTGTTTTCACCTGACATAAAAGCACTTGTGCTGCTGTTTCCTGTTAAACCTTAGCTCTGCATGCCATTATGCAGCCATCTGTTTGGAATAGTGTCATCACCTGTCTGGCAACACCAATGTTGAGCTTTTCTATTGTCATAGCAGCACTTGTCTATAGGCTTTGAAGTGGCAGTTTTATATACTTCCATTCAGGGAGATAATTTATTTTGTGCTTCTACAAGCTGTTAGCACAGGTTCTCTTCTAGTATGATGTTTGGCTGTGCCACTGGTAGGCAGCAGTCATCACCATCTGTAGAGAGTGCACAGTGCCACAAAAATTCCATTATTAGAGTGTAGAACTGTGGGAGAAGTTCCTATGCTTCCTATTGACACAGCATAGGAAGCCGAGTTATACCTGAAAGCACTACTGGTGCTTATATGAAGTTTGGTAACCTTACCTGAAGGCACTGCTGGTGCTTACATGAAGTTTGGTAACCTTACACGAAGGCACTACTGGTTCTTATATGAAGTTTGGTAAACTTACACGGAGGCACTGCTGGTGCTTACATAAAGTTTGGTAATCTTACCTGAAGGCACTGCTGGTGCTTATATGAAGTTTGGTAAACTTACACGGAGGCACTGCTAGTGCTTACATAAAGTTTGGTAAACTTACCTGAAGGCACTGCTGGTGCTTATATGGAGTTTGGTAATCTTACCTGAATGCACTGCTGGTGCTTATATGAAGTTTGGTAAACTTACACGGAGGCACTGCTGGTGCTTACATAAAGTTTGGTAATCTTACCTGAAGGCACTACTGGTGCTTACATGGAGTTTGGTAATCTTACCTTAAGGTACTGATGGTGCTTACATGAAGTTTGGTAATCTTACCTGAAGGTACTGCTAGTGCTTACATAAAGTTTGGTAACCTTACCCAAAGGCACTGCTGGTGCTTACATGAAGTTTGGTAACCTTACCTGAAGGCATTGCTGGTGCTTACATGAAGTTTGGTAACCTTACCTGAAGGTACTGCTGGTGCTTACATGAAGGTTAGTAACCTTACCTGAAGGTACTGCTGGTGCTTACATGAAGTTTGGTAACCTTACCCAAAGGCACTGCTGGTGCTTACATGAAGTTTGGTAACCTTACCTGAAGGCACTGCTGGTGCTTACATGAAGTTTGGTAACCTTACCTGAAGGCACTGCTGGTGCTTACATGAAGTTTGGTAACCTTACCTGAAGGTACTGCTGGTGCTTATATGAAGTTTGGTAACCTTACATGAAGGCACTGCTGGTGCGTACAGAAAGTTTGGTAACTTTACCTGAAGGCACTGCTGGTGCTTACAGGACGTTTAGTAACTTTACATGAAGGCACTGCTGATACTTACATGAAGTTTGGTAATCTTACCTGAAGGTACTGCTGGTGCTTACATAAAGTTTGGTAACCTTACCTGAAGGTACTGCTGGTGCTTACATGAAGTTTGTTAACCTTACCCAAAGGCACTGCTGTTCATTTACATGAAGTTTGGTAACCTTACCCGAAGGCACTGCTGGTCCTTTACATGAAGTTTGGTAACCTTACAGCCTGAACATCAGTGACACATGCCAGCAAAGTGTAGGAACGTTCTGAAGATTGTGAGCTTGTAGTGTAAACAATTCCTGAAACTACAGAAAACTAGGCATTAGCTTATGTACTGGTGATGCAGGATGTGTAGTTGTACCATCATCAGGAAGATGCGATGGCTGAATATGCTGCCCCCCCCCCACCTCCATGAAGACTTCAGCATTGGGATCACTTGGACTAGTGAAAGTGTATTATTGCCAGTACTCATTGGCCAGGATCCCTGGTTGGTTATTTGCCTCCGGTACATAACATTATCTTCAGCAGCACATGAAAGTCTTACTTTGTAATAACTTAATTAACAACCTATTTGGGTCCAACACCAGTTATTTTTCTTTAAATATCATGTCAGCCATTCCACTTTTTTCATTGAGGGCATTACAGGATCCTTAAAAGGGTGGTGGGGAGGACCATTTGGCATCTGCTGTTCAGAAGCTATGTCCTTTGAATGACAGCAATTAATCACATCCACAGTGAAAAAGGCTAACAACAACTACCTCAGATGGAAGAGGATATTGCACATTATTATTCAAAATGCAGATTGCATTGCTTTACCAGGCGAAACATCCTTGCGCTCAGGCTTGTGAAATCTAGGTATGATAGCAGTTATAAACTTCTTAACTCTTTGTGCATGCACTATAAACAAAGCAGACTTCCGGTGCCACTGGCATGCCAATAAACTGGCGATCAAACAGTTCATTCAGAGTACCTTTCAATAGTCGCCATCCAGACATAGTTCAGAGTTAACAATTCTTAAGTTTAACATTGATGCTTCCTAACGTTGTCCCTGCTGTGCAGGTTATCTCTCTTACTCAACACTGGCACACAAGCTTTGGAAACCTGACAATCTCCTCGCCTGATTAGTATGGTATGCAGTGTTATGAATATATATAGAAAACACTAACTTTTTTATTAAAAACTTAAAATACTGCTGACTACATGGACTTGGTATGCTGCCTGGTACATTTAGATATGATATGATATTATATCTGCAGTTCTTAGAATATGGATTAAACTCCCTCTGATTCACATTGGCACATATCAGTCCTACATCTGGATTATAAATTATTCAAAAGCATCATTGCATATAGATTGCATAATAATCTCTTTGCAGTTATTGATTCCAGCTGGTGTAGTTTTCTAAGGTCTAGACTTGAGTGCAAATGATACTGAATGTAACCTCGTCCTTTCAGACAATTGAAAATAAAAATCCTTCCCTCTCATTTCAAGCATAAGCAGATGATGAGCCTCATGATTGTACTTCTTCAGCACTCTGATCTTTTCCATTCTGTTTGCTTCTTCTTAAAATCCCTGCAACTTTTTTGACTTTTCTTCATACTTATCCATATAAAAGTCGAAATGAATATAGCATTTCAGATGAGTTCTATTATGTGCAACCTCAGTGGGGTCACACAGCACATATTGCATAAAGGAACATTGAACCAAGCGAGATGCCGAACAAGTTTGTGTTTTCAGTCCCTAAAGAAGAGGAGGTGCATGAACACATTTAATGCTTCTATTTTTGTAATAGTTTCCGCATACAGCAGCGCATCTTTTCCCATCTTACATAAGACTACAAGGGGAACAGTATATATTATAGTATAGTGGCAGTTGTACATTGTAAATACAATACTTCGTTAAATCACACATACAGTTATGTGCTGCTTGGAAACAAAACTCCAAAAGTAAGAGAGGATACTTATGTTTCTACAAAGGCATACAGCATGTGCCATGACAGGGAAGTGCCTGAAGTTTGTGAAGTGTGAACTGTGACACAATGGTAGATAAGCAAAAGCAAAAAAATATATATAAAACTAGAAATAACATTGTCCATCTTTGGTGATAGAAGAAATGGTGTGACTTCAAAAGAACATAATTACAGAAATCATTTCAAGACCATGTGAATATAATATGTAAGCAAGGCTAGATTTGAAACAGACTGGTTGTGTCAGATAAAGAAATTATTTTTTTGATTTAGTAATCAAAATAATATGGGAAAAACTGTATATGGTAGTGGATTTATTCTTTGTCTTTTTAGCCCAGTATTCCCTGTTTAATTTCAGGCTGTCTGACAAACAAAAATCATAGGCTCCACAAAAGCGGTACTTATGTTGCTCTTTCCATTCTCTTATTTCTTTGCCCCTGCTGATATTTTTGTGAAATGAATCCATGATGCCCATGAATTGCAAAGAAATGTTGTCAACATGCAAACAGTTGCTTGGGTTCCTAAATAAACTTGGATTTTTCTGCAGGTTTGTTGTTAAGGTGCAAAGAACATAGCTTCTAAAATATGACTCTTTCCCAGAGGTTGATGGTTAGGCTAAGTCATGTACTGACTGGCCTGTAATAAAAACTATGGATGAAGTGCTGATTTGAAGAATGCAGGTTATTGCAGAAAAGCTGGTGAGCATATGCAGTAGTGTGCAAACTGTAATTGTATCCTTAAGATTAGCCCATTCCATTAGCTAATGCTTGTGTATTGCTGCATGTATTTTCTTCTTGCAGAGACATCATAAGCTACCCCTTCACTGCAAGCTCCAGGTCTAGTAATTAGTTTTGAATTAGTTAATTTTCAACATCAGAAATTCTCATTCTTTTTTTAGTGTATAGTTTTAATTTTATTATTGTGTTTAGTGATACCGGAGTCTTTGTGTTTAAAGCCAGCACATTCATTTGTGATTTTTGTCTTGTTTTTCGGATACTAAATCTGGTGTCTGTTTCATGGTTATATTTGTATGTTACCAGACTAGAGCACAATAGTATAAATATATTTTTCTTAGTTTTTTAACCAGTTTATGATTCCCACTTCCAAATGTAAAATGAAGACTGAGATATCCATTATGTAAATGAAGTTCCATTTTCCGTTAAAATAACAGTAATGTTCTCTATGTTAAAATTGTGTCAAATAGAGTTTTGTTGACGGAGCTACCATTTAACAAAAAAAGAGTACTCATTTGGCCCTTGTACTTGTCATAATATTGTGGTAATCTGTACTTCAGAAAAGAAAAAAACGAATATTTCAAGTATGGAATATCAGTGGCACAACAGAACGCACATGTGCCTTTGGTAAATAAGGATGCGAGTTCTATTCCCACACTAGGTTGACAGATTCCTGACACTTTTGTGCAGTCAAATACTGCACTGCCCTTTGGATGAGATGTTAAACTGATACTCCATCTGCTTGAGTTGTTGGTAGCTCAGGAAAATTTAAAAGATCCTATAGCATCTATTGAAAAGAGTAGAGGCCCTTTATTTATATATAAAATTAACTGCTATTTACAAAATATTTACATATTTACACATATTCAGAAATTTACAAATATGACACAATTGTAGTAAATCTTCATCACTACTAGCCCCCACCCACTCCTTTTTCCATAGCCACCATCTGATTTTACTTAATATTGTTGCTAAAATCCATTTACCATTAAACGTAATTTCATTCCATATAACCCATATAACATAAAATAACTTTTTATCAGTTCTTTTAATATATTCTTTTCTAATGTTCTTATAATATCCATATTTAATCATATCCATGTTTATTTTATCCACTTCTTTTATACATTTTTTACTCCTTTTACATGTCAGAAACATGTTCCATAGTTTCTTCTTCTTGACAATGTAAATGTATTTTATCATTGTTCCACTTATATGGCATATTTCTTTTTACTGTCAATTTATCTATTACCAGTTTACACAAAAAACCTTGACATTCTACTTTCTGATTACACCATTTCTTTCCTGGTTTTGTAGCTTAAATAATTTAATCTGTTAGATTTTCCCATGAGTTTACATGGCATATCATACTTATATTTATACATTTCTACTAATAATCTCTTATCTTTTTCATGTATCTTCTGTACCACTTTGTACAAATTTAATGAAGTAGCACATAGTAATATCTTTTGGCTTTTCCCATTAGGGGTCACCACAGCAGAACTCCAGTCCACTAATGATTGGCAGTGGATTTTTATGGTGCTGAGTTGACACCCCAACACCCGACCTTCAAAGAAGGCACACCCATTCACGCACGGATGCACCTACCTGCATGTCTTTAACGTCACTCGACCACAGGGAGGACATGCAGACTCCACATAGAAGGTGCTTCAGCCGAGTATCGAACTGAAGAACTTCTTGCTGTGAGGTGACAATGCTAACCGCTGCACCACTGTGGCCCTTCAATGAAGCAACATATACCACTGGATTATTTAACTCTAAACTTCCCTTTTCTTTATTTACATACAGAACTCTTCTTTTTGCTGGGTTTAATCTAGAACCCCATAAAATGAAAAAAAAAAATATATGTAATAATTCCTTTTCAAATCCTGTTGGCATTTGTAACACAATATTAGAATTCCAGCCACCAGTCCATAAATCCTTTTGTCAGAAATTTTTGCAATATCCATTATTTCTTTATATAAAGTTTTCAAATATCCTTTATTTCTACCTCTGTTCCAAATTGTACACATTAGTTTTCTTTCCCTGTTAAATGCTTTTATCACATAAGGATTCCAAGGGTTGTAGTCTTTCTTTTTTCATATTCTCCAAGAAAAATTTCCATTAAAAAAAAAAAACGGTATCATATATAATGTCACACAATGTCTTTTTGTTAGCAGGAATAAATGCTCTCACCTCATTTGGTTTTACACCCAGGGAAACTATTAAATTGTCCCACACTTCATACCTCTGCATTTGTTTGTTTTCAATACTTTGAATCCTTACTATGTAGTTGCATTTTTCCTTTTATTCTGGCTTCTTCTCTGCTTCTCTACCTTGCCTTTTACTTTATCGGCATATGTTTTCTTTTCCATCTCACCACTATTCTTCAGGATTGTCTCTGCATCCTCCTTTTGAATTTTCTGCATAATGTCACCGCAGTAAACATCTCCTTTATTTTCTGAGTCATTCTGCACCACCATTTCATTAAGCAAATCATCCCACAACCATCCTGACTGGAGAGTTGTATTTATATATCCATCAATTTCTGACTCAGCTCCATCAAACATATTTCTTTGAAACATTTCCTCATAATCCTGTACACATTCTCTGGTTTTAATATTTGCTTTCTTCTTCATTTCTTTCACTACTCCATCATATCTTTCTCTCTCCATCTGCCTCCCTGTTTCTCTGGGCTACCCCTTTACCTGGAATGGAAACAGGAAGTGCTCCTCAAAAATGGGTCTGACTTACAACAATGACAAGTAGGGAAGTTCCCTAATACGCTGGCTAAATTTGCTTTACTAGTATTATAAATATCACGTTGGGTCTCCCTAAAAAAAAAAAAAAAAAAACACTAACCTAGTGGGACTAACCTGGTCAACAAAGGATAAATAAATAAATGCATAAATAAAATCTTAGAGCACCCCTTGGATGGAATGGGTTCCTTGGTAATAGTAAACCTGCTACTCGAGTAGAGGATTGTTGTAATGACTAAATATTTGCAGCCGAGTATGAAAGTCATGCAGGTGTAACAATTACTAATGAAATAAATTATTTTGTCTCTCGTATGCCTGCGTTGTCATCTTTACCTAACATGTTAACAAGTGACCACTGCAGTTCATCATAAAGTATATGTTGACAAATGTCATACTGAATCTTTATTTTTCAGGCACTAGTCCCACGTCCATAATACTTGGAGCAGGATGGAATGGTTACTCATAACACACTTTTTATGCTTAGAAATAATCTGGTGTTATCACAAATACTGTATGCAATCATAATTACATTGTCTTCAAATTAAACTATTCAAAGAATCAATTCCCAGAATCTGAAATGTATCTCTTTTTAATAAATCCTAGAAATGAAGCTCTAGTTGCTTCACCAGACTTGGTTATTCATAAGCATAAAATTCCTCTGCTCACAATTGTCTTGATTAAGCGTAGGTTTTCAGAAACTATTATAGACTATTGCACACAACTTAGTTTTTTACATGATGATCTAGCCCAGACATCTAAAATGTTCAGGAAAAGAAGCCAGGCATACGCTTATAAAATTACAAGCTAATTTATAGTTTCATAGGTTCATAGTTTGGTACTAGGCTATCGGCCCTAGGGCCTATATAAGCCTAGCCATAACAATTCCCTGGCTATTTCTTCCCACAATATTTACTTCTCTGAACCCCTGTCTAGCAGGGTGACTGACATGATCCCCAGGGTAAATTTCTTATCTCCCATCCAGTTGTCAAGGTTCTTTTTGAAGAGGGCCAAGGAGGTGCTCTGCTTGACATGTATGGGCAGTCTATTCCAGAGTATGGGGAGTCCCTGGGTCAGGAACCTATCCCTCCAGCATATTTTGTTCATTGTGATGACAAGGTTTAGGTCCCTGGAGTGTGTGGCTCTGATGGATTGGGATTTCCTTAAGTGTAGCATGTCCAACAGCTCTGGGTTTGACATGGCCTTGTATGTTAAGCAGAGATCGCCTCTGAGTAGACGCTATGTGACAGAGTATAGCTGAAGTTTTTTTTAGTTGGTCAGCATAGGGCATCTGCTATTTTTAGTGAGGTGTTCCTGCGGCCTTTCTAGTTGTTTCAGATGTCTTGTGAGGTACATACAAAACTAGGCATTGTACTCCATGACAGGTCTAATGAGAGATGAGTACAGTGGGACAATGACCTCCTTTTTTCTGGATGAAAAGCCCTTAGTGATGAGGTGTGCCACACAGAAGGATTTCCTGACTGTTGTGGCGATGTGGTTATCTAAGGTGAGAGCACTTTCCACCTGTTTTCCTAATTCTCTTATCACACTTTTGGTGTTTAGTGCACTGCCACCTATGTGGTAATTCATGAGTACATGTTTTTTCCCAGCAGGGATAATTATACAATTCTTGGCATTGAGCTTGAGCCCATGGCTCTGGCACCAAGCATCTGTTTCTGTATGGCCCTTTTGTAGAATATCCACATCATTTGGGAATTCAATAATGGCTCCCAGTTTGCAGTCATCTGCGAACTTTGTTAGCCAGAGTCCCTTAGTGCTGGACTGTACTTCAGAGAAGTAGATACCAAACAAGAGCGGTCCCAGGAGTGAACCCTGAGGTACTCCACTTGTCACTTGTCTGGAGCTGGATTTGGAGTTGGCTACTTTTACAGTATGGATTCTGTCAGTAAGCCAGTTGGCAACCCATTGAGTGACATAGGGATTTATGCCCAGCTTAGTAAGTTTATCTATGATTTCAGAGTGGAGGATGGTGTCAAAGGCCTTGGCGAGGTCCAGATAAACTGTGTGGATTGCCTTACCCTCATCCACGGCTCTGGAGACTGATTTGAAGAAGTCATTCAAGTTCAGGAGACACGATCAGCCCTTCAAGAACGCAAACTGGGTGGGGTCCAGTTTTTGTAGGTCACCAATGTCTTTGTTTATAAGTTCCATGATAATACATTCCATGGCCTTGCAGACCAGGCTCATCAGACTGATGGGACGGTAGTTCCCAGGATCCAAGGTGGATCCCCCCATGTGGAGTGGGATAACTGTAGCTCTGCGCTACTCAGTGGGCATGAAACCTGAGGTGAGGCTATGATTAATCATGACACTTAGGTGAGGTGCAATGTTCATATTGTAGTTCATGTAGTACACAGCCCGGGATGTCATCTGGTCCCATGGATGCTATATTCTTAGCTTTGGAGAGTGTGTTTTTTACCTGTGTGGCCTTTATTACCGGAATTTAGCAATCTTCCAGTTTTGAGATGGGCCATTTAAGGCGTGAGAGGGGGGTAAAGTTGGCACTGAATCGATCTGCCAGGATATTGGCAATATCCTTTGGATCAGTATATTTAATGCCATTCTGTTTTAGCTCAGAGCAGATCTGAGCATTGCCATTTAGATTCTTGACATAGTTATAGAATGCCTTGTGGTTATCTTTGGAATCTTTGGCAATTTTATTTATTTAAGGTTAGAGTATGGACAACTGAAAACTGCCCTGGGACTACAAACAGCAGTCTTATGGCAGGCTGAAAATAAGTATTACTTTTTTGTACTACTGTGTCGGACTTGGAGTCTTCAGATGTACAGGGGTGGCCATTTTCTTTTTTCCATCTGTTGCTGCTATTCTGCATGCAATTTACCCTGAGCAGCAGGCTTGTTTGTCTAAAGATGATTTGATTCCCAAAATCCCTTTTTAGGGGATTGGCATCACTGGAGGTGGTGATGAGGGAAGAATTGCCAACTGCTGCTTCCTGGCATCACTATGCAGTGCCATGTGTGTGTACATAAGTTGGGTCCCTAGATCTGGAAGTATGCATTTGTAATTAACATATCTTCTTCTTCTTTCGGCTTTTCCCAGTTAGGGGTCACCACAGCGGATCATCTGTCTGCTCATGATTGGCAGTGGAGTTTGATGGTGTTGAGTTGCCAGTCTTCCACAGAAGGCACACACATGCACACACTCACACCTAGGGCTAATTCCGTGTGTCCAATCCACCTACTGCATGTCTTTGGGATGTGGGAGGAAACCGGAGCACCCGGAGGAAACCCACATGACCACAGGGAGGACATGCAGACTCCACACAGAAGGCACCCCAGCATTTGTAATTAGCATATGATTTCAGTGAAAGTGTTTTCACTTCATGAGAGAGTTAGCCCCCAGGCCCATTCCTTTATGAGTATGTAGAGAGTTAGTGTCTAATATTTGTTATGAGTCAGAACTGCAACAGGGCCTCTGTGATCCCACTCCAGTGTCTCTACCCCAGGTAATATTGTAGATCATGGGCATCCATTCTTACCTCTCCTGATAGGTCTTTAGTCACCCAAGGTTCCTACTGAACCCTGAACAAAACCTCTGCATCAGTGGCTGTGCTATTTTCATATAATTTTAGATCAACATATCAACATTATTATCATGAAAACAGTGAAATGTTTTGTATAACTCAGTTTAATTATGGGTTGAGAAAAATCTGTGGAGCACTTCTGAAAAATATACTGTTTACACATTTATTTATTACTGTAATGAGATGTTAACCTGAATGTTTTGTATCATACTGACAGTTTATCATCCTGCTATCACTGTGTGCAGTACAGGCTCATGGCTTTTATAGCTTTCATTTCTGTTTATTTATTTATAATTAAGAAAAATATAATTAGGAAAACTGCATTGTATGACCTCCTACCTAGAAAATGTAGAGGGTCCAGTTGGAAAAACAGTAAAACTTACGTCAAGTTTTCTTTAACTGCTCACTTTAGCATAGGATTCTGAATCTCGTTTGTATTTTACATCACATACTTGTGTGAAACAACCAGGTGCAGGACGGACAGTTACAGCAGTTGGTGGAAGATACTGGTTGTTAAGTAGAAGAGAAAAAGGAGCTCAACAGCTTCACAGAAGCAAAACTTGAAATGTCTGATTTACTCAAACAGGAATGCAGTCTAGAAATGTTGAGGATATTTAAGTTATCCATTAGTGTAGTTTTATGCACTAAGTTTCACTTCTTTTTCTGAATATTTGCTTTATCATGCTCATTGGAACGAGAAATTGTTAGCTGTAGCCTCCATGTTTTCCACAGTACTAGCCTCAGATGTAACTCTTAATTATATCCACAGTCTTAATCCCATGTCACTTACTTATTGCATTGTTAAGTGAATCCCTGAGAATAAGGTTAGGATCAGAGCAAGATAAGAGTTACGTTTAGTGTTTCATTTTAGATAAATCATAACACGAGGGATATCCTGATCATTGCTAACAATTACATGTTCCAACATCTCACTGGAAAACATAGTAACGGCACTGTAAAACAGCACAATGGAAACAGTCACTTTGTAAATGATACTGTGAAAGCTAAACTATCTAGATCCTTGATCAACTAAAATACACCTTGAAAATGGCAAATCTAGAACAGACCAGTGCACTTTTCTTGCCACACTGCTTCTCTAACATATAGTGATCTCACACACACAAAAGTACCAAAAATACATTGAGAGAATTTGGTTGAAAGAAATGCATTTACAGAAACAGAACTCAATAGAAAATGTCTGATTATTTTGCTATTCAGAGTAACTTTAACAGGAACCAACATCCCAGCAATTTAACTGACATATTTCTTTCCTGAATGCTACCACCTTACTTCATCACAGGCAGATTAATCTAGAACATATTTATCATGTCCTTTTTGGTATACTTTGAGTCATACATATAAATAAACTACCATTTTGGCAAATGATACTTTAAAAGAAACGCCATTTGGCTAGATGCAGTTGCTGTAACATTTGTACAGGTCTATGACTTTAGATTTAGATCTGTGGTTTAGTTTTGAGTTAGGAATGCGGTCTTTGGTTGGATTGCCATTAAGGTGAGGGTTAGGGATTGGGTCATGGTTAGGTTTGCATTTGGTGGTGTTGCTGGATTTCAGATTAAGATTAGGATAAACTGGTTAGTTATAGGTATTAAGTTTTGGTTAAGTCTGGAGTCAAGGTTATGATTTGGTTTAAGAGAGAATTAGGATTACGGGGTGTAGGGAGGTGTGTCTTGTATGAAGCATGTGGGATGATTTACATCGGATAAGAAAAATTGCAGGTAGGTTTGTGTGTTTTTTGTGCATGCTCAGTAGCTATGTTTTTTAGCAGTCTAGTTTTTGACTCTTCCTTTATGAATATTTGGATGCATTTATTTTGTTTTCAAAGAGCTTTGTAAAAAGATATCCTAGAACATGAACTCCAACATTCCTCTAACTTTATGCAAAAGGATTACGTATCCAAAATTGCAAGAAAACATAAAAGTGAAAATTCCTGAGTTTTATATTATATTCATTATTTCCACTGTGATGTGATGCCTTCTTTGAAGATTGGGCACTGGGCTGGCAACCCAACACCGTAAAAATTCACTGCCAGTCATTAGCGGACCGGAGTTCTGCTTTGGCAACCCCTAACCGGGAACAGCCGAAAGAAAGACATTTCCACTGTGGTGTGACCTTGAGGTTGAGTGGTTTACCATGGTGTAAGCTAGTGCAACCTCAACATGACAGTAGTTGAGGTTTGCACATCCCTTACATAAAACATTTTTTTTTTAAATTCTCAATACTTTGTGGCTATGAGACAACATCATTGTGATGCACAGAAAAGAGCTACGAGAAAGTATCATGACAGGTTTGTTACTATGTTACATGAAAGCAGTTTCAGACTCACAGCAAGCAGTAGTACAAGCACCAGTACAGTAGCCTAATCTTTATTTATTTATTTGTCTTTGTTTACCTGGAAAGACTGACTGGGTAATACCCATTTTCAGTGGAGGCCTAGGGAGAAGAGCTTAATTTGTTTACATTGCACTATACTAAGTTTCAGTTAAACAAAGAGTAGTTTAATTTCACATTTACACATAAACAGTAGTTAGATTTATACATTCTAAGATTTTACAGATGTGGAAGTTACTAAAGAGAAAGCTCACCAGGGGTCCAGGGAAGTAAATATTGTGGGAAGAAATAGCCAGGGAATTGTTATGGCTAGGCTTTTATAGGCCCTAGGGCTGATAGCCTAGTTCCAACCTATGAACCTATGAACATGCAACTTAGTGGACTGTACAGGCAGCAGTTATGTTTAAAAATTGTTTTGTCATTTCAGTGAGAGTTTGAGAGTATTCTGTTTAGGGAGAGTATTTGTAGAGAATCATATGGTAAAGACAAAGACTCAAACTTGGGAGGAGCATGTGCAGGACCAGGATTAGTTAAAATGTTGTTTAAGCAGTAGTTTAAAACTATTGAGTTTGTTGGAGAGTTTTATTTGTATGGGGATACTATTCTAGAATTTAGCAAAATAGTGGGAGTAGAGCAAGTCTTCTGCAACATTATTTAACTTATAAGTAATAAGAATTTGTTACTAGAGCGGAGGTCCCTTGCAGAACAGTAGGTCAGTAATAAGTTATGTTGTGCAGGGCATTTTTCTGGATGATTGAGTTTGTTTGCTGTAGTTAGTTGTGAATATGTTAGGTAGTTGTGTAGTTCAAGCCAGTTTAATTCCTTCATCCTGTGACAAGGGTGGGTCCTGTGAGGAGACTGGTGGCAATTTTAGCTATTTTATTGTAGCAGGAGGCAAGTTTCTTTATCTGAGTATTGTTTATATTTGTTAGGATAGGAGCGGCTTATAAGAGTCAGCAGTAAGAAGGTGGTGGCTGAGTTTTTCTTGCAGTATATGTAAGGAATCCATTGATCCTATAAAGGGGGCCTAGTTTCTGGTGTGATATAAAGCAACAATGTTGGTATCAGTAACTGTAGTACAGTTACAACTTCAGTCTTTCTACAGTACTGATTAGTGGCAATTTTTTTTTTAGAAGCAGTGTCACATTTGCATATGAATTGCTGTACTTAACAAGCATATTGCATTTACACATGTGTAACTTTAAACAAAAATCACTACCTTCCTTTCATTTTATTGTACTTATTCATTTTACCTCATCTTATTGTTATGTGTTTTACTCCTTGTTTCTTTTCATTGTACATTAGAAATAATTTCTCAAACTATAAACATTTATCTTTTTATAAAACAGAAAAATCTAAAGAAACATAAACATTGTATGACATCACTGATACATGGTTAGGGACTAAGTTATGGTGTGATATTCATTCTATAGTTCTTGGTCACTACCCTCATGACCATATCCAAATATTAATGCCTATCATTTTGTTATTTTTTAATATTTTCCTAACAAAACAGTTATATATGCCGAGTTAGAAAACAAGCAGAGCAGGGCTTCTGCATGTAGTACTGTTGCTATTCTCATTTTCCTGCCTTGATGATTGCTTGGATGTTGCTCTGCTATGTATTAAGGTAGAAAAGAAACATTTAACAGAAGAGCACTGCATGTCTCTGAAGTCACAGTAGTGGAAAGCACCAATTCCTGCAGTTAACGTAATTCTGTAATGGGACTGAAAAGTGCTGGTATTTTTCATGAACTATTATGTATGACTGTGTGATGCCCCTGCACTGGCCCAGTAATCAAGGAGCCTCAATTCTCATTACTGGCAACAGTGGGGAGCATACACACTGGGAGGATGTCAAGTCAATACACACTAGAGTGCAATTTCCCTTAAGAGCACACAGAGATCACAGTCAGTCTCGGGCTGGTTTCTCCTCCTTTCTCCAGATCCCCAGTAAGACTCCCCATTGGCACAGCTATAGAGTTGAGATCTCAGCTGAGTGGCCAAGCTAAGACCTCCAACAACTTCTCTATCCAACCAGTGCTTCGTGTCCCTGCCCAAGTAGCTGACACACACACACTTTGAGATTTGATTTACACACACACACACACACACACACACACACACACACACACACACACACACCTGGGAAAGGATGGCACAGGTTTACTAGCTATGCCACCTTCTACCCAGACTATAAGGTAGTTTTCATTGCCACCAGCCAGCTCCTTATCAGCTACTTTAAGGCCCTTAGCAAAGGGTGTCCAATCTTACTGTGTAATGTTACTATTAATCAAATGGTAGTTTATCCAAGAGACAAGGCTGTTAGGAATGGCCTGTACAGTGTCAACAAATAGATATGCAAGTACTGTAAGAGCTTAAATATCTCTAAACAAACCAGCCACAATTGAAAGGTTTAAATATATTTAATAATAAATAATAAAATAACAAGACAATACTCAGTAAACAAACACAGTTACTTCAGAGTTCAAAATAACAGGAAATATTTAAAATAACATTGCAGGACAGTCTCAAATAAATAAAGACAACATCTAAGCTGTACTTCACTATATTCTTAACTGTATACAAAATGCCCTGCTTTTCTCTCTCAAAGAGTTCTTAAGTAATATCAAATATTGCTGCTGGGATGCTTGCAGAATGACATCACTTTTGTCATCTGATTATCCCAGGTGAAAACCCCCATTGCTAGAAACTGCCAGCATTTTAACATCTCCCTGTGAAAAATATATATCTCTCAGATCTTTGCAACTGCTGGAAGACATAAAACAATAAACACTTACTAAACAGTGCCGAAGGGTCCCTAGTTCTAGACATCCTGTCCCCTTGCATTGAAACTAACTTTTATAGCACAATCATAAAATAATGTAAGTTTTGCAAGTTAACCCTCTATGTTGTAGTTCCCACTGTTAAAATATATATATTCACACAGCTACAATAGTGTATAAACATTTCTGTTCTAATCTGGCAGGGCACACTGTGGTCACATATCTAGGCTCAGTTCTATAAAAACCCTATTCAACATATACTACTGTACCAGCAGTTTAATATACATATAACATACAGTTCTAATACATTGGTAAGACAAGCATATGAATCATGTTGATAATCACAAATGATATAATTATTTACAAAATTCCAGATAGCTGGGCTGGCAGTATTTCCCTTTGTCACAGACTGTTTTACTTTTTCTCCTGATTGGGTTTCTAACCATTCATGACGTTCCAATTTCCGGAGTTGTAGTAATGTTGTAGAGGTTTTTTTTTCTTTCTACATCTAACCTGAATACTTAAGTAAACCCAATGGGCTACTTTGAGAATTGTTATGGTTCTAACCTTTGAGTTGTGACTATGTACGGGCCTACTACTAACTGATTTATTTTCTTTTACTGCAGCTGGAGACAGCCTTGCACAACCCTGTTCAATCTTCATTGCTGGGGTTCTTCGCAGCCAGTACCTCCTTGCCTCAAGGTTATTTGTGGGTAAGTGCCTTTCTGAAGCCATTTAAGCTGATAACTGAATAAAAACTCTGAAGTGAAGCTATATATGTTTTTGATGTTACTATAACTGAAGAATGCACAGAGTTAGTGCTTGAGAAGAATTATGTGAATTAAAATTAAATTAATACATTGTAATTTATAGTGAATGTTTCATGCATTGCAGTTATGAACTACTGCATAGCATTACTTATATCATCTATTCAGAAAGGAGTTAAGAAAATATGGATGACCCATGGCTGTACATGGCAGGATATGATGGGAGAAGGTATGGATCTTTACTTGGAGGAAGGGGTAGAGCACAGGAAATAAGTTGGAACAGATAAAATATGGAAAAGTAAACATCTGTAAAGCAGGAAATAGAAGGAAACATACGGATTATCTATAGGATAGAAGGTTTTCAATATAGCAAGGACAGAGCATAATGGCTGCTTAAACATATCTTTTCTGCCTATTTCTGTAATAAATAAAAATTCCATATTTCCAACTTGATCTTTATTTTTATATTAGTCACGATATTTGGAATTCCATCTGCTTGTCCTTTGTAGTATGGAATTTCAGTACTGCATTTGGGCAGAATTCACAGAAGATGTAGATGCTTTCATGGATAGTGCACTGAAAAAACATAGGAAATTCCAAAGGGAGCTGTTAGCCAACTGTGTGGTAGTTTATGAGAAGGAGTTTGTTACTGTACATCAAGTTATCAGCTGATGTGCAGTATCTACTTAAATGAGAAACACTGAATGAATGACATCAGAAATGCAAGTTAGACACACACACACACACACACACACACACACACACACACACACACACACACACACACACACACACACACACACACACACACACACACACACACACCATAATTATTCCATTGTCTAAAGTCCCTCATTATTTGTACAGCTCTTTGGACCTATTTCAGAACTATCTTCTACAGAACTATAAACCTGTTGCAAGCTTATTTTCAAACAAAGAAATGAAAATACTAAGAGCCAGATGATTGAGCACATTAACAACTATTTCTTATTCTCTAGCAAATGTCACTGATTGTAAAAAAGCTACACTATATGTGACCACATTATTTACTGTGAACATAGCATCTTCGTGGACATAACTCATGCCATTGTACCCCCACTCTTTTATTAGCTAAAAAAGTAAACCTCAACCTGGATCTGAAGTCATCTCTTGCTCCTTATTATCATAAGTTACTCGCTAAACACAGGTAATATACTTGCAGATAATGGAGCATTCACACGTGGAGTACAGCAAGGACGTGTGTTAGACTCTGCACTTCTCTCGGAGTTCTTTAACGGTCACTGCTTGCACTGTACCTTAGCAGTCAGTACACCACTGAGATGGATGGTGCATGGATGTGATGCTCATTGTGTCAATGAAGTCACATTGTGGCAAATTGACCAGACCATGACAAGTATGTGCTTTGTTCTCCATATTGCATGTCTAACAGACCAGCTGCCTAGATGTCTCTTGTGCTGTGTCTAGTTCACAGTGCAAAGGTTTCTGTAACTCAGGATGACAGCCCATACCTCACCTGTCTAGAAACTTTCCATGTACATCTCAATTATTAGAGAAGTGCTTCTTCAGGATGTCCTTTAATGTGCCCATACAAACCTCTTTGCAAACTGTCTGCTATATCTGCTCTAAAATATGAAATATGGATTAATTTCACCTACTTCCCTATGAGGCTAACAAACATGATAATGCCTTTTCCTACTTTGCTGCCTTCAACATGTTTTTTTTTAGGTCATTCTTGGATGCATGAGATCTACCTTGACATTGCTAAGTGGTCTTGTTTCCTTCCCAGTTTTAGGAGTACTCAGTTCATTTACCACAGAGACCTGGTTGTGCAGTTTTTGAATTCATTTCACATAACATACACCAGTCTAAAAACTGGAGACAATTTTGAGATTTTTCTTAATTTAGCTTATGGAAGTATCTGTACTGTGTGCCACGCTAGTGAACATGTATGGGTGAGCACACAGATGTAGTTGTTACTGTAGACACGTAATTTTTATGAGTAAGCGTATAATATTCAGATGCAGAGAACTATGCTGTGACTTGTAGTATTTCATTTTAAATATAATATAGCAGAGGTCACTCTACTGGTGTAGTTATCTGGCAACAAGATCATCCCATGTGTGCAGAAACACTTTTCAGAACACCTGTAGAAAAAAAAAAACAGTGAGAAAAGGAAGAAATAAAATATAACATGAGAATGTCACATCAGCACAAACTGAGAACTGAATTGGCAGTATAACAGTTAATGAATTAAGAACAGAAAAGAGGATCTAATCAGTGACTATGTCAATAATTTTTCTATGTGTAGCAGTTATTGCCATAAATTATTTATCTGGAGGTAAAACAAAAGATTTTTTTCAATATAGACTGATTATCAAATGTATGTCCCAAAACAATTTATACAAATCAATTTAACAATGTAATAATGATTTACATAAAGAAATACACAACATTTTTCAGAATTGTTCTACCAGTGGTTGAGTAAATGGAGGATGATAGAACTTAAAAATCAGAACTGGAGAAGTCACAACTTGTTTACTGTCATTTCCACAGGAAACAATTGCCACCACTTTTCCTATCACAGCATTAGCAATAATTCATTATTTATTGAACTTTTCCTTATCTTTATAGTTGTGTGTATATGGTGAGGTATAGGGTCAAATGAAGCTGCAGCCCTTGTACCCACTTGTACTCTGCAAAAACTGTTTTTTTTTTTCTTCTTTTTCCCCCTCAGAATGAATGCAACCAGTTGTATTACTCTGGTTGCAGCTTTGTGTAGATATTACTAAGCCTTTCATTTTAATTCATTATTATTATTATTTTTTTATTTGTTAACTGGAGTTCAGCACTGATCCAAAAGCAACTGTTTCAGGCTTATTCCGTGTATAAATAAATAATTAAATAAATAAATATTAAATAAAATATAAAAAAGAACACAAATATACATGCAAAATTACGTGATAACAGCAAACTGAATCATGTAAAAAGGGATGAATAACAAAGTAAAACAAATTCTTACCTTGTCAGATTGAGCTAGCTGCATAGTAATACTTTACTTGTATAACTTGTTGTAGTATAGTGGAATGTTTTTCAAGTGTTAAGGGACTACTGTCTGATATTGAAAGTGATTTATTTAAAAGCACTCCAAGCGTGCTGTCTAAATAGGGTAGTGGGATAAAGTCGACAGTATGACCCTGGCTGCTCGGGTTTGTTTAGTACCTAGGGCACCTTCTGGGGCTGGTGTTGGTGGTAATGGTGGTAAGGAGTAATGGGGTTTAACTTGCTTGTCTCTTTTCAGAAGGTGGAGTGGCGAATGCATGTCTTGGTATTCTTTTCATGATGGCAGCCTTATTGGAGACCATGGATCAAATGAGGGGATGCAATTTCAAGATAGGCTGAACAACTACATTTGTCACTTGTAGAGGAATGCTTGTACTTCTCAAAGGATAACTGCACAGTAACCTCAATGGAGGCTATGAACATGCAGAGGAAGTGGTAGAGCTTACAAGAGGAATACTCCAAGCCACATTGAGGATGGCATCCACCCCTGACAGTCTCAGCTCTCGAAAGGGGAATTCATAGGTTCAGGGCTCTCACATTGCTGAGTGCATTGTCATTAGGTCCTTTGGGCAGCTAGAGAGGCAGGGCTTGGTCACTAGCAGGGCCATAGCTCTGTTTAAAAGTGCAATTAAAGAGTAATTTGTTTAGAGAAATCACTTATATAAATGTGATTTATGGGAAAGTGGTTTATATTACAGTTTTGACTGTGTTGTGTTCTGCTTCAAATGTACAATAGCCATGTGGGCTGCCTTTTCTCATTCAAGACCACAGTATTCAAATGGTAGGCCACACATAGTGCTGCTTTCACAATTTATTTTAATCCCAGTATTGAGTAGTTGTTATTAAACATGGTCAAGCAGTTTTCATGTGAACAATATGCCAATTAAACAAGGCTAGCCAAAACAAAGCTGCAACGTTGACTCTCATCTCTAAGTCAGTTCCTGCCCAGCTTCTTTGGTTTGAATAAGTTAAGTAATACAGGGATGCTTTAAACATAACAGAGTCTATTTAGATATGCTGTGAAGAATTTATTATAATGAAGTGGTTTAAGCATATGAAAAAAATATTTCAGAGTTGCACAGTTTGAATTTTCCCATAGACATTGCATTTTATTTTTTAATAACTGGCATAAAAGAAATGTATTTCAGATAACATCTTCAATTTTGCATGATAAAGTATCAGATTACTTGGTCTACAGACGAAGGACTATTCACTGTGATTCTGGGCATGAAACATGGATTATATCCAGTGATTCTGACATGAGGTAGATTTATTGAAGATCATATCTGCAACGGTGCATAATTTAAAAGTTAACTTGTGAATTTACTAATAACATACCTAATACAGTACAACTTTGTGGGGTTCCTGTCAAGTTACATGCATTGCCTTTGGATTAAAAAAAATGAATCTATTATGATGCTATAATTTTCATAAAAAAGAAATTAAAACATTCTTGGTTGAATTTGGAGGAATTGTATACACTTACATGAATGAATTTAGACTTCTGCAGATCACAGTAAACAAAGGGGCAAACAGATATAAACCAACCAGTAAAAGTCCAGCAGCTGCTCATGTCCTACCAAGAAAAAGTCCTAATGGACTGAACAGTCAGTAAGAAATAGGGAGACCTATTGACCAATAAAGGAACAACCAAAAGGAAACCAAACCTGAGAGAATGTTGAGCAATCAGGAGGGCAGAATGGAATCTGACTTCATTTAGATGTTTATATCCAAGGGAATGCTTTACCATGGTTGAAAGTGGTGACTACTTGTAGCCATACATGGAAAAATAAGTTTGACTGAGGCTGCATTATAGGAATTATGGGAAAAAGTCCAAAGATGGGGAGTAGCGGAAGCATTTGCTTCTGAGATAGCAACCAATAGCATTTCGTAAAATCTATAAATACTGCTCATACCGGTGACTGAACAAGGTACTGGGGATGTGGATGAAGGGCTCTGACGGGAACTGAATGGGGTTGGGAGGGTGGCCTAATGGTTAAGGTGTTTGCCTTACAAACACAAGGTGCAGGGTTTGAGTCTCAGAAATAGCAAAAATGCTGCATTAGGGCAGTTAGCCTAGTACCCAGTATAATAAAAGTATTACTACTAGATAGCATCAATAGGACCAGATGGTGTCCCAGGCTGCATCTTGCACGAACTACAGAACGAACTAACCCCTCACTTAAACATGCTGTTCAGCCTCAGCCTCTCAACAGGCTACGTGCCCATAGAGTGGCACATAGCAACAGTTATTCCTCTCCACAAAGGAGGGGCCACAACTGACCCTGATAACTATCACCCTATAAGCCTGACCAGCCTGGTCTACAAGGCTATGGAGCGCATCATCATGGAACTTATTAACAAAGACATTGGGAACCTCCAAACACTTGACCTGACCCCATTTGGCTTTGTTAAGGGCAGATCATGCCTACTAAACCTGGTTGACTTCTTCGAGACACTCACCAAGGCCATAGATGAGGGAAAGGTGATTCACACAGCCTACCTTGACCTTGCCAAGGCTTTCAACACCATTCCCTACTCGGGTATTACAGAAAAACTCACCAGCCTGAACATAAACCTCTGCGTCATGAGATGGGTTGCCAACTGGCATAAAGACAGAACTCACACGGTAAGAATAGCGGACTCCAGGTCAAACTCTAAACCAGTCACAAGTGGTGTCCAGCAAGGCTCGGTCCTGGGACCCCTACTGTTCAGCATATACTTCTCAGAAGTACAGGCAAACACAGGAGGACTATGGCTAACCAAGTTCGCTGATGACTGCAAACTGGAAGCCATAACTGACTCTCCGGCTGACATGGACATCCTCCAAAAGGCCCTTACTGTGACAGACACCTGGTGTCAAAGTCATGGCCTCAAGCTAAATGCCAAAAAATGCATAATCATCCCATTTGGGAAAAATAAAACACCCATGAATTACCACATAGGTGGCAGCGCCCTTAATACAGAAGAGGTAATAAGAGATCTGGGGACCCAGGTAGATAGTAATCTCTCCTTTGACAATCATATTGCCAAAGTAGTTAGGAAATCCTTCTATGTGGCCCATCTAATTACTAAAGGGTTTGCATCTAGAAATAAAGAGGTTATAGTGCCCCACTCATCTCATATTAGACCCCCATGATGATGAGTACAAATGCCCATGATGGGATTGTAGATACTTCCTACCAACAGCTGAAAAGAAGACCAAAAAAAAGGCCAAGAGGATTACTGGTCTCAAACATATGTTTTGTGCAGCCCAACTGAAAAAAAAAAGCTGCACCACCTAGCATGGTTGTTACTCAGAGGTGAGATTTTCCTGTCGACAAACCAATGTCATGTCAATGTGAGAATTGATGGATGATGGACATCTAAATCTAAAATCCAACTCACTCACAGCCGCACTCTACTGAACACACACAACAACAACAAATGGAGGGATAGATTCCTGTCACAGAGACTCCCCATGCTTTGGAACAAAATTCCAAATTACATCAGGCAGAGCCCCTCACTAACACTCTTCCAACAGAAGCCTTGACGAGTGGATGGGTAACAGAAAATACACCCCTGGGATCACTTCATTGGCTCTGCTTGACAGAGTATCAGTTAATTAATCAATGGGGCAGTGAAAGCCGACACACTCTGGCTAGGCTTATAAATGCCCTCGAGCAGATAGCCTAGTACCTACCTATGAACCTATGACACCATCTAAACCAATGACAGAATAATTATCCATAGAAGAAGGGGTTTATTCTCAGAAAAAAAAAAAATAAAGTGCTACAAAAGGTGAGCTGCATTTACATAGAAACAGAACCCTGCAGCAAAATGACAAGCTTGGTACCAAACAAACAATAAAATGATTAACCACTTAGTGAACAATATTCAAAGCAGAGAGATCATATCAGCCAATGAGAGGTCAGCAGTTAATTGTATCCCACCAATAAAAATGGATAACATGCCAGCACATCCCTGCAGAGTGGGAATGTGAGTTGACTAATCAGGAGATGACCAGTAGGTGCCGAAGTAGAAGAGAACTATCACCATTCAGGAGGCCAGATGGGAATCCTGCTTCTCTGAGGTACATGTCAAAAGGAGGAAAGTGTAACTTGTGATGTGGCATGATAGAGTTGATGACTATAAACCCCAATAAGGATAGGCAGATTTTGTTGTATGGCTGCAAAGTGGAAGTCAGTGGCGCAGCTGACAGCTGAGGACCTGGTGGGCAGGTAAGATGGATGGCCAGCAGTTACATGTTGTCTAGGAAAAAGGCCACAGTAGTGGTCTGCAGCATACTCTCAGGCAGTCTACAACAGGATGCAGCAGAAAACAAGAAGATCCCCCACTATTAGAGATGGTATGGAGACCAACACTAGCCAATGGGGGCTTTTAAATGATGGCATATCACCAACAAAACCAGAACACTGGCTAGTCCATCCCTAAAGAGGGGAGAACAAATTACTAATCAGGTGACTGCCAAAGGAAGCATATGTATCAAGCAGTATTGACCAATCAGGAGGCTAAAAGAGAATCTGATCTAGCTAAGGTGCCTAGTAGAAATCGTATTGAAGGAGTGGTGAACTCCTGGTGACTACGTATGCCATGATGTTAGAAAGTGGTAGTACTTTATTGGTAAACTGGGCCAAATTAACTCAACCAAAGGTGGTAACAGAAAGGATAGAACTGTGAGTGAGTGTGTGAGTGTGTGTGTGTGTGTGTGTGTGTGTGTGTGTGTGTGTGTGTGTGTGTGTGTGTGTGTGTGTGTGTGTGTGTGTGTGTGTGTGTGTGTGTGTGTGTGTGTGCACATTTGGCTCTAAAAAAGGTCACTCTCTTAGTTTATAGTGTGAATGTAGCCAGCCATGCTTACTTATATCATGCAGTTACAGGGTTCTCCAAGAAGGATAAATGTGCTTCTTCAGAGGTAAAACAGGAGGGACATGCATTGTAGGGATCTATATCATTTTATCGAAACTCAAATAAGTGAGCACTCATTTGTTGAACACCTATTCATTGAAAATACTATTCATCGAACAACGTTTTCTGTTCTGAGTACATTCTTTTCCATTCTTTGTCCTTTTACTATTGTTTCTGTGTCCTGCATTAGTTGTTATAGTGAGGCATAGTGTTTTATTACTTATATTAACATGTTAAATTTTATTTTAGTGACCCTTTCATAGAAAGTACTGTTATTAGGAATAACCATATTTAACCACTTCAGTATAACTGGTTACCTTCATTCAAAGAATTTCAAGTCTAAGTTCATTGACATTGCTGTTACTATTATTTTTACTGTTGTTATTACAGTACTATAAGTTACTTATTGCTATAAGTTGTTGTTACTAGAAGTTCTGTTATATATATTAGGTCTATATTAGAATGTCGACAGGGCAAAATAGCAAACACTCTTATGTCGACACATCTTAAGTAAAACCACAGAATCTCAAATGGCCAGAACAGTGATTTTTATTTCCCAGGGGAAAAAATTGCTGGGCCAAAAAAAAAATAAATGACAGACAAAATAAAGTGGTGGGGGGGGGGGGTTCACACCCAATACCCCCTTATGTGGGGGGCTGTGTCCCCCACACACCCCTACTTAAATATACCAACTCCAAGATTTCACTACAGTGGAGTAAACGGCAAATGCCTGACAATGGCCCAGTGATTTTTTGCCCTGGGAAAAAAATTGCTGTCCTGGCCATTCGAGATTTAGTGGTTTCGCTTAAGGTGTGGTGACATAAAGGTGTTTGCTCTTTTGCCCTTTCGATGTTCTAATATAGACCTATATATCTGTATTTTTAACTTCAGTTCTTTACAGATCTCATAGCACAAGCAATAGATTTTCAATAACTATACCCAGTCAGTTCAGTATAATAGGCTACATTCATTCTTCACTGTAAATTATTACAGTGTCTATAATATTTATAGCTGCAGTTTCAAAGAAAATGGTTTTCCTATTGTACAGTGTCAGTGGTGCAACAGGTAGCACATTTGCCTATATTGCAGAAGGCCTGAGGTTCTATTCCCACAACAGGTAGATGCACTGTTGACAATGCAGTGCAGCATAAAGGGTCAGGGGATACTACACTCCTGAGTGAATTGTTCATCAGATATGAAGTTAAACAGAGGTTTCATCTGCTTGTGTTGGTGGTAGCTCAGTTGGATGTAAAAAAAAAATCCCACAGCACACATCAGAAAGATTAAGGATCCTTTAGTTAACACAACATAAATAAAAAATTGAAAGTAAAGCCCCTAAAACAGAAACAGAAAAAGAACTGTCAAAGAAGAGAAGCCTATACAATCCTCCCTTCCACCCGCCCCAGTAACCTTCGATGACATCCTGGATCTGTAAGGACAAAAGCGCGTAATCTTACTTTGTAAATAAAAACTTGTTTGTTTTGTCTCTAGATTCCTACTTAGATTTGGAGACTTACACTGCACACTACACTAGCCACCATTTCTTCAGTTCTAAACTATGTTAGTACATGTTTGCACAATATACATATTTACAAGTACACGTCTACACATTCCTATATATCATCATCATTATTATTCTTCCATAATTGACCCTAGTCCTTTTTCCACAACCATACTCTAATTTTCCCAAAATATCAGCCAGATCCGTTTCCCAGTAAACAAAAGTTCATTCAGGCTTTCATTTCAAATAAGTTGCATTACATAAAAGACATTTTTAATCCACCCTCCATATATATTCTTTCTTCTTGTTTTTATAATATCCCTAAATAAACATATTCATATCTATATTGTTTGTGTCATTAATATTCTGTTATTCCCATTAAAAAGAATTCACCAAGTAAACATTTTTCTTGAATATTAATCTATAGGTCTTCCTCATGAGACACATTTCTTTTATTAAGCCTTTCCATTGCCCCATAACTTCATAATTTTCCCAAATTTTATCTATAACAAAAATAACTCATTCACTGAAAAATACACCCCACCAATTTTCACAACGTCAACCAAACCTCTTCTTTTATCTTTAGTGAAGGTCATTCTCATTTCTTTTAAACATCCATTCAAACAAACCAACACTTCCCTCATCCATATTTTATTCTTGGCAACCCCAGCTATATCATCTGCATATGACAAAACTACTGGAATCACCACTTCCTTTTGCATCACATCTAGCATCTTTCATTTTAAAATCTGCTTCACTCAGTATCAAATTATTTACTAATGCAAGCAGTATCCCATTCATGGGACATTCTTATACCACAATTCATGCATATTTCTATACTTGGCCACCTATTCACTAACACTGTCAGTTTTTTTTTTTTTGATATGCTGACATGTACACTCTCCTAATTCTATTACTTATTTCAAGCTTTTCCATAACATCCCACAAAACATCAGTGCAGTGGTCTGCAACCTGCGGCTCTGGAGCCGCATGTGGCTCTACCACCCCTCTACAGTGGCTCCCAGTAACTTTGAAAAATAATGGCCACTCTACCACACAACACATACACACACACACACACACACACACACACACACACACACACACACACACACACACACTGAGAGTGATCATGCGATGGACTTTAAATATTGTACTTATAAACTTGCCAGAATAACACGATTTCTGTTGCCATGCATTCCACATGCACTGAGAGTGACTGAGCAATCCCCTGGCAGCAGCAGCAACTCCTGAAAGGTTTCCATACCTCTCAGTCTTACCACCAGATCTTTGCAGAATGTCCTGACTTTTGCCTTATACTTTTGGTCTGTTTCTCATAAAATTGTGGTTTTCTGGCAAATCATTGAGGGCTGAAATCAGAAAAAATAGACATTTGAGTTTCAGATTTCATACCCTTCAGAAAATTCATGCTAATGCAAAATATGTTGTTCTAGCAACTTTCTAAGTTTGTAAGAGCAATATTTAAAAAGTGTCCCTATTTTTAGGCCTCTGTGCCCTATTATTTATGGCTTTGTCCAGAATTTTTGTTCTAAGAGGTCGAGAAATATCTGACACACACACACACACACACACACACACACACACACACACACACACACACACACACTGATCAAGCAATCCCAACAAAGGAACAAAAATAGGGACAGATTTTAAATACTGCTCTTATAAACTTAGTTCTTTTATATTTAGTATAATAACTATATATAAAACTTCATACACAGTGTTATCTTCATTTTAGGGGTCAAATAGGTTTTGTGGCTCCTAATGAATTTTATTTGGTGGGAGAGGGGCTAAAAATGGCTCTTTTGATAGTGAAGGTTGTAGACCCCTGTCCTAGTGAATCAAATGCCTTACTAATATCACCTACCATAAGTCTCACATCCTTTATTTTACTTATATCATCCACAATTTCTTAAACCACTAAACATAATTCCCTGCATACCTTCCCTTTTATGCCATGCAGACTTTCTTCCATAATGTCCTTCATCCTTCCTTACATTTTCCATTGTTTTATTCACATAAAATTATAATCTGTATTATTTAATGTGATAGGGCTCCCATTTTTTATTTCATTCTTTTCTTCTTTATTCCATATAAATTTTACTATCCCACTATATAATTCTTCATAAACAAATCCTTCTTTCAACCAGCCGTTCTAAATGATTAGAAAATGCTCTCTTTGTCAATCCATTACTTTCTTGTACATTTCATATGCTATATCATTTGGACCAGACACTGACTCAATGTTTACTTTCCTAAGTACATTATCCAATTCACTAATAATAATTTGTTTTTTGAATTCTTCCTTAACTCATTTTTTAAATGATTTTACTTTCCATTCTCTCTTATTTTCTTTCTTTTTACTGTTATACACAGTTTGTATATACTACAATACTCATCAGTTGCATGTGTGATCTTTTTACCCGTCCTTTTACATTTTTAGTTTCCCTCATTATACTAATATTGTCATTTACTATTATACCAAAATATGAAGTCACCTCCTCCCTTGTTAATAATATTTGTGCTTAAATAGTAACATCTTAATTCTTTTCTCAATTTATTTTACATATTTGCTTTTCCATATTTTGATACTCTCTGGTATTCATCTCTAAAATCTTCATTATATTTCTATAGATCTTTCTGTACCTTACTTTTTTTTCTTTCTTACATCATTCTGCTGTTAAAAGAATATTTTCATATTTCTTTTTAAATTTAATACACTATTGAGACCACTTTTTGTAAAAGTCTTTCATGGTTTTATGATCCCTCCATAACTGCAATGCTTCCTAGTCTGTAAATTCATCCTCTAATTTCTCATTTATTGTTTTTATTCCATTTCCTCTTTCAATGTACTCCCTTTCTCCCATCACCTTCATCCAAAATGGTAAATGATACAAAAAAAAAAAAAAAATTTGGATCCAATTGCCCCACTACTATAAGTCTATTGACTTTTTTCCACAGAGCTAACTTACCATATTGTATCACTTTTTGTATTATTTAACATCTTTCCCTTTCTTTTTACATTTCATAGGTTCATAGAAATGTAAAAGAAAGGGAAAGATGTTAAACAATACAAAAAGTGATAAAATTTGGTAAGTTAGCTCTGTGGAAAAAAGATTTTCCCCTTAAATCACAATTAAAGTCCCCTGCAATAACAATTTTATGTTAACCTTCATGTAATCTAATATTTGATGAAACAGATTCTCTCTCTGTCTCCTTACCATTTGTATATGCATGTAATGCTGGAATTCCATAAGCATGTTCTCTTTATCTCACATCCATAACAGTTAACCTTTCCATCTTCACCAATGTTATATCTAATGTTTTTCCTGTTTTTATACAATGCAGCCACTCCTGAAGAACATTATCTTCGTTAATTCCATATTATTTTTCTATCCCACAATTTTTCTGCTTGCAAATTTTCTTCACTTGCCAGGAATCTTACATCCTCTTTAAGAATAATATCTACATCACAATTATCACATCATTGCACTATCACTATTCTTCTTACAATGTTAATAATGCTATTCCCATTTATTGAAAACACTCTAATGATTAATTTTCTATCTTTTTAAGTTTAAGGGAGGTATTTAAAATTCTTGTTTTCTTGCTTTTTATTCTTTGTGTGGCCCTCATGACCAAACCATGCCAACCATGGGTAAATCCAGCATTACACACACCCAGCCATGGGTTATTGTTATATTATTCAATACTTTTGGTCTCCATTTTTTTAATTCTCTTTTATCTTCCTACTTCCATATGAATTTAAGAATTTCATTTAATCATTCATTCAAAATATTTTAAAAATATTTTTTGCCAATCCCTTAAATTTGTATACATTTCATACCCTGTTCCATCTAGGCCTGTGGCTGAATTTATATTTACTTGCCTAATACTATATCTAGCTCATTTAAGTTCCAGTTCTTTATTCCTTTTTCTATTAACTTTCTTTCTTTTCATGTTTTTTTCACAACCCCCTTTTTTTAAACATTTCTTGTGCTACACTATTCATAGTCTTTCCCGAGTTCCTTCTATTTCTCCTTTTACATTTTTTCTCTCATTACACTAGCATCTTCCTTTACTAATGTGCTTAAGTAACTTGATACATCTTCTCTTTTTCCTTGTAAAATATATCTTTGCTTATATAGCAATTCTTGTATTTTTCTTGATTTTCTTCTTATAATTCTTTCTCTTTGTCAAAGTACTTTCTATCATTATGTTCTAAATCTTCTAATGCATCGTTATATATTCTTTTATATTTTTCTTTCTCTACTTTTCTCACATCATATTGCAGCTGTTAAAAGCATTGTTTTTATATTTTTCCTTAAATATCATCCACCATTCAGACTAATTTTTTATAAATGTTTCCATAGTAATATGATCTTTCCATAACTGCATTTCTAATCAGTTTCCTTCTTTATTCCATGCTTTCTCATTTAACCTTTTAATTCCTTTGTCTATTTTTATATATTTTGTGTTTTATTTTATCTCTAGCCATATTGCAAGATGATCAGAAAATCCTGTTTCAAGTACTCTCCCTTCTCCTATAAGTAAATCTTCTGATATTATAGAATAATCTACTTCAGTTTTATACACACCCCTTTTGTAAGTCTATGAATTTTTGTCCCAGTGTTTTAACTCATCACATCTTATAACTTCTAACATTTTTCTTATATCATTTCCTTTATTTTTACACTTGCCTCTTAAATCACAGTTAAAGTCCTCTGTCATTATAACATTTATATTTGTCACTAGATAGTCTAAAATCTTATGAAATAAGATTTCAGTATAAGCAGATAATGCTATGATTTTGTATACTTATTCTTTACATTTAAATCTACAATGGGTAATCTTCCCATGTTGCTAAAGCTACATCTAATGTTTTAACTGTATTTCTATAGAATACAGCTGTTCCAAAACATTTATCATTTCCCAAATTCCAAATTATTTTTCCTCCCCATAGTTTCTCTGTAATCTTTCTTCATTTGTTAAAAACAGTGTGTCTTCTAATATGATTACATAAACATCACATGTATTACACCACTGCAAAATTCCTGTTCTTCTTACTATATTCTTAATACTGTTCATATTTACAGAAAGCACTCTAAAATTTTCATTTTCCCTTTTTCCCTTGGATTCATGGTTTCACAAGTTCATAGCTAATTACTAGGCTAACTCTCTTAACAGGACATTGTAAGCCTAACCCATTTTCTTTCCAAAGTTAAGAATCAAACACAGTACCTTGTATTTGTGAGTCAGATAATGTGACCATTATCCTAAGTCCCAGTCTTTAGCTGTATATATTCTTTTTCATCCATTTCCATTTTTTTTTACTTTTGTACGTAACCCTTTGAATTTTCTTTTTCTGTCTTTTACCCTTTTACCAATAGAATTCTTTTTCCCTTTTACTATCTCCCAGTTTATGTCTTCTTCATCACTTATTTCAGAGCCTTCTTCTATATCATCTTTATTACTTTTTCTCATCTAAATTTTCTTCTATTTCTACTACTTCTAAAATGTCTTCTCTTTGTTTATTTTCTCCTCCTTCTTTTTCCTTACTGTTATTTTCATTTTTGCATTCCATCCATAAATGTCCAATTTTGTTATAGCATTTCAATTCACATTTTTTGCATCATCCCATTTCCCCACAAATACATTTTCTTTTGTCCTAATTACATAGCAAATACCCTTTCTTTGTTAAAAAAACATGTTTTGGGTTGTCCCCATTATTTTACAACACCATATTCCCCTACACATTTATCATGCTTCGTATACGTATAATTTTTCTCTTTCTATTTTTAATACACTGTTACAATCCCAGGCATAAGTCCATAAACCAGTTTTATCATAAACGTTTGTAATGTCCAGTACTTCTTTACATAAAGCTTTCAAATGTCCTTTTAAAGTCTCTCTTTCTATCTCTGTTTGAAATTGTATATGAATCATCTTTTTTGTTTCCCTGTTAAATGCTTGTATAACATAAAGACTTTATAGGTTACAGTCTTTCTTTTTTTTCATATTCTCTAAGAAAATGTTCTGTTGAAAGAAACAGAAAAAACAGTATCAAATGTAATATCACACAATGTCTCTTTGTTATTAAGAATAAATGCTCTTACATCATGTGCTTTTACATCCAAAGGAACTTTTAAATTGTCTCACACTTGATACCTGTCCATTTCTTTGTCTTCTTTATTTTGAATCTTTACCACATTCTTCTGTTTTTCATTTTCCTCTGCCTTCATTTTTGCTACTCCACATTTGCCATCTTTTATTTTTTCTGCATATGTTTTCGTTTCCATCTGAACACTGTTCTTCAGGATTGTCTCTGCATCCCCCTTTTGTATTTCTCCATATTTGTCCCCTCAGAATCATCCCCTTCATTTTCTGGGTCACTCTATGCCACCATTTCTTTAAGTAAATCATCCCACAACTCTCCCAACTAAAGGATTGTAATTATTCAGCCATCATTTGCAACTCATCTCCATCAAGCAGGTTTCTTTGCAACATTTTCTCAGAATCCTGTACACATTCTCTGGTCTCAATATTTGCTCTCTCCTTCATTTCTTTCACCTCTCTGTCATCTTCTCTCTCCATCTGCCACCCTGTTTCTCCGGGCAACTGTTAATCTGAAATGGAATCAGGAAATGCTCCTCTAAAATGGTCCCCACTCATAACAATGAAGAGTAGGGGAAGCTCCTTAATTCCCTGGGCAAATTTACTCTAGCAGTATATATACCACTTTAGGTCACTCCATGAAAAGATGCTACTAGCCTAGCGGGACTAACCCAGTCAACAAAAGGTAAATTAATAAATAAAAAAATTATGCATATTACTTTAGACTGCATTATTAATTTAAAATATCTAATCTTGGACATTCATGCACTTCCTACTCACCCACCTCTTCTACCTTCCTTCACCAAGACATTAAACAGCAAATTTCTAAAACATTATTCTACAGAAGAGAATATTATCCTTCTCAGCTTTCTTCTAACCCAAAGTATATGAGTATTCTCCACCACACCAACCACAGTTATGACTTTAAAATCCCATTTGAAAGTAAAATTCTCAAGTTCTTAGTAAAATCAACCCTACAGTCTACCTCCAGTTTTTAAAGATTAACACAAATACCAGTGGATGTCTCCTCTTACCATCCAGTGCCCTCTTTCAATACCTAATTGCATGTCCTTCAATGATATTGACATACCCATTTAGAACTGGCCCTCTAAATTCAGGTAGCACAAAAATAAATATATAAACAATCAAACAAACAAACTGGAACATTGTAAACTTTTTAGGCACTCATCTACATGCTATTTTAGAAATCACAGAATCACTGATAAAAGATGAAAGTATAATGCAAATTTTTACTTCCCTGGTTACAAATATATGTTTAATGCCATACCAAGTTTTATAGTTGGTAGAGTAACTTTTGTACTTTTTAAGAACAGTATATAAAAAGGCTTGCCTGCTCAAACTTCTTCCTCTAATAAACCTGACCCTAATTGACTTATTTTTAAAATTCTGTTATCATTTGGGTATTGCTGTCATCTAGCTATTACCCAGCTTCTTCCTCCATTCTCTCCAGAAGAATTAAACATTCTCTTTTACCAACTATTACATTTTTTTCATCATTATGAAAACATAACCATGTCTGGATATTTGAATGTCATCCTGTTAGACCCATACAGACACAGGATAAGGACCTTCTTACACAATATCTTCTGCAATACTAATACTTAAGAATCACTCAAGGCCAAATTTCAAAATGTCCAGTCTGCTGCTTCTTATTATCATTACTACCCCAAACAGTACTTCAGCCTTCAAGATCCTTCCGCTCATCCCTTAACAACCATTCACTCTCTCATAATTTCTGCTTCAATATTCCATACGAAAAGCATCTTCTAAAAGTTTTTACATTTCAACCGAAATCAGACAAATAAAGTAGCAGCCCTTAAGGCTGAATTATGCTGCACTGATTGGTCACTTTTGAGTCTGCAGAACTTCTGGTTTTATAAGATAAACACTTTCTACACCTCCCTTAGTTGTGCATATCCACCTGTAATCTTTGGATTACCAAAGAACTAAAAGAAAAGACAGTAGAAATAACCATCTGTCACCGAAAATAGGAATACATTTGTGTATGAAGCTTAACAAAACACCCACAGTAGGTCATAAGGCTATTTATCTCTGATCTCAACAAACCCTTACTAAAGAATCCTCTAAATGCGTATGAAATTTAATGAACAATCTGCCCATGGCAAATATAGTGACCAAGCTGAGGAATGCATCCTTAAGTAATGTTTTGGTCTTCTTCATCCAGTGACTTCCTAAACAAATTCTCCCAGATACCCATCACTTTATCTCACCCTACAAACAACTTCACATCCTGTCTAGAATCTTCACTTTTTAAACCCGTTTTACTTTTCAGCTGTTAAAACTAAAGACACTGACAATTTTCTAGAACAAATATATGTAGCCTTGCCTGCTCTCTCTTTTATTATTTATCCTTTGTTGTTGTTTTCTTTTAATTATATCAAAAACATTTTCCTTCCCTCTCTGTTATACTAAAACAATGAGTAATAAGGTCACACAGAAAAAACAATCAGCAAAAACCAAACGAAAAACCCAGCCAAGCTAGATTTTCCACTGTGTGATTCCTTAAATCCTCTTGTATTAGAGGCAACATGGGATATATGCAAATGACCCCTTAAGGACATCAGGTGTTTCAGCTATATGGCAGTTCTGAATGCCCATGAGTTTTTTTTCCTTTTAAGTCTGTTATGGACGAGGTAGGGTTTGGCTTTATTGGCCTGAATTTGCCCATACCAGACTTAAAAGTTGTTGGCCTGAAAAGTATGCATTTTAATTAGTACTCTGCAACAGAACATGCTTTTAAATACTAAGTATTAAGAACTAACATTCACAATTACTGGATATTTGCAAATATATCATTTACATTGTATAGACATGATTAACAATAATTTGGAATGTGTAAAGCTATATAATAATCATATCAATTACCAGAATGTGAAAACATGAATGCTAGTAAATTGGCTAGTCATTTTGTGAACAAACAAGTACTATATAAGTAAAAGAGCTCGGTCTACCTAGTTATGTAAGATCGGAAGAAGTGTAGTGTCTACCTAGTTGTGTAAGATCAGAAGAAGTGCAGCGTATGTAATTCTAGTCTATATATAACCCCCTGCATGGCAAGGCATGTCATCTCTTGGCAGCACACTGGAATATGTAACCTGACATGAAATGACAGATAAATAGATCCACACTTCAGCTCTTTTTACTGATTAGATTAAACATAGGAGTGTTTACTGTTTATGAACAGAATGCATCTTTATATTTAATTCATACTTTGGGGTTGGTTGTTCTTATTGGAGCTACTTTTCTGAATAATAATGTTATTTTAGGTATAGAAGGGTTGCCTGTGTGTTTTGTATCTCTTTGTCAAAATGTTTATATTGTTGATATTTTCCATATTTTTTTGTTTATTAATAAGTTGAACAAATCTGCAAGATTACTATTAAATATTAGGCAAATCCTTTGCTATGTTCTACATGCATTCCTATTTTAAATGTTATACTATTTATCACTGTACTTTAAGACGATACTTTCTCTTGTTCCTTCATAACTTCTGATTTAGATTTAAAAGTAGCTGCTAAAATCATAAATGCTTAAGGGCTAACATTACTTTGAAGAAAAAGGTTTCTTTTTTATTGTGCACACTTAGCCCTGAAATCTTCTCCTTTGATGAAGTTCCTCGTAGCTATTCTTTGTGGTTGTCAGCCTTCATGGTATAAAAACAACCCATGCAGTAATAATTTTCTTTGCCTACAATTGCTATATATGAATACAATATTCTTTGGGATCTTCTGATCTGAAACAAACACACACAATATGTAACACTCCTGTGTATGATTTTTTAAATTTTTCTTTTGTAGAATATGTACCTATCAAACAACAAATATGGTATAAATGATACCTTTTAACTACACAATAGATTGCTGTTGCTGCAATCATAATGGATTAGCTGCTGAAGTGATGCAAACAATAAATGGTACATCAGGATATGTTAAGATAAAACGAGCAAAAAATCTGATATGTTGTAGAATTGTTAAGAACATAGGTTGGCATACAAAACACTGCCTTGTTCCATAGGAGTAAACATACTTCTTTGATCTCTTTTCCAAGGAATCGTCATGAGTTAAAAGGCAGCAGATTGGTATTGTAATGCAGCAGCTGGGTCATGTTAGTTGCATCCTGGAATTAAACATTGCTAATGAATCTGAGCAACATCTGGTCATATGCCATGTGAAATATTCTACTTTGTTGCCAGTAATAAAGCTGCCTACAGTTTAAACTGTCCTTAATCAGTCTTATAATATTAATGCTGTTCAGCAAAGTTTTGATTTTTTAATGATTGTTATTTTACCTTAGTTGAACTTCATCTTTTTCTTGAATAAAGACAAGTCTTAAAGTGAACATTGTTGAAGGGCTGCATAACTTTCATTTAGAGTATAAAGAAACAGTATCTGAAGTATTCAATGCAGTTAGTGAAATATTAGGACTATGGGAATGCAATTATATATGTAAGACACAATAACATAAAAACATTAATACTTTACTGTACTAGGAAAGATATATAGTTTTAGGGTTACTACCTATCTCTGCTAGGACAAAAATATTTCCCACGTTTTCTTTGATAGTTCCATAAAATATTAATCTTGTATCTGAAACACCTAAATGTTATATGAAATAGCATAAGCAATTGAAATTCTACAAACATAAGCTTTTATTTTGGAAAAAAAGTGAAGTTCTGTCTTTTGCACTGGCTGTGGGTATGTTTTGTCCTGCAAAATCTCATGTTTCTACAAAAATGTCCCACTTTGGCCATTTGAAGAGGTGGCAACCCTGTATAGTTTTCTTCATCAAAGTCATCATTTCAACAAACATGGTTATTTACTTGAGTGTAAAATAAACAGACAAGGCATATAAAAGCACTGGTAAATAAACCAGCATTCATTGAATCTAGACCTTAAAGGCAGAAGAGTGGTTATGTCCTATAGAAGAAGAGACTGTTACTTTGACGATATTTGTTTGTTTGTATTAACTAATTAGTTTTTATAAGTGACATGGTCAACATGAGAGCACTATATGTCAGTGCTGGACAACAGCATGGATAAGACATTCACAGACTTGTGTCAGTTCCATGCTGAAGACAAAGCCTGTGCATCTGTTTCATTAACAACAGGAAGGATAACGGAACAGTCACATACCTGGGTCAGTTCCATGCTGAAGACAAAGCCTGTGCATCTGTTTCATTAACAACAGGATGGATACCAGGACAGTCACAGAACTGGGTCATTTCCATGCTGAAGACAAAACCTATGCATCTGTTAGAATAACAAAAGGATGGATACCGAAACAGTCACATACCTGGGTCAGTTCCATGCTGAAGAGAAAGCCTGTGATCTGTTTCATTAAAAACAGGATAGATACCAGGACAGTCACAGAACTGGGTCAGTTACAGGCTGTAGACACCACCTGCGTCCTATGAAATGAACAGCACAATGGTTACTAGGGCATTCATGGACCTGAGACAGTAATTTCTTTAGCGACAATTTTTGCACCTGCAGGATGAATAGAACTGTGTGTGACAAGGCAGTCACAGACCTGAATCATAAACATCTTGTGGGTTTCTCTGAGAAACAGCTCAGTTTACCACTTACTTGTCTGATTTGCCTTTCTGGAGTCTAACTTGCTGGCTGGTGCTGTGTTCCATTTTCTTACCAGCACAGTGTACAAGTTATGAATGCTGAAGAAGATGTCCATCTACTTAATGAAACAGGATCTCACCATGCATGGGCATACCCAGATATACACCAAATAACCCGTCATTAGATAATTTTACTTATTTCTTTGTATTAATTAATTGGTTTGCTTGTTAGAACCCTGATTCACTGATCACAGAAAGCGCTAAACACCAATCACTCAGCCATAACCAGATCCATATGCTCCATTATTGCTTTTTAATTGTAGCAGAATTACAAAGCATAGGAATATAGGAACAACACTAAGTAAGTAATAATGGTAGCCATAAAATGCCTAACCATGTACACCTTTAAGAAGACACACCTAATCATTTTTGTAACCCTTTACAAATACTAGTTTGTTCTGTAATTAAAAAGAAAAAATCTGAAAACAAACTTTAAAACATGAATGTAATAGAGTCAGTTAGCATTACTGTTCTAATTCCAGGTGTGAGAGTGCTGTAACTCAAATTTGTATTAGGTACATGATATGCTACTTTTGTACCACTTAGTGATCTTGAAAGCATTTCCACAGGCCGATGTGGGCTAAGGAGAACTAAAGATTATTAGGCGCAGCACTTCCTTCTAACACATGTTGTTTATTTGGTTTTCTTTTATTTAATTTCTTTCCTTTTTTTATTTGAGAGATGAATATTGTTGTACTGAAAGACCAATGTGATCACAGTTAAGAAGCAGTGCGAATGGGTTGCGGTATGTATATATGTGAAACAAGCTGAATATGGTATTACAACAGAAGTTATTTAATTTAATACCAGTCAAAATTTCATATGCACCTAGTCAAAAGTTGGTGAATGAGAGGGAGTATTTGAAAGAACTTACATTCTATCATTTGTTGAGAGTCAAGTCATCACGGGGAAGTATATATGTACTTGTAACAAGCTCTAGACTTTGCTCTGGGATGACTGTCTTTTAACTGATCTGGGATGGCTGTCTTTTAACTGATTGTAGTCAGAAATCTGAGAACATGTTCTTCTTTTGTAACTAACTGGTTTACTGTCTTTTAATCATAGTTAAAGACTCAGAGGAGGAGGCAGGGGTTGTGTGTATATATGGGAAACAATTGGATGCATTACTATGAATATAATCCATTTCAGTTAACTAAACCCAAGGGGTTACTAAGTTAAAAGGTAATAAGGGAGGGTTAGTCTGTGCTTGAAATCTACTTTTTTATTACCATTTGCTCATAGCTAAATGGTTATAGGTGGGGAAAGTGTGTTAGTGTATATGAAACAAGCTGAATATTTTCCTTTGAACAGAATTTCAGATTACAGTCAAAACTGAGGTGTTCTAATATAAAAGTGTTAATTTGGGGGCTAATTTATATTTAAAAGCAACTTTTTGTCATATAATCACAACCTGATAGTCCAAGTAGGAGAGTATGATTGTCCAAGTACCGAATACATTAATATTAGCATAATTTATATCAGTTTATCCCCAGTAAAACATCAGATCTTGATCCTTTAAAAACTGGTTACTCTATGTACGATGGAGAAAGTAATTGATCTGTGGACACATCATCAGTGTTAAATATTACTAGAGACAGTTTGCACATGTAGAACCACATGGCATGTATTATTATTGGAAAACATGTTGTTTTGATCTTGATTAAACATCAGGGATATGCCCAGAAACCCATTTGCTAGGTTGAGGAGAGAGATCCTGTATGTGAAAGCTTAAATAGTTTTCATCAAAAATAAACATCACAGTATTTATTTGAAGACAATTTATGTGACTCATTCACAGTAAAAAGATGTATATCATCCCAGGAGATTATTCTGTGTGCAAATGGCATAACTCAACTATTTTGTTGTGATTTTGCAGCATACCTCTTGTGGTTTTCCATCCATTGGAATTTGACAGTCTGAAAATATAATCATTATATTTGGGTGACAACAAACTTGTACATATTCTTTTTCTCTTGGAGAAGCTCTTTCTTTACTTTTGCAATGAAAATAGTGGTATTCGTGCATTTTATAAATGAATATCCAGCTGTGCTGCCCCAAGTGTTTTAGTCATAAAATTCTGTCATTTCTAAAGCTTCCCAATAGGCCTACCTGCCTATTAGGGTGTGTATAACTAATGTGTGACTGAACATGATTGGCTAGACTATAAGTGATGTATAATATTTGCAACTGGGAGTGTGTCTCTGTGGTTTGTGATGTAAACTGCTTGCGGCTAGGACCGTGTTGATGTAGTTTGTTTTTATTTATATAAATGTATGATTGTTTGTGTTGTAAGCGATGGTTTAGGATGTTTCTTATTTTAAAAAAATGGGCGGGAATTGAAATTTATGTAATGTTGCTTAGGATGTATGATGTATAACAATATCTGTGAAGTGTGATGTTTGTTAACGTTAATTTAATACAGTTTGATTACTTTTGTATAAATGTAAATTTGCCTATGTCACAAATGATAATTCAATAAAGATGTTTAAAAAAAAGATGTCAAACTGCGTTATATTCAGCTTCTGTAAACTGTAAGGATATGATTTCTTTACTGGGAGAGGAATGTTTTACATGTGCCAAACTTATCTACAGTAAGGTTGACATAATATTAGAAGTAAACATAGTATTCGGGTCTATATCATTTAGTTGAACAATCATTTTAGCGACTAGCTTTTGATCAAACCCTTTACATTGAATCTCATATTTGTCGAAGTCTTCAGAGTGCCTATGTAAGCCTAGCCAACAAGGTTCCCTGGCTTACACCACCCAAGAAACTTATTTTCCTGTGCCACTGTTGAGCAGAGACACAGAAGTGATCTCCGGGGTGTATTTCCTATTTCCCATCCACTCATCAAGATTTTTCTTGAAGAGTGCTAATGAAGAACTTTGCTTGACATAGATGGGTAGCCTGTTCCAGAGTATGGGAAGTCTCTGGGACAGGAGTCTATCCCTCCATTAAATCCTGTTTATTGTGGTGAGAAAGTTTAGGTCCCTAGACTGTGTAGCTCGGAGGGATTGGGATTTCTTTAGGTGTAGCATGTCCAACAGCTCTGGGTTTGACATAGCTCTATATGTTAGGCAGAGATCACCTCGGAGTAGGTGATATGCTATGGAGTAAAGCTGGAGTTTTTTGAGATGGTCAGTGTAGGGCATCTGTTTGAGGCCAGTAATCCTCTTTGTGAGGTAGTTCTGTGGCCTTTCCAGCTCCTGCAGATGTCTTGTGAGGTACATTCCAAAAGGGGCGTTATACTCTATAATGGGTCTAATGAGTGTCGAGTAGAGGGGAACAATGACCTCTTTTTTCCTGGATGAGAACCCTTTTATGATGAGGTATGCCACATAGAAGGACTCCCTGACTACTGTGGTGATGTGACTATCAAAGGACAGACTACTGTCCACCTGGGTCCCAAGGTCTCTTATCACACATTCAGTGGTAAGTAGACAGCTGTCTATGTAGTAGTTCATGGGTACAGAGTTTTTACCAAAGGGGATGACAATTAACTTTTTGGCATTGAGCTTGAGGCCATGGCTTTGACACCAGGCATCTGTCTCAGCGAGGCCCTTCTGAAGGATTTCCACATCATTTGGGAACTCAACTATGGTTCCTAGTTTGCAGTCATCTGCGACCTTCGTTAGCCAGAGGCCTTTTCTGTTAGAGAAGTAGATACCAAACAGGAGAGGTCCCAGGACTGAACCCTGTGGTAGGTACTACACTTGTCACTGGTTTGAGGTCAGATTTGGAGTGTGCAACTTTTACAGTGTGGATTCTGTCAGTGAGCCAGTTGGCAACCCATCTTGTGAGATAGGGATTTATACCTAGTTTAGTGAGTTTAGCTTCAATTGTCAAAGTGTATTTTGTCAAATTATTTTTGCTGGTCAACACCCAGAACATATTATCTGCAAGTCTTGCCTAAATCCCCCCACCATTCAACAACAGGTTAAAGTTCATTAATATTCATACCAATGGCAGCATGAATATTCATAGCCTATTTCTACTTTTCCCTTTTCATCAGAGTAGTGCAAACTCGGAGTTGGTATATTTAGTTTTTTGGGGGGGGGGGTAAGTCTGGGGCCAAAGCCCCCCTGCAAAAGCAAAAGTTATAAAGTGCTTCATATCTAGTTTTTAATTTTAAGGGTATTCGCACTTTTGAGTAGACTGCTCTACCCAAAAGTATAGTCATATAAGATGTAAATTATTTTTAAATTAAAAGTAATAGTAATATAACTTTTTTTTATGTCAATAATTATTTTTTTTAAAAAAAATATTGAATTTTATGTGTTAAAATATATATATTTTTAGAGATCTTTTTATTAACAATTTTTAATAATGGTAACAGACAATGCACAACCAAAACAATAAAAGTAATATAGACTTATATACGACAAATAACTATTTACAGATACACTTTATATCCCACAAGATAAGTAAGTTAACAGAGATTAAGCTCGAATGAGGTCAAATAAATATTCAGTAAAGAGTGATGTGTTAAAATATTTTTTAAAGTTGTTAAGTGTTCCAGTTTTTAGGAGTAGTTTACTGATGTCACCGTTTCAGTTTTGTTAGCTGGTCAAGTAAGAGAGTTCGATTTTATGTAGTTCAATATTTAAAGACTTCAGCAAATAGGAGGTTCAATGTAAAGGGTTTGATTAAAAGGTATTTGCTAAAATGCACATTCGAGTAAATGGTATAGACGTATTTTCAGAAAAATTAACTTTACTGCTGCTGGTGGGTTGATAAGAACAAAATCATTATAGAGATCATAGCAATGCAGTCCATCCAAATCAATTACTAAGATACAGCATGTAACAATTAAGGAAATAATGATCCTTAGGCACAGTCTGTTTCCGAGGATCAGAGTATAATCCCCTGATTGCTGTACTAAGAACTGTCAAACGGTGAGCCAACTCACTGGCATAGAGGAAGTGTGTCTATCTGTGGCACTGGTGACCTACAATAAGTTATTGACACAAGTACCAAAGAGAGTTGGCCAAGGGAAGAATTTATAGATAATAAATAACCTCAAACAAATACAAGAGCTCCAATTATCAAAAAACTCAAAATATAAGAGAGTAGAGTAATATTATTTTAACTTATTAGCCATTTGTCACCTCAACATTTTCCCTTCAATTATAAATGACACTTTACAAAGTCAGTGTATAAAAATGCATAATTTTTCATAAATGTTCATTAACAATTGACCCACTTATATTGTTCAACTATTTAGTTGTGTTTAAACTCATGAAGTTTTTTACAGTACTCAAAAGCATTCAAGGATAATTCATTGTTACCACCCCTAAGTTAATTAAGGGTGGCTAGAAGACAACACATCTTATCACAATTTCTGCCAAGTTTATCTATTAAATAAATTGCTACCGTGTGTAAAGGATTTCAAGATCCAACATATCTGTCTTTGTTTTTAGTTCTGTTAGTCTGTTCTATATACCACACCTTAGAGGACTATTTATCTTTACTGTGATGGTTAACACAGAGAATTATATGTAAAAATCAAAATTAAATTTCCTTTGAGCATTATACCAAACTCTATCAGTGTACATAGCTCTCAACTTCTAATTCACAGAATCAAAAACAACACCAAAAATATTTAGAGTCAAAGACTCAAAATCAAACACACCTTTTAAATTTTGTTATTATTAACACTGAAAGTAAACAGACTAAGAGCACTTAACTAATGAGCGATCTCTAATGGTAAAGAAGTTTGTAACTAATTGCTGTTTCCATTATTTGGTGACTGTAATTTACATTTTCTCATGATTTCATCAATGTTAGGAGGAGCAGAGCAATTATTTGAACCAAAATCAGGGGCAATTAAGAGGCATGCCAATTTGCATTTATTTTGTCTTTACTGAGAAGTTTTACATTCTTCCATACTTTCTGTTTTCCATAGGGATAAGTGTGCTTTCTGCATTCACTTCTTTCATCTAACAAATAACTTTTCTGTTAAGTCTCTGAAATTCTTGGTAGCTTATAGAGGAAGCTTACTGAGAAGTTTTATATTCTTCCATACTTTCTGTTTTCCATAGGGATAAGTGTGCTTTCTGCATTCACTTCTTTCATCGAACAAATAACTTTTCTGTAAAGTCTCTGAAATTCTTGCTAGCTTATAGAAGAAGCTTTGTTGCACATGCATTAAAGGTTTCAACCTTTCTTTAGAAAGCAGAATATTCCAGTTTCTAGTTATAGTCTGTAATTGGCCACATATGATTCTGTAACAAGTAACAGTGCTTAACACAGTGTGGGAAATTATCAAAGAAAGTCAATACCACATGTAACATACTGTAATGGATAGAGTTAGGATACTTATTGCCTATTGTTTAATCATGAACAAAAAAGAGACAAAAGTGTTATACTGATCACAAAATCAACTGATAACTGTGAAGTAATCTGCATAGCCTTATTAAGTACAGGTTCCTAACATTTCAGGAATACCAGATAAGACCAAATTATTGGTACTGTGGTTGGTTCTCTAGTAATCACCTAGATAGCAATAAGTACATGGTGGCCTCATATGGAAATAAATTAATTATACAACACCTGTATCATATATATATATATATATATATATATATATATATATATATATATATATATATATATATATATATATTTTTTTTTTCTTTTGTATCCCAGATAGTCCGACTGGGCACTCAGGTCCATTTTCACAGGAGGCTTGGGGAAAAAAAGGTCAATTAAAGTTACAAAAATTATAGACAATTTGCAGAGAAGAATTTCAATTTCTTAACAGTACAAATAGAGTTGTAGAATCATGCAATGGGTAATACAATCAAGACAGAGGTTAATACAATTTGATTTTCTTAGGAGTGTTATACAATAATATATTTGTATTTGCTGAATGGAGCAAAACAGTATGGTCTTAATGATATGTGTGTGTGTGTGTGTGTGTGTGTGTGTGTGTGTGTGTGTGTGTGTGTGTGTGTGTGTGTGTGTGTGTGTGTGTGTGTGTGTGTGTGTGTGTGTGTGTGTGTGTGTTTATTTATTTGCTTGCTTACTTAATTATTTGCATTTTGTTAAACAACTTAGCTCCACCAGGCAGACCCTATTTAGGCAAAGGATATGGGGAAAAGGCTCCTATTAACACATGGCACATAATATAAAGGCTTGTCGAGTCAAAAACAGACTTCTATTAGTATGCAGTCTACAGAAAGCAGTTATTAAATACAATGTTTAATAAGGTAAACATATCACAGCACAAGGTAATCAGTACTTGCATATTCACACTGTAACAGCATGGTAAGAAAGATAAAAATGCAGTGATGACAAACAAGGGCTTAGTTTAGATATGTAAAATGTACAAACAGTAACTTGGGTTGATAGAAACAAATTTCCACAGTCAGAAAAGCAAATCCCATTTTTGACTAATAGTATTGTGGCATGAGCAAAACTTAAGAGTTTAATTACAGTCTTGGCTTAAATGGTCACCTGTTAAGTTGGTAACGTCATTTATCTGTTAGCTTTCCTGGAATAACTTGACGTTCAGAGATGGTGAGTCTAACATGGAGGCAAGTAAGTGAAATATAGAATTATAGCTGAGTAAAAATAATATAATCACAGAAATGCTGCACATGTAAATGAACAGGAGAAAAAAATTTTATTGGCTTACTGCTATATATGTACTCTTTAATTTGACTGAGGTGTTGTGTGAAGAAATATTTAAACTCCAGATGATTTTTTAAAGCTCTAAATAGAGTAGGGTGATTATACTGAATATTAAGGAAGAATGTACTTGAGCATTATCACCCATTTTGGTAAGATTTTAGGAATATGAAAAAGGTTTTCATTTGTGGAGTTTGGCTGCATGCTGATCCTGTTCCATGACAATAGGCACTTATGCAGAGATTGCTTTCCATAGCACTATGAAAGTAAATACATATTTTAATATAGTTGCTTTTTTATATCCAGTTTAAGTTATCATATTCATTACAAAGGTACCAGCTAAATAAAGGTTTGCAGCAAACCATGCAATTATAGTATATGTGCAAGTATGTTTACCTAGTGTTGGCTAGACTATCCAGAGCACTGGTTTTGTATAATCATTTACACAATAGGTTTCACTAGTTTGTGCTGTTCTTGTATTGGCTGCTAGAGTTTAATTTTGTCATAACTACCTACTGTTCAGTTGGTCCCTTAATTGTACCATTTATATGCTCCTTAAAAGCAGGGTGTTTATCTAAGAGAATCACCAAGTACATAGTTCGAGCAACCCACTTGCTCTATTACACCAGTATTTCCCATGGCATTTCTAAAGGCTGTATTGAGTACAGTAGTCAGGGTTACCCATCTCTTGCCAAAATAAATGTTCACCATCTTGTTTAATTGAATATAAACCTGATATTACTTAGCCAGCTCACAAAAGGCTTATGCTGCATATATGCGTTACGAATAATTGTAGAAACATATGTGGTAAGATGGATAGCAAACTGGTTGAAAGACAAACGCCACACAGTGTCTTACATCAGAATGTATAAACTTGACCAGCAGTGTCCCACAGGGCTGTGCTGGGACCTCTAGGTCTTGGTATTTACTTCTGAGATCTCCAAGCAGAGAGCCAAGACCTCTAGCTAATAGTTTGCAGAAGATTGCAAACTGATGGTTGTTGTTAAGCTATCCTTTGACACCAAAGCCCTCTAGAAAGAACTCTCCCAACAAACTCTTAGAGCATTAAAATGAGCTCAAACTGAATGCTAAAAAGTTTAGTATAATCACTTTGTCACAGACATCCCCTTCCCTCCTTATACTGCCTAGACAGCATACCTCTACAAAATGAATTCCCTCTCCTTTGACCATCATGTAAGAATGATTTTCTGGAAATCCTTTTATTTAATCCAGCTAATTGGCAGTGGAATATTGAAATGTTCCAAAGAGGTAAGCACTCCCTTATACTCAGCATTAATCAGGCCAGTTATCAAGTACAGTACCCCCTTTGGGATGTATTTTAATAAGCATGCAAAATGATTAGAAAGACCCCCAAGTTCCTAACCAAAAAGATCATAGGCCTAAAATTCCAAAGCTGTCAAAAGAGTTTGGAAACTCTATTTCTGTGTTCAGTATCTTACAGCCTTTTGAGAGGAGATCTCTGTCTTGCTTACTCCACTATTAGAGACCCACTTACCTTATACCTCCTGTTTCTTTGCAAGTCCAGTATCTCCACTAGTATTAGAACCAGGGACATAAATATCCACCAACAGAGAAAACACAGTGGAGGGACAGGTGTTTAACCCAGTGCCTCCTAAACATCTGGAATAAACTTTCCCTATATGTTAAGCATGCTACTCACCATCTTCCTTTAAACATAAGCTAGATTACTGGCTGAACCTGCACAAGTTTATTTCAGCATTGACTGGTATGCCTTATTGGGGAAAGGAGGAGTGGCCTGCATGAGGGTACTGGCAAATTGAGGATGATTATGAGACTCAGTGGCCTTGGAATATCTATGACTCTATGAATCATTAGACAATTGTATTAGAAAATCCATTTTAGCATTTATGCAAACTTTATTGGAATATATTAAGAAAGTAATTAAACATGGAAAGATTAAGAAAAGTTTGACCATTTTCCCTCCAGAAATGGCCTACTTTTTAACAGGTAGATAAACTTTAGCTTAGAGATTATGGGTTACACAGCACTTCTCTTAGCTTGTGTATCATGATGTGGCAATCAGCAAGAATGAATGCTTTTGAAAAGTCTCCAGAAAACTGCTGCGGTATGCTTACCCTTAACTATGTTTTGGTTACATGGTTAACCAGATTTCATTATGATTGCATGTCTGCCATGTCCTGATATAAATCCATGTTGAGTTTCAGCTAATTTGTCTCGTGCATGAAGATAACTTGATATTTGTCCTTTCACAACTTTCACATTGACTTTTGTGAGGGACAAAGATACTTAATGAGTGACAGCCTTTCACTTCTGGACATCACCACTGTTAAAAAAATGGACTTGTTTCAGACTTTTTCCGGATATTAAGGAAAACTCCAGCTGTAATACTTCTACTAACCCACCAAATGGGAAAGTATTTAAGTCGGCTATTTGTCTAAGTAAGCCTGGCATTAGATTATCTAAAGGCACTTTGCTGTGATGTTTATTCTAGCAGCATGCACACTGTTTAAATATTGATTTAACCAGACAATGTTTATCTTTTATGTATGTTGGTTTACCACCTAGTGGGCTGTGCTTTGATATGCAACTAGGAAGAGAATCTGTAATTGTTGAGAAGAATGCTTTAAGCAATCAGTGGTTGATTTGTTTTATGTAAGACCAAGTAAGTTATCAGTAAGCATGCTTGTTTTCCTTTTAAGATTGTTCATGCTGTTCCACAGAAAAGCAGGCTTAAGAGTTCTGTCACTAAAAGGTTTGTTGCACTTTTTCTGTGCTTGTCTCATAGCCATTTTGGCAATGTGCCACTATGGTCTCTAAATGCATATGTACTATTTTCATCTCCAGTCTGTTTCTGTTACTCTACAACTGTTTTGCTTCAGTGAGTTTGCTTTTCATCTACAATGCAGCTAGTATTCTTAGTTTAATTGTCCTTTAAAGAGTAAAGTTTGGTCAGGCTGTTGACAGTTTAGTTACATGTAAGCATTTTAGCAGAACTGTTTTACTGTGCCAGGCTATTTGAAGTAAGATTTGAAATACTTGAAAAAACTTAGTGGTAATTGTGCCTCTCAGCTCCAGGACCTGCATTTTAATCTTGACTTCCATAGCCAGTTGAATGGAGTTTTGTATGTTCTTTCCGTAAGTGTATGTGTAGGCTTTGAATCTGTACTCTGGCTTCCTTTCACTTTCTAAAGCATGTTGTCTGATTGCTACATTAAATTTTCTGTTGCTGCATTTATCATCAGGCACAAGTTGTGGCTGGATGGTATCAGAGAAATTCCTGTTCACTTAGCCTAGTTAACAAATAAATAAAATTAAATTAGATTAAACGTGTTTTTCAGAATTTAATGAAACCTGTCACTTAACTGAATAGTAGGATGAAAGCCTGTTGCTTCTTACTGATTCCTCATATTTTTGCAGTCAGTGTACAGACATTCAACTAATAAGCAACTTTAAGTCATATATGTGAATTAAATCTTTTTTTTTTTTTTTTTTTTTTTTTTGCTGTCCCCAATATGTCACTTGATGGTTGCTCTACTTGGTATTGACCCATTCATCCTGGGTGAGGCAGGAGCCCGTCAGCTTATTCATTCAAGTCTGGGAATACTTATCAGCTATCCATTCCTCAATCATAGTCATGTCATAGGGAAGGCGCCAACTTTCTAGTCCTGGTGGGTGGCGTACCCTCTCCCCATGGGAGCACCCTTGCTCCCCATGCAGCAGCTCTTGAACTTTCACTATTACTGTCTCTGAACTGGTAGCATGCCTCCATATAACAACTTCTACCAATCTCTAATGCGACTGAACTTTGACAACATGGATACAGCAGACACAGACTTTGTGGAGTCTAACATTTAGGATCGGTGACCTGACAGTGACAGCTCACTCATCTCCTCACTGTTCAGTTCCTATAGGCAGCAGAGATGTGGATTAAATATTGAAATGGTTAATTAAGGGTCTGGGATGGTAGTGTATATTAACTGGGATAGTCATATACAGTGAGTGGGGAAAAGTGATTGACAGACACTAATGGAATATTTTGTTTTATGGGGTTTATATGAAAGGAGTGTTCCTCTAACTGATTTCAGGAGATGACACTGTGGTACTAGAAGCCTTGTATCTATGTTAATAATTGCTAGAAGGCAGTGAACTACTGAATGCTGGGAAAAGGAATGGAATGTGGGGGAACCAGTAAAAGCATGCTTATAAAATACAGTTTTGTTTGTATTTGTTAATTGCAGACCTGTACCATATATCAGTGAGTGGACTGTATTTACTTAATTTGTGTTATGTCTGAAGGTATATAGCAGTAAATGACTAGGATACATACATTGTCAGTTTTCCATCAGTATTATAGAATATTCTTTACTGATGTGTTGAAATGCTCACTCGTAATGCTTACTTTATCTAATTTACATTATTTTGACATCAAAAGCATCATAAAACAATTATGATTTTCTACATGGGAGTATCAGAAATACAGCAAAGTGAATAAATCAGGAAAGCTTCTGACACGAAAAGACAAGAGTAATCTTGCAAAGGCTGAACAAAGTTTTAATAAAGTGAACTTCTTTCTTCCATCTTTATTCCATTTTCTGTTAAATTCTGATCTCTTTTTTGGCTTTAAACATTTTAGTGTCCTTTTCTTATCTTATATCAAATTGAGAAGTGCCAGAGCAAAACCTTTCCACATTATAAAGCAGCCAAAAGCAATTAGAGGGTAAATGAGTGACAGCGGCAGCATTTCCTTATTACTGCTGTAGATCATCTGTCTGTGCTATTCACCTGCCTGCAGTAAAATCACATACTGCTGTAACAGAGGCGAACAAATACAGCAACCCCTTTCATCAATTTCAGTCGATCAAATAAAAAACATTATGGTTTGTAGTGTATAAGCTATTTATTTGGTCTGCATCTTATAAAAGCCTGCTTCAAAAATGATAGAAGGTGCATATATGAATCTTATATTCAATTATAAAATGCATTTCCCAGTGGTCTACTATTGTTCAGCCCGAGTCTCAAAGCAGTACACATGAATCATGTCAATAGTCATATGTGGAATGATGTCATAAATGTATGTTTTAAAAATCATCTCTCTCAATGCTTGAGCAATGCATGTCTTATGTTCAGCTTTTATTCATAATGGATACTGACCTTTTACAAATATATTTACAAGACTGCTTACACCTCTATGCCACGTCAGTAGTTCTAGAGATGACAAGTATTGCAGGTATATATTTGTTATTTATTAGACTTGCTGGAAGGCACACAGTTATTTAATCTTTGACTTCCTGTAAAAGGTAACACTGGTAGAAAGTGAAGGTTATTTTGGAGAGGGGTGTCAACATATGAAGCAAGTAATCACCTCCTGACTTACTCAGCTCATAGACCATCATTTCCACTAAGTTTCTCCATGTGATCTTATCTTCACAAAGGCTTATGCTGTATCTGTTTTGTATGCAGCCAGAATTAGACTGACATATAAGTCACAACAGCTAGCACCATCTACAATCATTCGTAGCAGAAAACAACTAAAGTGTATGAACACAGATCAGTTCCTACTTCATTTAAAAGTTCATTGCTTTCATTTAAAAATAAATAGGACTTCCTTTGAAGAAATAGAATTCACTCAGTGAAGTAAAATTACAAAACAAAATAAACACATGATAATCATGTAACAGATCTATTTTAGTTTGCCAAAATATGATTTCACCAAGCACCTAATTATCGACCCCTATTTAGTGAAAATCACTTCCGCAATTCACTGAATTTACCATGGGCAAGTAAATATTTGCCCTTGCAGAACTATGGACCAACCTCTAAGTAAATCAAACCCACCCAAGCGGGGGGCTTAACCCCCCCCAATGTTATATATATATATATATATATATATATTTATATATATATATATATATATATATATATATATATATATATATATATATATATATATATATATATATAGATATATACACATACATACAAACATACCAACTCTGTGATCACACTACAATAGAGAAAAGGGAAAACTTGTGTAGTTGACTAACCACTTCTTTGCCCTTGGTAAATTCAGTGAATCGTGGAAGCCATTTTAGCTGAATTGGGGCCAATGATGAGGTGTTCATTGAAATTACATTTTGGCTAACTCAACCAAATATAAAAATAACAACTACAATAATTTATATACAACACTAGGCATCAATGCAGTCTGATTACATGTACATGCAAATCTTATGAAAACTCAAAGTAATTAAAAATTAGAACATGGCCAGATACCCCAAAAATTGTTATACTAGAATATACAACATCTGGTAGGCACCATTTACTCTAAAATAAATAGAAAAATACTGAACATTAAAAGAAGTAATTAAAACTAATAATAATACCGATGTTAAAAGAATGCTTGGCTGATAAATTTAATTATCCAGTACCTAGCTATCTAATAGCTCAGTTATTGAGAAAATACTTACTGACCTAATTTAAACTGGACAGTGTTCAGCTGATAACAGTAGCCTGTGCATCTCCTTTAATTTGAGGTATTAAATTCTCCAAGTCTCAAGTCAGGTCTATCCAAAATGAAAGAAATACAAATTTACTAAAGGCAGTGTGTACCTTACTGTGTTTACATAAAGCATTGTTGTTGTTTGTCATAAGTACATTGAGAGAGCATGGGTCAGACATCTAGCCACATAAACAACTCTCATAGAGCTACAGGTATAATGTGCCATTGCCCTACATGTTATTCATGCATATGGTAGAGTCAAAGCAGGTCCAATATCTATATAATGACCTCCACTGCAACCATCATAACAAAAGGTACATCTGTGCTTTTTGTTGAAAGTAGTTTTCAGAAGGCATGTTTTTCAGGCCTATCTTTTAGATTAAAACATTTTTTGTTCCATAAAATTACATATACTAATTTCATGGCTGCAACACATTAAGGAAAAGTGGAAAACCCTGTAAAGATTTCTGCCATCTCACACAATACAACACAATGCAGAGAAACTGTGTGTGATGTAAAATATTCATACACACAAAAAGTCAGAAACAACACATTAGAATAGCCATTAGAAGTATTGAGCCAAGAATGCTAAGTCAGACTGTTTGGAAGAAGTGCTGAGACTCAATAAAATAAATGCTGAATATATAGAACAGACTCCAAAGAAGCAAATGATCTCATGAATAGAGTAGTGGCTAAAGCTAGGATGTCATCTTCAAGTTTTGGAATGTAGGAATATTCCGTTGTTAAAAAGCAGATTAGCTACTTTACCTATATTATTGATGCTGAAAATCAACATAAAGTAAAGGAAATGCTGTGAAGAAATTAGAAGAAACAGAAATATCTATGTGATAAAACTACAAAAGGCTTTCAAATTAAAAATTGGAGATAAATTTAGAGTTCAAAAAGCCACAAGAAAGTCTATAGCCAGAAAATGAAATTGTTGGCTAACTAAGATCCTGTGTAGATGGAGGTATATGTAGTAGCCATTTCTACAAAAGAAATAAGTAGAGATTGTTGCTTAAGGGAAGGCAAGTAATGAGAATTATCACAATCAGTCCTATTTCAAGAAATTGACATTGTGAAAACCAATTGTCAAGAGTTGCAGAGAATGACTCCAGAATTTTTTTCTCCATTTGAAGACATAGGGTCACTACAACTGTTTCAAAAGCATGACCAGATGTCCAGTGTAAACCACACTGTTTATTGTACAGATGTGGCAGACCACTGAAGAAAGGCTGATGTATAGGATGTTCCAGAGTTAAACATGTTCTTAAAGACTGGAAAGATTTATTACAGATATCTGAATTCTGATGTCAGCAACCTATGACATGACTAAAAGTGTTGTGTTATAGTTAATTTCCAGTGATCAGTATAATGGCTATTGCAAACAGAGATGTATAGCATACATTTTTCTAACTTTTGAAAAGAGGGGATCTCTTATTTATTGGTATAAGATTTGTGAGCGAACTGCTATGATTAAGATTACAGAGACAACATTTTTTACCTACTTGTTAATCTAGTAAGCCCACTGGGCAAAGTGCCCCCCATTCAGGGGTGACCCAGGAGCACTGACTGGTTATGTAACTTGCTCAGTGCCACGCAGTAGACAAATGGAGATAGAAGAACATAGACTTGTACAATTGACTATAGGAATCAGCTTTTCAGCTGCACAGTATCTTAATATTTAAGCATTAACCGATAATGTGGTGAGGTATATTGAAGATTTATGCATGGTTGGCGTGGTTTGATTACTAGGGCGAAGCACGAGTGATTAAATAAAGCCAACCATGGGTAAATTTCAATATACCACAACCACAGAGTCGGTTATTGCTATTATACAATGACATTATTTAAGGAAAAAAAAAACTTACTTTTCTTAAATAATGTCTTTGTATAATGGTGCCGTACTGTCCTTCCGCAGCTGGTGTTATCTTGCTGCCTTGTTTTGATGTACCACACATGCGTATCGGACTTTCATTCCCACGCATACCCAGTACATCAATGCTTTGAAAAGGAAGCAACAGAGAAAAAGTCTCAGTTGCTCCATTTTTGTTTTCTTTTTTTTTTTATTAACTACCTTTTATGTTCCACATTGCCCCATTAGGAATATAAAGAGCATTAACAACATAACCTGTCTACAGATGGGAAATTTAAAGTTGTTTTATTTCAGCGTATTTAGGAATTGTGGCATTAATACATATTAAAGAAATAAAATGATAATTATTACTTCCCAGGAGTCTTAAAAATAATACACCCTTAGGTCCACCTACTGAGTCGCTCTTCTGGTCTTTCTTCCCAGGTAATGATTCCTGCATTTAGCAGACAATAAAGAGTGGGTAGCAGGAAGAAAAACAAAATCAAAAGCCTGCATCACACACACCTTGTTCGTCACACGACACTATCCAAGAGTCAGGTTTCTTTCCAATGCAGAGCGTTATTTCTAGAGTTAGTATGTGAGTAATAGTTCTGTTTTTTTTCCTTCAGTCATTTCCTTCTATTAATTTGTTTTATAACCAAAGAGTGGACTAGTTGGAGGGCCTTTCCAAACAGCTCCTATACTAGAGGCAGACAAATTGGGAGTATACGAACGAAAAGAAGTCCGGGTGACCGGGCCTTTTTCCTTGGTATATTCTGAGATTTACACTGGGCGCACTGGTTGGGCTGGCCAATCAGCATGTATGTTTTCAACTATTAATGGCCAGTCATTGTATAATTTGTATTGACTGTCAGAGAGTAGGCCTGTCTATTGAGTAGGAACGTCTATTCTGCCTTTCAGAGTGCCTTAACAGTCTAACTTGCCTCCATCTCTGTTATCCCATTTAGCTTTTTCTACATGCTCCATGTCCTCTTGAATCCTTTTATGGATTCACTCACTATCACCCATTTTGCTCATCTGTTCTATGAGACTTCTGTCTTCACTGTGTAAAAGTACTCTTGAAATCTAGGGAATAGTTAGTCCCTTTAGTCTCTTGCCTCTGTCCTCTCCTTCCCCTTTCGTCATTCCTTTTACGAATGATCCCTTCATACCTTCCTCGAAATCTTATTTACCAATGTTATTACTTCCTTTCTTATCTGATTCCAGTTTTTTTTTTGCAAAGAACTAAAACTTGTTGCAAAACCTTCATGAAACAAACTGAGGGGATTGTTCACCCTCACTAATTAGTCTACACATATCATTTTATAAATGTCCCACAGATGTTGTAAGTGGAATAATACAAAAAAATTGTTGGTGGTACGCTGTGATGACAAAAGTATTGGATGATGCCTGTATTAATATTTAAATTATAGTAGTGAGAAAGAAAGCTAATGGTTGTATGTGACTAAAAAAGGCATCTTTGTTACCATTGTCCTTCGTGAGACAAACTGTAATGTCATTATTATGCATTTAGCATCCGTATACAGGTCCTTTTTTGTGTAGCTGAACTTTAGTAGCAAGCTTGCTGAGGCCACAGTAAGAAGCCATGAGTTTTGCAGTCTTTGCAAATAATATACATAGAAGCATTTTCCGGCTGAGAAAATAACATGAGTACCTGTTAACCCTATTAATCTGGATAATTAAGAAATACCTGACATCATAAAATATTTCATTACCATTTTTGTAGGCAGGTTCCTATAACTGACATTTCCCTTGCCTTGGGGTACTGAATGAGCTGTTAAACTATAAAACAATTTGTGTGATTTATTATTCAGTTATCTCAACAGCACACATTAAATTGCTTAAATGTGCATACGGACTGCTTATCCAAAGTAAGTACAATTTTCAAGTATGATCTAGTGTCTGTCTTTCAAATGTTAACAAAAAAATTATAGACTAAAATTATAAATTATCATATTTATGAATTACTAAAGAATCCTCACAATTTTCTACATTAAGACTGAACACAGACTATTCAAGAACGTTGCAAAGCTGGTCAATACCTAATGAAATGAAAGTAGCTCTTACAATTGAGATACAAAGCATGTGCGGACATACAGCAGGAATCCATTGGGGCTCAGTGAACAGTTTTTGTTTCAGTAATCTTAAAGTCAAGAAAAATGACTGTGCTGAAATGAACAATAATAGGCTGTCCTTAGGTGCAGTTAGGCCCAACCTCATAGCAAGAGAGCCTATTTCCCCCAAAGATCCATTATTTCAAATGCCCATAAATTATGCAGGCCATTTCTGATGAAGAGTAGTCATTACCAATCTCTGTGGTCTGCTTCATTTTGTGAACTTCTTTTTCTTTTCACATATAGTAAATGTTAATTTTAGTTTAATTTGGATACACAGTGGTGTAAATTCAGTAAGTAGTTCCAAGAAAGAGGACACTGACTTATAACTTAAATTTTGTACAACATGTAGTGCCACAAAAGTTAAATCTGCTAACTCGTGGTTGTCAAAGGCAGTAGTGTAACAGAAGGGTAACACTATGCCACACATGGTGAGGATAAGAGCTGAAACAAAGTCGGTCAGTATTCAAGAACAGAATCTATCTGAAAGAAGTCATCACCCTTTAACAAAGGTGCCATTTTACTGGATTTCAAAAAGCTTGCAGCACCACAGTCATTTCAGGACAACAGCATGTTGATAACTTGTTTAATGAACCTGTCCACGACATAGAGAAAACATGCAAATAAATACAGAAAGTCAGACAATTGTGTGAGAGAATGCAGTCCTGCTGAGTAAGGAGGGAATATTGATAGTTGTGAACCAATGACTAACTTAGTGACAGGGCGTATATATGCTTAGTACAAAAAATCTTCATTTGTTTACTTGAACAAAAATGCCAACCTTTTATGATATGACATAGGTTACCCTTTCTTTTCTGTTAACTTGCAGCATATTAAAACTTGAATTAAAGGGGAAAATGTTAGCCAGCCAGGAAGCAGATGTTTAATTTTCAATGTAAGGGGATAAAGCACAGTGTGTCTTGCAGTGTGCCTTTTCAACTGTTTTTTTGCACTTCTGATTAACTAAAACAATATTTGCTGCATATCTGTTTAAACTGTGCAACTATATTTTAAGCTTAGTGAATTGAATCCTTACCTCAGTTCTAATCTTGTGTCCCCACCCACATGCCCACTGTTGTTTTGGTCTTAAAGCTTGGTGGCTTTTGAGTTGCCCACCTCTACTATAAATTAGATATTGGACACTCCTCCCAGTCCCATTGCGTCAGCTCATTCTGTTGAGTACAGTGTGATCAGTTGTGAAGGTCCACCCCTTTAGCTTCTTAGGTTCATAGGTTCATAGGTTCATACTAGGCTATCTGCCCAAGGGCATTTATAAGCCTAGCCCATAGTTATTTGGCTTTCGCCACCCCTTTAGTTTGAATAAAGCTATGCCCATTATTTTGCTGTTCTTCTGTCAAGCAGTGACACTGAAGTAATCCCTGGGGTATATCTGCGATCCCCCATCCATTGGTCAAGATTCCTCTTGAACAAGGCCAGCGAGGTGCTCTGCCTCACATGTACCGGGATTTTGTTCCACAGCATAGGGAATCTCTGGGTGATGAATCTGTCCCTCCAGCACGTTCTATTAATAACCGTGTCAAGGTTTAAGTCTCCCACCCTTGTGGTTCTGAGGGATCTAGAAATTCATCAAATCAGGGTTTGACATGGCCTTATATGTCAGGCACAGGTCACCTCTGAGCAAGCGGTATGAGACTGAATAGAGCTGGAGTTCTTTCAGTCGGGCAGCATAAGACATATTTTTGAGACCCTTTATCCTTTTGGTGAGGAACTTTTGGGGCCTTTCCAGCTGCTGCAGGTGTCGGGTCAGATACATTCCGAATGGGGCATTGTACTCAATCATAGGTCTTATGAGTGATGAGTACAGGGGGACGATGACCTCCCTTGATCTAGATGTGAATCCCTTCATGATCAGGTGGGCAATGTAGAAGGTTTTCCTAACTACTTTAGCAACATGAGTGTCAAACGAAGGCTACTGTCAACCTGGGTCCCCAGATCCCTGATGACTTCTTCTGTGCTCAGTGGATTGCCACCTATATGGTAGCTAGGTAACCTTGTTTTTCCCGAAGGGTATGGCTATGCATTTCTTGGCATTTAACTTTAGGCCATGGCTCTGGCACCAGTTATCCATTTCTGTGAGGCCCTTCTGAAGGATATCTGTGTCAGATGTGTTTTCGACTATGGCCCAGTTTGCAGTCATCTGCAAACTTTGTCAGCCATAACCCTCCTGTGTTTGCTTGTACTTCAGAAAAGTAGATGCCGAACAAGAGTGGACCCAGGACTGAGCCCTGTGGGACACCACTTGTGACAGGCTTTGAGTCTGACATGGCTCCAGCAACTCTGACCCTGTGGGTTCTGTCACTTAGCCAGTTTGCAACCCATCTTGTGATGTATGGGTTTACATTCAAGCTGATGAGTTTTTGATGATATCTGAGTGGGGTATTGTGTCGAAGGCCTTTGCCAGGTCAAGGTAGGCTGTATGGACTGCCTTTCCTCATCAATGGCCTTGGTGACTGTTTCAAAAAGTCAACCAAGTTTAAAAGGCATGATCTGCCTTTGACAAAGCCAAACTGGGTTGGATCCAAAGTCTGCAAGTTCCCTATGTCTTTATTTATGAGTTCCATTATGATCCTCTCCATGGCTTTGCAGATAAGGCTTGTCAAGCTAATGGGACGGTAATTTCCAGGGTCGGTGGAGGCACCGCCTTGTGAAGTGGGACCACAGTCGCCGGCGCCACTCCTTGGGTACGTATCCTGAGGTGAGGCTAAGATTAAACAGCTGTCCTAACTGCGGGTTTAATTCCTCATTGAGTTCAGGAGCTCACAGCCGGGACACCATCCGGTCCCATGGATGCTGTGTTTTTTGCTTTGGAGAGAGCAGTTCTCACCTGGGCGTTTGAGATGTTTGGGGGCTACAATCCTCTGGTATAGATATCTCTCCTTTGGGGAGAACTTTGCACGGAACCTGTCAGCCAGTATGTTGGCAATGTGTGTAGCTTCAGTAATCTTCACATCATTTTGAACTAATTCTGAGCATATCTGGGAGTTTCCTCCTAGGTTTCTAACATAGCTAAAGAAGGCCTTATGATTGTCTTTTGAGTCCTTGGCGATTTTTCTCTCAAAATTTGCCTTGGATGATTTTATGAGAGCTCTTAGTTTTTACTTATAATGATCAAAGGTGTCTTACCTTTCAAGGATTTTGCTCTATCTTGTAGTAGCTTCCTCCTTTTGTTGTAGAGCTTGTTTATGGATGGGGTCCACCAGACTGGATGCTTGCCTTTGGTACAAAGAGTCTTAGTTTTGTTTGGGATTGCCTGATCCATGCAGTCCTGTAGGTGCTGGTAGAAGGCATTTGTAAGTGATTCAGCAGTTTGAGTAATGTTTACCACTGGCTCAGGGGCCTTAAAGGAGACCACACTAGTTTTTAGAAGTGTGAAGTCGGCTTTTGAGAAGTTTTACACTGTGGTCTTTTTATTTCAGGTGGGGCGGGATGAGGACCTCCAGCGAGATTAGTTTATGATCTGATCTCACCAGTGAGGGGTATACTTCCGGTGTTGAACATTGTGATCCCATGTTCGTGATGATGAGATCAAGTATGTTTTCTCCTCTTGTGGGATGGTGACTAGTTGTTCCATGGCATTTGAGTTTATGAACTCCAGGAACCTTTGGGCTAGAGTGTTTGGGCTTGAGTAGTGTTCCCAGTCTATATTAGGGTAGTTGAAGTCACCTAGTATGATGGTGTTTGGAGATACATTTATCCCTCCATTGTTTTCAGGAAGGCCATGTGAGGTTCCTGAGTTTGAGAGGGTGGCCTGTAACATGCTACAAATTGCAGAGCAGTCTTGCCTATGGTTAATTGCACCTGGATGGTCTCCGATGCATTGTGCGTTGCCACCAACCTTGAGGTGTGGGTGTCCTTTATGAATATGGACACCCCTCCTTTCTTGGTGTTGTCCGGATTTTGGGGCTGGAACACATGATATGAGGTGAAACCTGATAGTGCTGGGGTGCTCTCAGGAGCCTTGAACCAGGTTTCTGTCACAGCACAGACATCGATGTTCTCCATACTGAGAAGGACCTCGAGTGCATGCATCTTGAGATTGAGACTTCTGGCATTGAGCAGCATTACCCTTAGTTTTTTACTTTTTGTGTTCTAGGGTGGTAGGTTTAGAATTTGAGCCTTGCCTAAAAAGGCACTATGGGGTGGCAAGAGCCTTTGCCAATATCCGAAGCCTAGGGGTGACAGGTGCAAGCCGTCCCTCATGGCAGCGTGGCTTGTCCAGCATGTCATCCCAGGCAGACAGACATTGATCCCCTTTGAATGACACCAGAATTTAAGCCAATTATTAAAGCTGATCATCTTATCACTGTATTGTGGCATCATTCTAGGTGAAGGTAGGATACTGCTCAAGGTCAGGGTCATACCTGCCTGGGCTACATAATCAGAGAGCTCCTCAATGTCTCTTTTCATGTAGTCCAAGGAGGTACGTCTCAGGTCGTTGACACCAGCGTGGACAATGACTGAGTCGTACTTGTATCTGCTGTTGAGAGACCTGAGTGCTTGTGTTATGTGGCGGATTCTAGCGCCCGACAGGCAGCTTACTGTGACCTTCTCCTTACTCAGTCTGGTGAGCAGGACGTCAGTGTGTCTGACTATGGAGTCACCTATGACAAGTATGTTTGATGTTGTATTTGGCCTTAAGGGCAGTGACTGCTTTGCACACTGATTTTGTTGTTTATGTGTTGTTTGATGAATGAATTATCTTCTGTTTCCTCACTTTCTACTTAAGAAAAAAAAATTGTGCATCTTCCTACTTTATTTTGCTGCTTGTGCTTAGGTGTTCATTTGCATTTATTCTGCTGTATTTGTTACTGCTTGTCGGTAGCCTGATTAAATTGTTCTGTATCTCCCTGTGCTGATTTCAAAGCTGTTGAGAGAATCTACAAAACTAAGCACCATTTTTCAATTTATTCTAACTTATACTGCACTTGTATTTGAGTAACTGTGCTGGTTTATTAATTTGCATTACAGCTACACTGTATTTTTTCACTGTTTTACTGTTAAACTGTTTGAGTGTGAACTGTTCTGCTGTTATATTGAAGTGAGTATCTGTTGTCATGTGTTAAATCAAACTAAACAGAGTTAAATATCATTAGCATAGTCTAGTCACAGGTTTTTCTGTATCCAGATTTGTTTGTGTGATTACTGTGTTTCCTGCCATGCCATCTTGTCTTGGCTGGGGCCTAACCGCACTTAGTGGGAGGTAAGTGAACTAGTTGGAACTGGTCTGGCATAGGGTGTTTGGCTAAGAGCTGAGGGACAAGGGTTGATTGGTCAGTTAGGGGTTCTATTTTACTTTTGTTTTTGTGGTATTTAAACCCAGCTTTTGCATGGGATTGCACATGTTTGCACGTTACGCACCACTGCTGTGCTGTTTTAACCCTTTGCAAGGTATCTCTGCTTTATTTTTTTCCCTTACCAGTACTCCTGTGTAAGTGAGGTCTTCCCTTGCAGCTACTTTATTAATTTTATCTTTATCCAGCCCTAGTCACACCTGTAGGTACTCTCCTCAGATAGAACCCACTCTACTATACCTGACCTCTCTTCCACAGATGCTGACAACCACGGACAGACAATTTCCTATGGTTTCTCCTGCTAGTCTGGTTGATATGGGCATCCTGAGACAGTGTAGCAATGGCCTCATGTACTACAACCTAGGAACACAATATGTGAGAGATGCAATTACCTTAAGAACCTAGAGTCCTTGTTATCACAATCACAAGCCAGTACATCTGGCACTGAGAAGGTTGCCTGCACAAACACTATAAATACCACACATCTAACACCACCCACACCTGTACAACACACTCTCATATATACAGAGGCTGTTAACAAAAACATACCTAAACAAAAGAGACCTGCGAAGCAAAAACACACAAGCACATCACAACCCACAGCACCAAGCACCACACATAGTACACACGCCTGTGTCTCACAGTCTCTAAGGCCCAGCCACAAACCCAACATACTAGTCATAGGATACTGTATCGTGAAACACACAGATGTGCCCCTCATCAGGCTAGACAAGGAAAAAGTCATGGTAAGTTGCTTGTCAAGTACTAGAATCTGCTATATCATGCACGCGCTCAAGTCTCTTAACAACAGGTACTGTTAAAACTCTGTCATAGCCCTTGTTGGTGTGAATGACTTGAGAAGTACTTCTCTGGGCTATATGAAGAAAGACATGATTGAGTTCGCTGAATAGGCTTCCTGTCAGTTCGTCGAAACTTCAGCAGTTTGAACACCATATGTTCGAACTGTGAAGTTTGAAAACTGATTATTGCGAAGTCGCAGAACACCGAATTCTTTCCCAGGGAAATAATTTGGTGGGCCATTTCTGTGGCTTTGCGATTTTCAGCACTGTGGTGGAAAGTTAAGGGTTGGGTTCAGGTAAGTGTACGATTGTGTGGACATTAGGGTTAGGGTGCGGGTTAGGTGTGTTAGGGTTAGGGCGTGGGTGAGGTGGGTGTGATAGTGACAGACTTTAGGGTTAGGGCCGGATAGGTGAGTTAGGGTTAGGGTGCGGGTAAGGTGAGTGTGCGATAGTGACGGACCTTAGGGTTAGGGTTTGGGTTAAGGTAAGTGGATAGATAGTAGTGTATGTACAGTTTAGTGTAGGGTTAGATGTAGGATTTTAAGTGTATGTGTGTAGATTGCTGTTTTTTGGTGTGCTTGTGTTGTGTGTATGTTTCTTTGTACAGCGATTTTTTTCCCCTGGGGAAAAAAATCGCTGTTCTAAGCCTTTGATGGTTTTGCACTTCGAGGTTAGAAGTCCGAACATATGGTGTTCGAACTTCTGCTGTTTTGACGAAGTGATATAGACCCCGCTGAATATATGTCCCAGGCAGGTATGTCCATAGCCTTAAGCAGCATCCTACCGTCACCCAGAATAATGCCTGAATACAAACAGAAAATGATTGACTTTAACAAATTGGCTTAGTTTCTGGTGTTATTTCAAGGGGATCCAGTACCTGACAGCCTGGGAGGACATGATTGACAGACCACAATGTTTTGCCAGAGATGGCCTTCATCTGTCTCCCCTGGGCTTCAGGCTTCTGGCAAAGGCTGTTGCCTCCCCCCATAGTGCCTTTTTAGGAAAAGTCATGAGGACAAAATTACCAATGTGAAAAATTCTTCTTAACAATATTTAAAAGCCATGTTGCTAAATGCTAGGAGTCTTAAGATGAAACTGCACTCATTGCAAGCATTCCTCACCCTGGAAGATGCTGACATTTGTGCAGTCACTGAAACCTGGTTCAAAGCTCTGGAGAACACCCCAGCCTTACCAGGTTACTCATCCTATAATACTTTCAGACCACAAATGGAGGGCTACAAAGCCAAAGGAGGTGGAGTTTCAATATTTATCAAAGGTATACATCCAGGCTGGTCAAACTCTGTGACACACAGGAGAAACTCCAGGTGCAGTTAACTGTTGACAAAACACCTATTCAAATTATAGCTAGCTACATACCCCAACCATGACTCAGGATGCCTACTTCACCTGTCAGGACATACTTGAATCCATCAAGATTCAACCCTCTACCCTGATCCTGGGTGACTTTAACTACCCAACCATAGAGTGGAAGACCTTTCCTAACCCAAACATGATTTCCCAGAGATTCCTCGACTTCATAAATGCCAGTGCATTGGATCAACTGGTCAACACCCTCATGAGAGGTGAAAATATCCTGGATCTGGTACTAACCAACATGAGTAGCCACTGTAGCATTCCTAAAATGTCATCCTCCTTGGTAAAATCTAACCATAAAGCAATCACTTTTGAAGTCACCATCTCCCATGACCCCCCACACCCTTGCCAGGGTCAAACAAAAAAACTTTTCCAAACCTGACTATAACCTCCTGAGAGCAGGTATTAGCAGCTTCACAGCCACTGTCCCTACAGTTGGAACTATCACTAATGTCCAAGCCTACATCAAGAACCTATATGAGCACCTACATAGCTGTGTGGACTCAACAATACCTGGCAGGACCAAATCAGCTTCCTCAATGAAGAGTAAACCTATCTGGTGGACAGAAGCAATAAACAAACTATATAATAAAAGGCATAAATTGCTGTCCAGGACCAGGAAGGAGCAGGTGCCAAGCTGGAAGCAATCTTATCTTTGTCTGAACAAGCAAATAAGGTCACTGGTGAAATCCTCTAAGGGTAACTTTGAGTCCAGATTGACCACATCCACTAAGGACAGTCACAAGGCCTTCTTCACATAAGTCCGCAGTCTCAAAGATAACATCCAAATCTGCTCTGAACTGGTTGTCAAGAACACCACATACACAAATGCTGGCAGACAGGTTCAGTGAAATCTTCACCCCCATCCCCCCATTAGTAAACCAGGACATCCCCAGCACCTTCCCCTCATCACCAGGGAGCAGGTCTTTAATGCCCTCACAAACTAAAAATAATACAGGCTCCATTGGACCAGACAACATCCCTGGCTGCATCCTACATGAACTCAGGCATGAGTTCTCAGCACCATTAGGCACCCTATTCAACCAAAACTTGAGCACCAGCTTCATTCCAGCCAAATGAAGGACAGCCACTGTCAACCCTCTACACAAAGGTGGAGTATCCACTGACCCAGACAATTATAGGTCAACCAGCCTAACTAGCCTGATATGCAAGGCCATGGAACGCATTATCATGGACCTTATAAACAAGGACTTTGGCAAACTCCAAAAGCTTGACCCCACATAGTTTGGTTTTGTCAAAGGGAGATTATGCCTGTTAAACTTGGTTGACTTCTTCAAAACAGTCACAAAGGTCATGGACGAGGGGAAAATGGTGCACACTGTCTACCTTGACCTAGCCAAAGCCTTCAACACTATTCCCCACTCGGGCATAATAGATAAATTCTCCTAGCTAGGCATCAACCCATATGTTACCAGATGGGCAGCTAACTGGCTCACTGACAGAAACCACTCACTCAAAATAGGAGAAGTCACCTCTAGTAGTAGACCCTTAGCAAGCAGTGTACTCCAAAGGTCAGTCGTGGGGCCTCTACTGTTTGGGATATACCAGTGGTCTGTGGCTGACCAAGTCTACAGATGACTACAAGCTGAATGCTGTCTTAAATTCCCCTAGTGATGTGAACATCCTACAAGAGGGCTTTACCCAAACTAATGACAGGTGCCAGAAGCATGGCCTCAAATTGAATGCCAAGAAATTCATTATTATCCCCTTTGGTGAAAATGGCACCCCCACTAATTATCATATTAATAACAATATACTAAGTACGCAATCAGTCATGAGGGACTTGGGCAAGCAGGTTGATAGCAACCTGACTTTTGACCACCACATTGCCTCTGTTGTACTGAAGGCTTTCTACATGGCCCATATTGTAAGTAAGGAGACTTCATGCAGGAACAAGGAGGTCATAACATCCCTCTACTCCTCCATTATCAGACCCATTATTGAGTACAATGCCCCCTTCAGCAAGTACCTTGCCAGTCACATGCAACAGCTGGAGAGACCACAGAGGCTCCTGACCAGGAAAATCCAAGGTCTCAAACACCTATCCTAGACAGATAGGCTAAAAGCTCTGTCCCTCTACTCAGTCTCATACATACTGCTAAGAGGTGACCTGTGTCTGGCATACAAGGCTGTCTCAGACCCAGCATTGATGAAGTTGCTGAATATCTGTAAGTCAAACTCCATTCTTGCAACCGAACACAAGGCCTCAATTTGGTCTGTGACATTAATAGAACTTGTTGACGGTATAGATTTGTGGCCAAAATACTCCCCTATCTATGGAATAGACTCCCTCTCCATGTCAAGCAGAGTACCTCACTAGTCCTGTTTAAGAGGAACCTGGAGGACTGGATGAGAAACATAAAATACACCCCTGAAAGCCCACCTGTGTCCCTGCTTGACAGGGGAAACAGGTGCTGACTTTGTAGGAGCATGGGCAAAATTCATGGCTAGGCTTATAAGGGCCTCGTATCGTCCTATGAACCTATGAACCTTTGGATGATGGGGCTTACAAGCTGTGTGGGGAGGATTTACTTACTGCAATGATGGTAAATTACAAAAAGGACTTGGGAATAATAGTAATCTGAGTTCTAAACTACCGATAATAATATGCAAATCCCTTAAAGAAGGTTTTAAGCTATAATAAATGACAGAGAGAGGACTGTTATATTCTGAAACACAGATAGGTCTACAGTAACTGTAGGCTATGCAAGATCCAGTTTTCTGAAATGGGTATTATTTGTATCAGTTTATGGAAATCAAGTGATACATAAGACAAAGAATAACAGCAGTGTATTAAAGGGTACTGAGTGTGAATGTTACAAGGAGGCCATGAAACCCATTGATGCTTATACTGGTGATATTAAGACAGAAAGGTATTCAGCAAGGAATGTTTTAAAACTTGATGAGCCACTACCTACCTCTCTCAAAAATCCAAATGAAACAAACACAGGGAATCCTTTCTCTTAGTACTATCATAGAAGAATGGTAGGCTACCGACAAAAAGGGAGCCTTTTTAAGCCTGGCCACGCATCCCAGTAAAATGTGATAGGTATTGGCTAGCAAGGATTTTGTACAGTTATATATACTTGGGCTTGGGTAGCCAAGCATTTAACAGCTTTATCTCTCTAAAAGAGACATATGTACCAGACCAGGAGTATATTTACGATTCCTTATCCAGTGATCCAATTTTCTATGAATAAATGAGGAGATGAACTCTGCATTACATGAAAAGGGGAGACTGAGACTCGTACTTGTCCCTTCAGCATGTCCTATTTGTGTTGCAGGCAAGGTTTAGGTCCCTGGATCAGTTGCTCCAGGTGCATTTGTTTTTAATATAAATAGACACCTCCATGTTTTCACCTTCCCAGAGTGTTGAAATTATTGGTGATCTTGTACTGGAGAATGTTGTAAAGGAGGAAACCCATTACTTTTAGTTCTGCCTAAATAGCTGTTTATTTTACTGCAGGATCTTGTAAATATTCTTGTAAAATTTAGTAAGTTACAAGTTGGATATATCATTTGTGATTTTCTCATGTTCTTAAAAGTCATCTTTTACATAATTGTTTCATACCATTGTTAAAGAATTATTTTAGGTTGGCTCTAGCTGTGCAATCTGATGAAATATGTAATTTGTATAGTAAAATGAAAGCACTTTGAACAGCTATTAAAGACTATGTTTTTTATTTCCCAAAGTACATCATATTTTTGTATTATTTTGGTTTCAAAATATATTATTGATGTCTCAGAGTGTACTTACTACTGCCTATCTGTGAAACCAGGCAGTGAATGTAATCACCCTGACACTAGTTTACACCTTAAATTGCTAAGGAGTCTACGTGTCTAATAGCTAATTTATTTCCCCCACTGCTGCTTTGATGTTGTGAAGTGGTCTCATGTTTTAAAACATCAATACAAGATCCTCTAGGATTTGTTTTGCAAAAGCTTAGCAGTGGAGAAAGCTAGAGCCATTGATTCAGATTTCAAGAGGATAATTAACCAATTAAGTACTTGTCAAAATAAGTGGCCTCTGCAGAGACAGCGTCTCATTACAAACCTATACATCTAGTTTGCTAAATGAAAATACAATGGCGTAGTTCTTTTATTTTATTTATTTGACTCTGGGAGTACACCCTTGAGGTTATTCCTTTTTATAAGTATTCTGTCAGAACACAATCAAAATATTATTAAACAAAATAAATAGAGGAATAACGTTAAGGAGAACAGTCGAACAGGGAAAGTCAACATTCATATGGTACCAGAGACAGAGCAGTAGGCATTGTTAAGGTAATATTTAACTAACAACAGTAAATTAATAATGCAGAGGAATTAGTAAAAATAAAGAGAAACAGTATGCCTAAGAAGAAAAGTGATTTGGCCTAATGCTACATTACTTGGTTGTTACTTAGTAAACATAGATAATCTAATTATAAAAAAATCTATTAATATACTATATATTGTTAAAAGTAATAAGGGAAAAACTTGTAGCATATTAATATCTAGCAAGCTGATTTTAAATAAAGCAGAAATGTATTTCACATACAATGTTTAAGCAGTGCTTTGGGTATGTCAGAATGTACCCATGGTTGGTGTAATAATTCATGTCTGTACATGCGTATTTCAGGATTTACAAAGTGTCAGTGTAATAATCTGCAACTGCACATGGGTATGTCAGGATTTACCCATGGTTGGTGTAATAATCCATGACTGTGCATGAGTATGTCAGGATTTACCCACTGTCGGTGTAATAATCCACAAATCTGCATGGGTATGTCAGGCTTTACCCATGGTTGGTGTGGTTTGATCCCAAGGGTGAAGCCTGAGTGATTAAATAAAGCAAACTGTCGGTAAATCCTGATATGCCCACAAACAGGAGTAGATTATTGCTATTATACAATGATATTCTTTACAACAAAAAAAAATCTTACCTTTGCAGCTTGTAGCTGTTACCTGACAAATAATTAGTGACACGTGCAGATGAGATGTGTTCTGTTTTCTGAATTCACATTTGTTTGCCTTCATTAGAGACTGAGACAAAAGTTTTACAGAGTTGAGAAACAAGGCAAAAGAAATATAAATACCACCAAAAAGAATGGAGAAATATCTATGAAGACCTGAAATAACACAGACACTGAATGGATAGAAGAAGTAAAAGAAACACTAAGAAGTTTAAATGTTCAGGATAAGAAATAGTATGAATTAACATCCAGAGAAACTGAAACAAAATGAAGAAAAGTTCCTAATTGGAAAATCCCAGGCCCAGATGCAGTACCTAACTTCTGCCTAAAAGTATTAACATGTTTGCACAGAGATTTAGCCCTGAGTAAGAACTATTTATAGCATGAATGCCAACCTGGCTAACAACAGGAAAAATGATACTGCTGAGTGAACCTACAAGCTATCCTAAAACTTCAGACCAATAACTTGCCTTCCGACAATGTAGAAAGTATATACTGGAATTGTTGCAGATAGAGTTTAAATTCATTTATGACAAAACTCAGTCATGGCAAAGAATAAAAGGGTAATGAAAGAAAGTCATATGGAACAAAGGATCATTTGTTGCTAAATAAAGTCATAATGGAGAACTGTAAAAGGAATTATACAATGATAGCTAATTAAATCAAAACGTGCACACATTAGTCACCTCAACCAGTGTGCCCATTGTAAACAAAATATACCAGCAGGAAAAGTCTGATTGCTGAAGTACCATTGAGCAGCCAGACTTCTTCTATTAGTGTATGGTCAAGGCATACATTTCAACTGTCCAGATTTTCACAGAATGTCCATATTTTGCCTTTATTTTGGTCTGTTCTAATACAATTTGTGGTTTTCCCAAATCACTGAGGAGCAAACTGACTAATTAATGACACGCATTTCTGTTTCAGACTTCATATCCTTCAGACAATGTATGATAGCACAAATCTTGTTATTCTCACAGCTTTTTAAGTTTGTGAGCAACATTTACAATCAGCTATTTTCGGGCCTTTATTCCCCATTATTTAAGGCTTTGTCAGCATTTCTTGAGCCAAAAGGTTGAGAGGTACATACAGAGGGCTGAGCAACTAGAAGGAAAATCAGGTACATTCTGCAAAACTAAAGAAACATACCTGATTTTTTGTATTTCTGCCATGTCTCTCTCATACCTCAAAACCATCTGGATTTTATAGTTAAATAAAAATCAACAGAGATTTTCCTTTCTGTTGCTTCTTTCAGCAGTACTTATGTACTAAGCAAAATGGGAATGTGCCCTGCACAGTATATCAACAAACATGGAAAATGAGGAAACAACATGGAGGAACACTATGTCATTCTACGACATTGTTTTAAGAAAAGTAATCAATTTCTTTCTCAAATAGTGTCATTGTATAATAGCAAACCAACTCATGGGTGAGCATATGAAGATTTACCCATGGTTTTTAATCAGTCGGCTTCACCTTGATCAAACCACACCAACCGTGGATAAATCCTTAATATACCCAGACCTCTTATCAGTTATTGCTTAAAGAATCTAAGTATGGCATGGATAGACTAAGGCATGTGACAGCATCTCACATTCATGGATAAACAAGTGTGTTGGGTTAAGATACACCTAGAGTTCGATTACTTACTACTGCCTATCTGTGAAACCAGGCAGTGAATGTAATCACCCTGACACTAGTTTACACCTTAAATTGCTAAAGGAGTCTACGTGTTCAATAGCTAATTTATTTCCCCACTGCTGCTTTGATGTTGTGAAGTGGTCTCATGTTTTAAAACATCAATACAAGATCCTCTAGGATTTGTTTTTGCAAAAGCTTAGCAGTGGAGAAAGCTAGAGCCATTGATTCAGATTTCAAGAGGATAATTAACCAATTAAGTACTTGTCAAAAATAAGTGGCCTCTGCAGAGACAGCGTCCTCATTACAAACCTATACATCTAGTTTGCTAAATGAAAAATACAATGGCGTGGTTCTTTTATTTTATTTATTTGACTCTGGGAGTAATAACCCTTGAGGTTATTCCTTTTTATAAGTATTCTGTCAGAACACAATCAAAATATTATTAAACAAAATAAATAGAGGAATAACGTTAAGGAGAACAGTCGCAAACAGGAAAGTCAACATTCATATGGTACCAGAGACAAGGGGGAGCAGTAGTACGCATTGTTAAGGTAATATTTAACTAACAACAGTAAATTAATAATGCAGAGGAATTAGTAAAAATAAAGAGAAACAGTATGCCTAAGAAGAAAAGTGATTTGGCCTAATGCTACATTACTTGGTTGTTACTTAGTAAACATAGATAATCTAATTATAAAAAAATCTATTAATATACTATATATTGTTAAAAGTAATAAGGGAAAAACTTGTAGCATATTAATATCTAGCAAGCTGATTTTAAATAAAGCAGAAATGTATTTCACATACAATGTTTAAGCAGTGCTTTGGGTATGTCAGAATGTACCCATGGTTGGTGTAATAATCCATGTCTGTACATGCGTATGTCAGGATTTACAAAGTGTCAGTGTAATAATCTGCAACTGCACATGGGTATGTCAGGATTTACCCATGGTTGGTGTAATAATCCATGACTGTGCATGAGTATGTCAGGATTTACCCACTGTCGGTGTAATAATCCACGAATCTGCATGGGTATGTCAGGCTTTACCCACGGTTGGTGTGGTTTGATCCCAAGGGTGAAGCCTGAGTGATTAAATAAAGCAAACTGTCAGTAAATCCTGATATGCCCACAAACAGGAGTAGATTATTGCTATTATACAATGATATTCTTTACAACAAAAAAAAATCTTACCTTTTTATAAATAATGTCTTTGTATTAAAAGTCTTCAGTGCTCTTCCTCCTGTGGCATCCCAGATATGTACTGTGCATGCTCTGCAAGCTTCACAGAAAGTTGTTGTCTCTGGGGTCCCCCGAATCATTGTGCACTGAAGTTATTAATTGAGTTGCCATAGAACTGATTGCACAGTTCCCAGCATGAAAAGCTGAGAGTTTTTTTTAATACAGATACATATATATATATATATATATATATATATATATATATATATATATATATATATGGGTCTACCTGAGAACACCAACAGACCGAAACGCCGACGACGAGAACACTGACACCAGAAGAGCGACAACGGAAATAACTGACAGTTCAAAATCCCAACGCTGAAAACACCGGCATGCGAAAAGAGCACGACTATGTAAGTATGCAATACTGATGGACTTTAGGGTTAGGGTGCGGGTAAGTTAAGTGTGCGTTAGTGACGGACTGTAGGGTTAGGGTGCGGGTAAGTTAAGTGTGCATTAGTGACGGACTGTAGGGTTAGGGTTCGGGAAAGGTAAGTGCGCAATAGTGACGGACTTTAGGGTTAGGGTGCGGGTAAGGTAAGTGTGCGATAGTGATGGACTTTGTGGTTAGGGTGTGGGTAAAGTAAGTGTGCGATAGTGACGGACCTTAGGATTAGGGTTTGGGTTAAGGTTAGTGCATAGATAGCTGTGTATATAAGGTTTAGTGTAGGTTTGTAAGGTTTTTGGTGTGCTTTTGTTGTGTGTGTGTGTTGTGATTCGGTGTTGTGGTGTTCGGTTATGTGGATTGTTGGTATTGTGTGGTTTTGGTGTTTTGGTGTCGCTGTTTTCGCTGTCAGGTTTGTGGTGTGTTGGTGTAGTGTAGGGGATCCATATATATATATATATATATATATATATATATATATATATATATATATATATATATATATAAACACACGCACACACACACACACACACACACACACACACACACACACACACACACACACACACACACACACACACACACACACACACACTATTGTAACCAGCAGACTATTAGTTTAAGATTGTTTTAAATAAGTAGTTTGAATTCTTCACTTAATTGCATGGAGAAAGTAAGCCAAACTGTTTTTAAAAAAACTTACAAAACTTAGAGTCTGCTCCATGGAGCAGGTCACAAGGATGGCATTACAATAGATATTCTAATAGATAATCTGGCTGCTGGACTTCTTTCTATTGGGATATGCTCGAATTACAATGGACATGGTGGTTGGGCTGCCCTATCAGCATGCACATTTTTGAATAGCTGTTATTGTGTAATATACAGTAAGTAATATCATAAATGTATAACAGAGCTTTTTTGGTGTTGCTTTTATTGTCTAAATGATAACTGTATTTCTTGTTACAGTATCACCAAATTACTAAAGCCTTTATACTTATGTTGAATTTTCATACAAGGCAGAGATCTTTCTGAAGCTAAGAAATTGCCTAATGATTCCATACCTATTGTTAAGTGAGGAGGGTGCACTTTCACTCACTTCTTCTTCTTTCGGCTTTTCCCGGTTAGGGGTTGCCACAACGGATCACCATCCGCTCATGATTGGCAGTGGAGTTTTACAGTGTCGAGTTGCCAGCCCGGCGCCCAACCTTCCACAGAAGGCACACACATGCACACACTCACACCTAGGGCCAATTTATTGTGTCCAATCCACCTACAGCATGTCTTTGGGATGTGGGAGGAAACCGGAGCACCCAGAGGAAACCCACGCAACCACAGGGAGGACATGCAGACTCCGCACAGAAGGCACCCCAGCCGAGGATCGAACAGGAGAACCTCTCGCTGTGAGGTAGCAATGCTAACCGCTGCACCACCATGGCCGCCCGTGCACCTTCACTCACTAGAATGTCATATTACAGACAGATGTGACTCATTGTGTTACAATCAGATCTCAGTTCCCTGAGGTAATAAATTCTTGGCTCCCATAAACTCTGCACTCAGATCTTTAGAAAACTCATCCTCAGTAACAGAGTCATTGTAGCAATACAGTATCTGTGTGATCTGCTACATATCAGTATGCTAAAACAACGAGTAACAAGGTCACATAGACAAACCAGTCAGTAAAAAGTAAAAGAAAATTCTAGCCAAGTTAGACTTTCCACTGTGTGATTCCTTAGAACCTCGTGCATTAGAGGTAACATGGGATGTATACAAATTAACCCTTAAGGACTTCAGGTGTTTTCAGCTATATGGCAGTTCTGAATGTCCATGACTTTTTTCCTTTTTAAGTCTGTTATTGAAAAATTCAGGGCAGTAAAGACAAACCCCACTAGTTGTGGACATACATATTTTGGTTGTCTTATGGGCTATATAGCTGAAACACTTGATGTCCTTAAGGCATGATTTGCATATATTCCATGTTACCTCTAATGCAAGAGGTTTTAAGGAATCACACACTGGAAAGTTTAGCTTGGCTAGATTTTTCTTTTAGTTTTTATATATCAGTATATTGGAAGCCATATTTCCATAAACTTCAGCCTTTGCAGCTTGTAGCTGTTACCTGACAAATAATTAGTGACACGTGCAGACGAGATGTGTTCTGTTTTCTGAATTCACATTTGTTTGCCTTCATTAGAGACTGAGACAAAAAGTTTTACAGAGAGTTGAGAAACAAGGCAAAAGAAATATAAATACCACCAAAAAAGAATGGAGAAATATCTATGAAGACCTGCGGAAAATAACACAGACACTGAATGGATAGAAGAAGTAAAAGAAACACTAAGAAGTTTAAATGTTCAGGATAAGAAATAGTATGAATTAACATCCAGAGAAACTGAAACAAAATGAAGAAAAGTTCCTAATTGGAAAATCCCAGGCCCAGATGCAGTACCTAACTTCTGCCTAAAAGTATTAACATGTTTGCACAGAGATTTAGCCCTGAGTAAGAACTATTTATATGCGCATGAATGCCAACCTGGCTAACAACAGGAAAAATGATACTGCTCCTTAAGAGTGAACCTACAAGCTATCCTAAAAACTTCAGACCAATAACTTGCCTTCCGACAATGTAGAAAGTATATACTGGAATTGTTGCAGATAGAGTTTAAATTCATTTATGACAAAACTCAGTCATGGCAACAGAATAAAAGGGTAATGAAAGAAAGTCATATGGAACAAAGGATCATTTGTTGCTAAATAAAGTCATAATGGAGAACTGTAAAAAGGGAATTATACAATGATAGCTAATTACTAATCAAAAACGTGCACACTGATTGGTCACCTCAACCAGTGTGCCCATTGTAAACAAAGCATATACCAGCAGGAAAAAGTCTGATTGCTGAAGTACCATTGAGCAGCCAGACTTTCTTCTATTAGTGTATGGTACGAAGGCATACATTTCAACTGTCCAGATTTTCACAGAATGTCCATATTTTTGCCTTTTTATTTTTGGTCTGTTCCTAATACAATTTGTGGTTTTCCCACAAATCACTGAGGAGCAAAATGACTAATTAATGACACGCATTTCTGTTTCAGACTTCATATCCTTCAGACAATGTATGATAGCACAAATCTTGTTATTCTCACAGCTTTTTAAGTTTGTAAGAGCAACATTTACAATCAGCCCCTATTTTCGGGCCTTTATTCCCCATTATTTAAGGCTTTGTCAGCATTTCTTGAGCCAAAAGGTTGAGAGGTACATACAGAGGGCTGAGCAACTAGAAGGAAAATCAGGTACATTCTGCAAAACTAAAGAAACATACCTGATTTTTTGTATTTCTGCCATGTCTCTCTCATACCTCAAAACCATCTGGATTTTATAGTTAAAAAATAAAAAATCAACAGAGATTTTCCTTTCTCTGTTGCTTCTTTTCAGCAGTACTTATGTACTAAGCAAAATGGGAATGTAAGTGCCCTACGCATGCACAGTATATCAACAAACATGGAAAAATGAGGAAACAACATGGAGGAACACTACGGTGTCATTCTACAACGACATTGTTTTAAGAAAAGTAATCAATTTCTTTCTCAAATAGTGTCATTGTATAATAGCAATAACCAACTCATGGGTGTGAGCATATGAAGATTTACCCATGGTTTGTTTAATCAGTCGGGCTTCACCTTCGTGATCAAACCACACCAACCGTGGATAAATCCTTAATATACCCAGACCTCTTATCAGTTATTGCTTAAAGAATCTAAGTATGGCATGGATAGACTACAAAAAGGCATGTGACAGCATCTCACATTCATGGATAAACAAGTGTGTACAAATGTGTAAGATACACCCTAGAGTGATCGATTACATTACAGTGACCATGAAACGGTGGCAAACCACCCTGCAGCTCAGCCATGATAAAAAATAGATTGTTATCCCAGGGATCAAAATTCAAAGGGGGATATTCCAGGGTTACTCTGTCACTGTTGCTCTTTTGTCTTGTCTTTAAACCATTAAGCTGTCTACTTAACAGATTATGTCATGATTATAATTTTGCTCCCAGTAAACAATAAAGTGTAAAGACTTATCATCTTTTTGTGGATAATTTTAAACTGTAAAGCTCATCAGATGAGGACTGAAAGCAAATCTGGAAGTGGTCAAAACTTTCTCAGATGATATAAGAATGTCATTTGGTCTTGATAAATGTCCAAAAGCAACCTTTAAATCAGGAAAGCTACAGCACCAAGAAAATATCAGTCTGGGACAGGAATGTGATATAAAGGAACTCGAGCAGGAGGAAGTGGGTAAATATTTGGGAACTGATGAAGGCTCAACAATAAAACATGAACAAATGCAATTAAAACTTAGTAAGGAATATTTTAGAACACTAAAATCAATACTGAAAACATCCCGGGAATCTAGGAACAAAGTCCAGGCTATAAACCAATTTGTTCTTCTTGTTCTAACTTCCAGTTTTGGGGTGATTGACTCACCCTAAATGGTATTGGATCAGTTGGACAGAAAAACAAGACATGTACATCACACTTAACAAAGATTTATAAAAATCAGTGTATACCAAGATTATATATTCCCCATTCTGAAAGAGGTAGGAACCTCCTGAAAATTGATTGCATGTATAGATCTGCAATCATAGGACTGCATACATATCTGCTGACCCCACAAGATCCAAACAGCGAATGTTTTAAAACATGAAGAGAAAAAGTCTAAGATGACTTCCCTGCTTGGTTTAGCAGAAAAATATCAGTGTCAAGTGGGAAAGGAAATCAAACTAGAAGTAGATAAAAATCAGGCAGCAACTGAATGTGCTAAAAATCAAAAGAAAAAATATAAGGTGAAGGACAAGATGAGATGCAAGAAATATGGAAAAAGCATAAATATAGTTGCAAGTATAGAAAACTCTTGGAACAACCTCATGTCGATCAGGATCTGACACAGAAATTGTTAAGGAGAGGTCCATTTAAACCAACAAACAACAGGTTAATATTTGTGGTCCAGAATAGTGGACTATGTACACTTTGATTTACAAAGTCCATTGAACATGTCGAGGAAAGACACAAATATAGGTTTTGTAAAGCAGAATTGGAAACAGTTGTACATCTTGTTGCTGGGCATGATGTAGTAATGGTAGAGGGTCTGTATACTGCAAAGCATAATAATGGGGCAAGACTGTTACATTGGGAATTATGCAAACATTACAATATCAAAGTAGCTGAGAAGCATTGGAAACATGAGCCACAAAGCATTATAGAGAATGCTGACTTTTATATCACATGGGATCACCCATTACCAACAATTTAAACAATAGATGTGAGAAAAACAGATGTAATAGTTCATGAAAAGAAGACAAACGTAACATTGATCATTGAAACTGTTACACCCAGTGACTACAGTGTCTTGTGTAAAGAGATACCAGGATTTGCAGGCAGAAACTAGGACAATGTGAAAGAAGGATACCCAGGCAGTTCCAATAGTAGTAGTAGGAGCAACGGGTCTCATAAAAAAGAATTTGAGTCATATTTAGATATGCTACTGATAAAGGCAAAACGATAAAACGAAATTAATTTGAGTTTCAGAAAGATAAAATTCTTGTTGGAAGATTCATTAATGCAAGGGGTTATTAATGAGGAAGAATACAACTTTCTTCATGTTGAACATCCGATCATACCTATTATATTTGGAATTCCCAAAACACATAAGGACATCAAGGATCCCCCCTATAGGCTTATAATATCTGCCCACAATAGTATAACATATACTATTGGTATTTATATTGATCGTATTGTTAGACAGGCATTAGTACCAATTGAACATATACTAATTAATTCCTGGGATTTTTTTAAGGAAAGTGAAAAATTAATTTTTTAGCCATGATGCATATTTTTCTACTGTTGATGTAGTCGATCTTTTCACCTCCATTCCCCATGATATAGGGCTGGAATATTTTAATGATATACTCGTGAGTCAATCCAACCTAAGTGGGTGTAAAATCAATTTTTTAGTTGAACTCATGGAGGTTGTACTAAAGAACAACTTTTTCACTTTTGAAGGGGAATTCTATAGACAAATCAATGGGGTAGCTATGGGTAGCAGTTGTGCCCCCATGTTTGCTAATTTAGTTATGTACCAATGGGAAAAGCAATTTATTTTCAATTTTATGTATTCCAACAACTGGCACTTGTACTTCAGGTTTTAGACGATCTATTTATCTTATGGAAAGACACTAAGTCATTCCAATCTTTTCTGGAGTACGTTAATCAAGTATGTGATTATTTTAAATTCACTGGTAATGGGAATTCTAGTGAAATTCATTTTTTGGATGTCAAACTTATTAAGGAGCCTCAAAATAACATGTTCCACTCCAGGATTTATAGGAAGCCTACTTTTTCCAATGATTACTTGGTATATTCAAGTAACCATCCCCCGTATATTAAACGTAACATTGTTAAGGGGCAAATGGTAAGAGTAGTGAGGATGTGTTCTAAGAAGGAATATGTAGAAGAGGAAACTAAACTAGTGTTGGACATGTTCCTCAATAGAGGATACCCTCTCATTTTTCTGGAGGGTATCAGAAACCAAGTTATGGGTGAATGGAACCATAGATACCAACCCTTGCTGGGTTCTAGTGAGAGAGTGGAGTCCACAGTTTATAATGCTGAAAAAGATTTTACCCAAGCTATGGTTTTAACCTACGGTGAAACATCAGAAGAAATTAAAAAGATAATTAAGAACAATTGGGCTATGTTTAGAGGAACAAGGATGTTTTAGCCCTAATTGGCCCAGAACCTCTTTTTACCTACAGAGTCCATAAAAACTTGAAAAATATTTTGGAACACGTTCCATCAGGTAGAAGGAGAAGGGAGGGTACCCACAGATGTGGGGCGTGTGAATACTGAAAATACATTTTGGAGACTCCCAAGGTAAAACTAGGCCCTTTCGGTTTTGAGGTAACTTTTGTTACAGGTTCTTGTAATACAACAGGTATTGTCTATTTAGCTATGTGTAATGTATGCCAAAGTTTTTACACTGGAAAAACAGAGAGAAGATTAAGTCGTAGAATTTATGAACACTGTTACAGTATTTCCAGAATGGATGGAAAAAATGCTTTATATAAACATATCAAAATCAACCTCACCCATAGTTTTAAATTTGGTATTTTAGAAATAGTGAATAAAGATTTTAGAGGGGGGATTGGACCAACAAGTTGCTTAGGGCTGAAACTAGATGGCAACTTAAGGTTAATGCCTGTGAGTTTCCTGTCATCAATGAGGCCATCAGTATTAAACCAGAGCTTCGATTTAGAGCTAACAAAATAAAGTAAATTTTATATGTTTCTATATATAAACACTGGTTTGTTTTAATTGTTTTACATTACTGGGTTACTGTCTTTTTAACTGTTTAGTGCTGATTGGATTGATTAACTAATTTTGAGGTATATAAGGAATGTCTGGTTAATTTGAAATTGTTCTGAAGAAGTCATTCTGACAAAAGCGCTTGACCTGTGTGGATTTTACAACAAGATATGTGTGGATTTTACAATAAAGTGTGACAATTATTCGGCTTGTGTGGATTCTATCTCCTACCTTTTCACTTCAGTGTGGTTAGGTGGTATTTCGTGTTTATTCGGGGACTAGTTATTGGCTTGGAAGTGGCTGATTTTTTATTTTGTTGTGGTTGCTGCTTTCCCACCTTATTTCTTCTTTAATCATACTTTAACTTAGAAATGAGGTGCATTCCCGTCATGGTATTAGAAACCCAAAAGACATGGAGACATTGTAATTGAGGTTGAGACATTATTTTTACTTTAATCATGACAAGTCAGATAAAGTTTTGCATTTTTCCATAACAGACCCTGTTTTTCTGTGCATGTTCCAGTGATACTGTGGATAAACTGTGTTTTTTAATATTTACTGGTCAATAAGTACAACAGTAAAGCTTGGAGTCTTTAGTTTGCAAAGCAGCTGAAATATGTATTCTACCTCTGGTAGCACTTGTAACATCTACATCTGATGTAGCCTGGTGCCTTACTCTACCTCCACAGCTGGAATGGATTTGAGATCCCAAGGTGTCATCGTCCCAAGGTGGGAGAGACATTTTTCTCTAACATTCCTTTTCCCCTACTCCATATACGCAGCATTTGTCTTCTGCCATATACATGGATATATGTTTATTTTTTAATTACTTTCCTAGCCATGTGAGTCCTTGGAGACACTCATGTCCCTTTTCAGGCATAGCCCAGGAGCACTGTCTGGTTAAGTGGAATTTTCTCAGAGTTGTACAGTGGATAAATGGAGGCCTTGGGAATGGAAGCCTGGACTACAGGAAGTAGTTTGTTAACATTAGCACTAAAAATTACCTTTTTCTTCATGACTTTGTGCATGCAAATTCATTTTGGTTTAGTGTAGTAGACATTATTAGGATTAGCTCTCTTCTTGGGTCTCAGTTGGTGTTCCCATTTAGTCCATTGATGTACAATTCACAGACCTTCATTTTGTGAAATTAACAAGATTAATAATTTTACACTGTTTGCTTTGACTGTTTAAAAATCTGTACCAAAGTAAGTGAGAAATAATTAACCTCTGCATGAGTGCAAAGTTTACTTACTGCCAGAATAAATACTGCATTAAGGCAGGATGTGAAAACATTTGACTGTGGGAACCTTTTAAAATGTTGCACTTTGCTGTGTAGTGTACAGTGTGACCATAAGCAATTTACTGCTTGTGTGACAGCATTTTCCATTCACATGACTGTCACTATGTGTGAAAGGAAATTTATTCTGATTGCTATTGTTTAGCAGCTCTGCTGTATTGGTTTACATCTTGTAGAAGAAGAGAAGGTGGAATCATCAAACTTAGACATAAGTATGACATTTTCAGTATAACTTGGAGGTGTTAAGCTACATGTGAGCTATGACTGCATCTGATGCTTTATGAGAGGTTGTCTGTCTTAGGCATTAGCACAATGTTAAGATTACAAGTGGGCAGGTCTTGACACAAGCATGGTGTAATTGTTTCAGCTGAGAGGGTGGAGCTGTTCTTTAGAATCATTCTATGATGGCAGGTAGGTTGGGATGTGAACAGTTTCACTATGCCTTAATGTTAGGGTAGGCAGCATGGTAACTAGCATTAGGTATACAGGTGTGTTATTTGTACTGAATTTCTTCCAAAGTAAATTAGTTTTGCAAGAACTCTCACCACCACAGAACTGATGTGCCCATCTGTACTCCTATGATGACTTATACCTAAAATTAATGGTTCAGGTAATAGCTTATTGAACTATCACCAGTCCAGGAAAGAAATACATAAAATGCAGCAACGTTTTACATTAATGACTAGTATATGAATGGAGCATGAGACTGGATATGCATTTTCAAACAGAAAATAGTACTTGCTTTGAAAAAGACTCCTCATGTTAACTTCCATTCACTTCTGTAATCCAGCAAAGTTCATTAATCTGCTGAATGTTGTAATAAACATTATCCATAATGTTCTTTGTTCACAGGTAAAGAAGCATGTTACTTTAACGGTGATTACTAATATGAGAAAAAGCCAGTAGTATACCGTGTTATCCTCTCTTAATCAATTACCATGAGAATCTGAAAACTGGACTTAAGAAATTAGAAATGTTTACTTGTGGCTCAGGCCACAGCTCCCTAATTTGGCAGCTGTGGAAGTATAAATAAATTGTATTTATCTTTCTGAGTCAGTAGTTCCACTTAAAAGAACTAACTACAGACTCGGATAACTATGTTTTTACTTCCACTTTTGATGCTGTTACAAGGCTGGGGCAGCATAGCAAACAAGTCAGCCGGAGAAGCCTAGCTCACAGCAAAGCACTTTATTTGCTTCAGTTTTTTTTCTTTATGTTTAGGCAGAGGCAGTTTGTTGTGTGGGAGCAGGCACTGCAGAACAAATACTCAGTGTGCGCATACTACAAGAAGCCAGAGGTCCTAACCTCTGGCTGTTGCTCAGTGTGAGTGTGTTTTGTTAAAATAATGGTTCAGGGAGACTGGGTAATTAAGTTATTAGTATCCCAGAGCAAAACAGCAAGGTCTTGAACTTGTATGTATTTAAAAAAAGCTGCAGCTTGTTATATTTCTGAGATGTCAGTTAGAACCAGTGCTGAATTTTTGCTCTGTTCAGTAGATATGTATGTGTTCATATACAGATGGGTGACATTCATATATTCAGTTAATCTAAAGTCAAAGTATTGAAAAACTGTTACTGGCACAAAATGTCTAAAAGTCAGAATATTGAAAACTTGAAATTTCCCTTTTTTTACTGTTGTGCAGTCTTGGAGTTTATATGTATAAGTTGCAGGGGAGTGCACATACACTGATATATGTCTGTATATATACATATACAGACATATATATCTGAATCTGTCTATATAGATATATATATATATATATATATATATATATATATATATATATATATATATATATATATCTATATATATAGATATATATATATATATATATATATATATATATATATATACATACACACACAAACATATACACACATACACATACACACACATATACACATACACACACGCACACAAGCACACACACTCACACACGCACACATTCATGTACACATGCGTGTGTACTCTTTGATGATTATGATGACAAGTAAAGTAAATCTGTTATAGTGCTTGCATATATTGTAAACATGTGCTGTCATCATTGCCACTTTAACACTATTGTGCAATAATGTCATTTTAAGAGTGTATGCGTAGATCTCAACCTGTTAAGAAACCAATGTGGAGAACAGACCATAACAATGTGTGACAAGCAGCCAAAATATGGATCCCCTATTTTTGTACTGCATGAAAATGCATCATTTCCAGGGTGCATGGTTGAAGTGGTCTTTCAACTAAAGGCATTTTGTCACAAGGTATTTAGCATTCAAAAATGCATACTGTACATTTTTGATATACAATTCCTCTATAAAAAATACTTGTAATTCTAATTCACTTTCAAAGTTATCACATTTTGCATCAGTGTGCCTTTTCTGAAGAAAAGCTACATATAAAAGCTTCTCAAAGTGGCTGTAGCTACGTGATGCAATGACTGTTACTTGACAAAACACTGCTACTATAACCAGCGATATCTTTGAAATTTAAATAAGAGTTATTATTATCCATCTGGTTTATTAAGTGCACAAAATTGCTGTACTGTCGAGCTGACAAACATTCAAACAATTAATAAAATATCCAAGTAAGGTAATTTATTGTGGTTGCCCCCCCCCTCCCCCGAGTTCGCTGGTGCCTAAAGCCAGTGGTGAAGGTGGCCTGCTGAACTGCCAACCAGTAAAAGCAGAATGCAACTACATAAGTCTTGCCCATACCCAAGAGGGTGAGGCTTACTATGCTGTGTAAAGCAGGAGCAGAGCTGAATTTACTATAAAACCTTGATATATTTAAACCTGTAACTGAGCTGCATGACTGTTATGCTACTTTAGTGCCAGTGATTAACAAAACGGTTGTGTGTGAGTATGTGTTGACTTAAAAAAAAGCTCAGTGACACTAACAAGAGAGAAAGGTACCATTTAGCTACATTAGATGACATAGAAACCAAGCTACTCACTGCTTAAGTGTTTTCATCACAAAATACTTCTAGTGAGTTCTGGCAAATAACCTTAGACAAAGAGAATCCAAAACTGGCAACCTTCAATGCACCATTGGGAAGGTTCTGTTTCAAAAGACGTCTGTTTGGTATAACCTCAATGCCAGAAGTCTTCAGGCATAAAATGACTGATTTACTCTATGAGCTTGGTTATGGTGTTGTCATTATGGATAACATCTGGCATTTGATCCAGACATACAAGGTTACAGGTAGTGCTACAGACTATTCAAAACTCAGGATTAAAACTAAATCAGAGTAAATGATGTTATGGAACAACTAAGCTCAAGTATTTTGATCACTGTATCAGTGGAATCAGCCCAAAAGACAAGCAAAATCAGAACAATAGCTGAGTTACAAAGTCTGTCTTATGTGTTGTTGGCAAACTTTAGGCATGATTAAGCTCTTGGAGAAGTTTGTGCTAGCTCTCTCAAATGAGCTGTGCCTGTTAAGTGATCTGTTAAAGAAAAATGTTATCTGAGTCATGCACAAACCCAAGTATTTAATGGATTAAAAAATGATAACAATCTCTCCACTTTTAACATACTATGATGTCATTGACTTGACAACAGAGAGCACAAATGCTAATATCTCTATGCTAGGGGCAGCATTGTTCAAAATTAATGAACAAGTGTTATGTCTTGTTGTCTGTTACTCCAGATTGCTATCCAGTATAGAACAGAGATAATCCCAGATCAAAAAGGAATGTGTTGCAAGTGTTTGGACATGAACATTTCCCTGATGCCTAATAAGGCACCAGACTGAACACAAAACAGTAGTTTGGCTGATTAGTACCTATACAGGATGCCAATCAGTGGCCAGCAACTGTTAGAAAGTCTGAGATCTCTGGCATTATTAGCCCAGTATCCACCTATGAACCTGTAAAAACATACAGAAATGTAACATTCAAACCAAAATGATAGGCTGCCCTATTTCTGTATTTACTAACCTTCTCACTGATTGTTTTCTGTTTGGCGACTGCTGCTCCGCCTGGAAGGTGTAACCCCATTTACTCCACTCCCCTACCCTTCCCCCAAATCTCACCCACCCCCACTACCTGTACTTATATACATCCCCTGACTCCTACCCACCCAACACCTCTCCAATAACAATACACCTAAGTCAAAGCCCACCCATCTGTAGATCTACATCACCCCAAACATCCACCCCTCCTACAATGCTCTACTTAACATATCTCCCTATAATCCCATTTGCCCTACTAATCTTTCTCTCTTCTTTTACCTAGCTCACACTTTTTCCCAACCCTTGTCATAACTCTCACACACACTCCACTACATCTTGCCATCAACCTCACTTCCCATCTTACTCATACATCTCACATGAACTCCTTACCTCTAACCCAATCTATTTTTTCAAACCAAAACTGCTCCCAACCCAACCCCCCCTGTACTCCCCCTCTTAAATGTGGTATCAGAAAATCACTACTCTCATACAACCCAAGCTACCATTGCCCAACATACTGCCTCACTCTTCTACTCCACCACATCTCTTTCTCACTAACTGGCAACATCCACCCCAACCCCTGACCCATGTCTTAACATCAGTTTCAGCAAACCCTCCACTCAACCCTCAAAATCAAAGTCCATTCACCTCACAACACTTAGTGCCCTAAGTCTAAAAAACAAAATCCCTAACCTCCATGCCTGGCTCTCTCATAACCACCCCAGAATTACCGCCATTTCTGAAACCTGGCTGAAAACCTATATAAAAGATAGCAAAATCCTACCACCAGGTTTCCAAATCATTTGCAATGACAGAGCCCACAAAAAAGGAGGTGGAGTAGCAATAAACTACCCCACATCCCATACAATAATTCCCTACTCCAATAAAATACCAACCTTTGCCAATGCTGAAATTATAAGAGGTTTACTAAAAATAAACAAGCACAAGTCCATATGTATCGCTGCCCGCTGTATTCCCCCTCTGGTGATAATATCAAAACTCTTGAAAACACCCTGTCCTGGTTCTCCTTCAATATAAAAAAATGAAACCTATATACTCGGTGATACCAACATCAACTGGAATACTATTAACTCTGAAGCCCCATCCCAGACAATCAACCTGTATAACTTCTCCCAACTAATACAATCTCCAACCACACCAAATAAAGATGCTACCTCTGGTACCATCATTGACTTGATCCTAACAACTCACCCAAACGTTATCACCAAAGCCAGAACATTACCTGGTCTTCTCAGTGATCACTTACCAGGCTTCACTGACCATCTCCCATCTCCACTGCATAAACGACACCACTACACCCAAACCCGCAACCTCTCCTCTTTCAACCCTCCTACATTCTCCGGATGCCTAAAGCGTAATGACTGGTCCCCCTCTAAAAAACCATTCATCTAGATGATGCCGTTTCCTACTTTAAACACTCATTCCTAACCCTTCTCAATCAGCAAGCCCCCCCCCCGAACCAAATGCATCAAAACCAAATCCCTGCCCATGGTTATCAAAAGATACTAAACCAGCCTTGCACCAAAGGGACAAAAAATGGAAACAATATCAAAAACATAAAAAACCCTAACACCCTCCTAGAGTATAAGCAACTACAAAACTCCACAAAAAAACTAATAATTAAAGACCGCAAAGCCCACTACTCCAAACTCCAGTCCTTGCACTCAACAAATCCCCAAAAATTCTGGGACTCCATCTCATCCGTGCTGCACCCTGGGAATAGAGAAATCCATGCCCAGATTCCAACTTCTCCAACCTTGAAGCATCCCGTCAGTTCAACTCATTCTTCATAGACTGCATAGCTAAACTATCAGCCTCCTTCCCACCCCCTTCCTCCACCACCACCCTCTCCTGCCCCAACCACTACCCCAATTATCAACTTTCCTCCACATCCTTCTGCCTCAAGCCCATCTCCACAAGCACTATAAAAAGACTTCTCCTCAAACTCAAACCCTGTCACAATGCACCTGACAACTTTCCACCCACCTTCCTCAAACAATCTGCAGACAGCATTGCCTATCCCATCTCTGTTCTTATAAATAGATTCATACAACAATCATACACCCCTTCTATCTGGTGCCATGCTTACATCATCCCCCTCCACAAAGGTGGCAAAAATACTAATACCACCAACTTCAGGCCTATTGCCATCCTTTCCCCTCTTTCTAAAATACTATAGAAAACAATACAAGCGCAACTTATGGCACACCTAACACTAAACAATCTCCTCTCCCCTACCCAACATGGCTTCCACCCTGGCCACAGCACCATGACTGCCCTTCTTTCCTTTCTTGACACCATAAACCTCAAACACGACTCAGGCAAGTTCATATCCACACTGTTCCTAGATCTGTCAAAGGCCTTTGACACCATCTCACACACCCTACTTATATCATAACTCTCCACCCTACACCTCTCTCCCACCACCATCATCTGGTTTTCCAGCTACTTGTCCAACCGCCAACAAGCTGTCCAATGAAAAACTTAAACCTCCCCCTTCCTTCCCACACCCACAGGTGCCCCACAAGGCTCTGTTCTTAGCCCTCTTCTCTTCAACCTATTCATTAACAACTTTTACCAATCCATCCCAGAATCTTCTATTATCCAATATGCAGGTGACTCAGCAATCATTTGCTCAGCCTTCTCCCCCTCCGAGCTCCTAACAAAAACCCAACTAGATTCCTCCAAAACAGAAACCTGGATGCAGTCTAACCATTTGGCACTAAATGCAAATAAAACCAAACTAATATTTTTTTCCCCTACCAAAAACTCCATGGACAATCCATATTCACCATACAGAGCCAAAACAACACCCTCCTTGAAATCGTTACCATCACCAAGCTTCTTGGCATCATTATTGATGAAGAACTAAACTTTGACACCCACATCCGCTCCACAATCAAGAAAACCCTCCAAAAGCTAGGTCTGCTCTATAGGCACAACCACTTCCTAAGTCCCTCTACCTGTCAAACTCTTGCATCCACCTTCTTACTCCCCTCCCTTATGTATGGTGCCCCTCTTTTCACCAATCTCCATCTTGGCCTTCGGTCCAGACATGACTCCTGCTACCACAAGATCTCTAAATTTGCAACCAATTCAAAAAACTCATCCCACCACTGCCACTCCCTCCTCACCCTCAACTGGCTTGAACTACCTACCCAACTGCCTCAGTTGCCTACAACTCACCATTACCCACAAGCTCATCTTTAAACCTGCCAACTGACCAGCTCTCGCTACTTCCTTAAAACCTTACATTCCCAACCACTCACTCAGATCCAAAAAACAAAATCTACTTCAGGTGCACAAACCTGCATGACCTCCTGGCCATGTACTACTGTCCTACTCCTCAGCTAAACAGTGGAACTCTCTCCCCACACACCTATGCAACCTGCCTAACCATACAAATTTCAAATCTCAGCTACTGTCCGATCTTTCTTCCAAATGGGAAAGCCCTTGCCCCGCTCCAACTTAACCCCCCCATTCCACCTTGCACTGAATCATCCAACTACCACTGCTGTTATTTCATCCCACCCAAAACAAACTCTCCCCTTCCAAAACCTAATTTTCTCTCTAATATTTATTGTACTATACTCTCTAATCTCAATTATACTATTACACTCTCCATGCATAATATTTTCCTAACCTACTAATGGCTAGTAGCTATATATTTTGAAATGTTAAACCTATAATTGAGTTTATAACAAAAATATTCACTTTATGTAAATGTTGAAATTTCTGTATTGAATTATGCCTTTCATTTTTGTAATATTGTGACAAGCGAATCGCAAATTTCATGGAGCTTATCTGTAAATGTTTAATTAGCTGTATGAACTATGTCCTTTTGTAATATGTGAAATGTAACTTGCAATTATTGTGGAGCTTTTCTCCCCGGGCATCCACTGAAAATGGGCTCTTCTTGGCCCAGTGAACTTCCCCGGTCATCAAACTTAAATAAATAAATAATTGTAGTACAGTCACTACAGCAATGTAAAATATACAAAGGTCATCAAGGCCTCACAAAATGCTATGTATGAATGCCAAACATCAACAAAGGTATTGCTAGTGTAGTTTACAAGTGTCTACAGTGTAGTTTGCATAAAACATCTCCAAGGAGACAGCTGTTAATGTCAATTCTGTTACAGTAATATCCTTGACTAATGATAGCTGCTGATTTATGTATGTTTGAAAGCAGAAACTACATCATAGTTGTGGTCTATTTCTCTCATGTTATGGAAATAATTTATGTACTAACAATAACTAGCTAACAGATAATTGCTTGATTCAAGACACTGTTCTCAAGATTTGGAATACCTACTGAAGTAGTTACTGACAATAGTATCAAGTTTATGTCACATACCAACAGTTTGTTGATTGTTATGCCTTTATTCATACTATGTCAAGTTATCACTATCTGCAATCTCCTGAAAAGATATTAAAACAACCAGATCCTCTTAGAGCTCACTTGTCATATTAAGCTACAACACAGTGTTACAGGAATAAGATCTTCACAGCTAATGCCTGAAAGACAAATAAGAACAAACATTCCAATGCTGGGGTTAAAACCTGAGCCTAAAATTATTCCATATGATGGAGTCAAACAGAGTGACCTGAAAGTCCAAGCTTCACACTACATGTTTTATGACTAACATCATTGTGCACATCCCCAAGCTATGCTTCTTTAATACAAACCACGAATCCCAAACACCAACTAATCCACAAAAAAATCTGCTAGATCGCTGAGTTTCTTTGCACGGAAAGATTTTATTCAGATGAAGCCAATTTAAAAAACGCTTTTTGTCCAACAGTATCGTTGGACTTCTTCAGACAAAAGAAAAAGGTTTGAAACCATTCAAATCACATTTAAATAACCTTCCTCATGTCACATGATTAACAAATAAGACATTTTAAAATCACAAATACTTAAAATTATTTAGACTGTTAATATAAAACTTTATATTTTAAAACCAAACATATTATGTTAGCAGCAGCCAATTATGTCTATATCTTGCAAGCATAATAGTTACGCAAAATGTATAGACATAAAAACATAAAAAATAACATATAAAAATTAATGATGAGTGATGAACAAAAGGTAATAAAAAATCACCCATTCACCCATCTCTAAAACTGATAGTAAACTCACTTTTAGCTCATGTTTACGTACTAATTTTGAAAGGTATTAATAAATACACTTCATCTTTCCAGACTTTTCAATTTCAATAAACACATTATTGAACATTTTTCATTTAAGCCCGGGTCCATGTAGGCATTCAACCTAATTTGCCACATTAGTTCCATTTTTTCCAATATTAAATTTGATGGACCACCCCTTGTATCTTGATAAACCTGATCTATCACTTTGAATTTTAATCTATGATCGGGGTATATTAATATGTGCCTTGTTAAAGCATTTTCTTCCTTATGTTGGGTTATGCTTCTGAGATGCTCATAAACCCTGTCCCTCAGCCTCCGGTTCATCTTACCTATATAAAAAGAGGGACAGGCTTGGCATTTAGCCACATATACCACTCCTTTAGAATTAAAATTAAACCTATTTTTACAATTTAGTCTGAAACCATTAATGTCAGTCGTAATTCCCACTTCCATTGCAAAACAATATGGACAATTCCCACACTGCATCATGCCCAAATTCATCATTTTTGGATTTATTTGTTTCTGCAATAAATTCTTAAAACTGAATCCTTTTCTCCATACTATTTTGGGCAACATTCCTACTTTTGAAATTAGGATATTGTCATCTTTCAGTAGAACCCAATTTTTTATTATTATTTTTCAGATCTTCTTAAAATCTAAAGAAAAAGTGAGGATGCATGCCAAGTTGAATTCTGCTGCCTCCCGTTGCTGTAAAGGTTTTAAGAATTTTAAGAATTTATTGCAGAACCAAATAAATCCAAAAATGATGAATTTGGGCATGATGCAGTTTGGGAATTGTCCATATTGTTTTGCAATGGAAGTGGGAATTACGACCGATATTAATGGTTTCAGACTAAGTTGTAAAAATAGGTTTAATTGTAATTCTAAAGGAGTGGTGTATGTGGCTAAATTCCAAGCCTGTCCCTCTTTTTATATAGGTAAGACGGACCGGAGGCTGAGGGACAGGGTTTATGAGCATCTCAGAAGCATAACCCAACATAAGGAAGAAAATGCTTTAGCAAGGCACATATTAATATACCCCGATCATAGATTAAAATTCAAAGTGATAGACCAGGTTTATCAAGATACAAGGGGTGGTCCATCAAATGTAATATTGGAAAAAAATGGAACTAATGTGGCAAATTAGGTTGAATGCCTACATGGACCCGGGCTTAAATGAAAAATGTTCAATAATGTGTTTATTGAAATTGAAAAGTCTGGAAAGATGAAGTGTATTGATTAATAATACCTTTCAAAATTAGTACGTAAACATGAGCTAAAAGTGAGTTTACTATCAGTTTTAGAGATGGGTGAATGGGTGATTTTTTATTACCTTTTGTTCATCACTCATCATTAATTTTTATATGTTATTTTTTATGTTTTTATGTCTATACATTTTGCGTAACTATTATGCTTGCAAGATATAGACATAATTGGCTGCTGCTAACATAATATGTTTGGTTTTAAAATATAAAGTTTTATATTAACAGTCTAAATAATTTTAAGTATTTGTGACTTTAAAATGTCTTATTTGTTAATCATGTGACATGAGGAAGGTTATTTAAATGTGATTTGAATGGTTTCAAACATTTTTCTTTTGTCTGAAGAAGTCCAACGATACTGTTGGATGAAAAGCATTTTTTAAATTGGCTTCATCTGAATAAAATCTTTCTGTGGAAAGAAACTCAGCGATCTAGCGGATTTTTTGTGGATTATGCTTCTTTAATGCCAAGCTGCAGGGTTCAGTTTGAAGGGGGAGAAAAAATGGGACACATTATGCACAAAATCAATTGAACTAAAGTTCTATATGATGCAAACTGAGGATGGTACCATACTTAGGTGAACTTAGTGGCATAGCCAAATGGTTTCTAATGAGTTTCAACCTGAAAACATTATTTCAAATAACAAACCATGTGAGTTTAAGCTGATAATATCCAGACTGATGTCCAGTAAGACTGTTTCAGTGTCTTCAAAAGTGGTCATTTATCCAGACAGGAAGTTTGAATTCAGTAGTATGTGATGATACACAGTGTATTATTAAATGAAAGCAACTGAGTTTGACTTTTACATATCCAGTTGACATTGGTTTGCAAAGTGATTGTAACATTTCAAATGCTGGTTATTATAGTTTCTTTCCCAGTTTTTTCCTTTCACAAGTACCAGTTTAATTTCCATTCCCAGTTTAGATGCTCCAAAAATGACCAGGAGTGGTCACCCAAGTTCAGATGTGACATCAGATGTGAAACTTAATAAAGGACAGTAAATATCCAGAGAAGTAGCTAGGGAAAGTTGCATCCTGGGAAGTCTCCTACACTGTTGTCATCTTAAACCAAAGTTACGTAGCAAGAGAACATTCCTTATTGTTCCTATCTACCTGTAATTTGCATTTACCTAAATAATGTCAACTGTTTATATGGGCAATTGGCAATGCCTTTGCTTCACTTTCCCATTGCCGATTGCATCCCTTCAACAGCTAGCATCAGAGGCAGCCACGTCTTTTCCCTGCTTTGGCTATGCTTCTGTAATTTCTGTAGTAATGTACCTAACTAGCAGTGTTTTCAATGAGTGTGTTTCACAAATACTCATGCTCATCATATTAGTAGGCCTACTAATATCCATTTCAAGATCAGTCCAGATAGTTAAATGTGTGGTATTTCGGCTGTGTTCCTCATGCTTCACAAATTTTGAGTAGAGTGGTCTTTCTTTTGGGGGTGTGTATATATGACCATTAGTCATGAAAAATGAGTACAATGTTTGTATATATTGTTAATGTGTACTATTGCCAATGCCACTTTGACTATTATACCATGTTGTCATTTTAACAGTGCATGTATCCCATAATGCACTGCATTCAAGCCTTTTGGGTAATAAGTTTGAGATGAATGAAGTATTAATAGTGCTTCTGCCATGTTGAGCTGCTATTTTTTACAGAATAAAAGTTAACTGTTTCACAAAAATACTGCTGTATTCTGTTGTCACTCTGCCATCCTAAATTACTAGGTAACCATTGCTGCACATTGTGACACGAAAGAACATTTATCCAACACTTCTCTCAGGCACAAGGCGCAGAGTTCAATCCTGACCTGTGTGCACTGTCTTGAGTAGAGTTTGCATGTTCTTCCCATGTTTGTGTGGGATCTCTTCCACCTCCCAAAAACATGCTGGTTATTTCTATGTTAAGGCTGGAAGGTACTAGGTTCAATACCACCTTCTCAGATTAACTTGAGGGGTATGCCAACAGTGTGCTCTCAAAATTGAATGGAGCTGTGGTCAGCAACACAGACTGTAGGTGGGTCTATGAGAGAGGACATGCTATAACCTCTGAATGGGAGAACATGGACCATAGGCTTCACTCCACATCAGGTCTAGCTAATAGCTGATGCAAAAATTCTCTTTGTTATTTAGTCACGTTGGGTAAACCAATTAACCTATCGAAAATGTACACTAAACATAACTTTACTGACAGAACACAGCTTGGGAGTGAATTTTTTGATGGTAAAGCAGTGACTGGATATCCTGTGTATCCAGGAAACAAGGTAGAATGGCAGCACAGCAGATTTGCTTTGCTTGGGATTCAGAGTCTACTATTCAGGGAGAGGACAGATTAGAGATGGGGTAGGATTCATGTTGAGAGAGAACACCTACTGAAGACAGTAAGGAATGCCATCAGAATTAGTGCATATGAGTGGCAGTCAGACTCCAGTGTAAGGATACTCATAATTAATCTTGGACTGAGTCCCACAACAGGGCTGTGATGGCAAGAAAAAGAGAGCATTTAGGCAGCAGTTGCAGGATCTCCCAAGTTAAAGTGGGGCAACATGAACTGGTGTTGATAATGGGAGTCCTGAATGCTGAACAGTCATGAATACTGTCTTGAACAGGATATGAGTACTGTCTTGGTCCAAACGGATAACAGGAATAAAAGGTATAACAGATATAAACAGGAATAAAAAATAAGAGGCTATTCTAGATTTCTGTCTGGAAAATGGCTTAATGGTGGCCAATACATGGTTACAAGATAACATATAAGAGTGATAAGCATGTGACTCAAGGTAAGCATGTGACTCCAGTAGACTTTCTCCTGGTAAGGAAATGACATTGGAGAAAAGTGAGAGATTGCAAAGTCCTTCCCAGTGCAACAGTTGTCTCATACAGTAAGCCACTTATAGCCACAATCATCCACAATTAGTGGTCAGAGAAAGCTTTAAGGCCAACAAAGACTAGGCTGAAGACATGGAAATTCACTAAAGTGAAAGCAGAGTAGATTAAGGAAATGGTCAGGGCTTTAGCACCACAAGATGAGGAATAGCTGGAACCAGAGAAGGATGGGATTGTGTGTGAAAACAGCATGTGTGAACACTGTAGGAGATATATGCAGAGGAGCCAGTAAAGTACATAAAGAAAGCTGGTGGTAGAATGTAGAAATCCTGGAAATTACCAGAAGGAAGAAGGAGAGCATGAAGAAGTAGAAGACAGAAAAGACGGAGCAACATAAGAATGCATATGGGTTTGCTAACAAAGAAGTTAAGATAACCATTACAGTGGCAAAGGATAAAGCATCAGAGAAATTCTACCATCTTCTGGAAAGTCACTAAGAAGATGGTACAAAGAAGCTCTATCAGGCTGCAAGGCAATGATGGAAAGATAAAGAAGATAGTTGTCAGACTCCATTCATAAGGGGACGCCAGCAATAATCTGCTCACCAATCCAAAGGATATCAATATCAGATGGAAGGAGCACTTTCAGCAACTTCTGAATGAGGAGAACGCCACACAGGCTGTAATGCTGCAAGGTCAGATTACAAAGAATGAAGAAAAATAACCCACCATGAAAGAAATTTGAAGAATACTAAAGAAATTGAAGTCATAGTTCAGATAAAGTCATGGCAGGTATGATTAAGATGTTTGGAGAGTTAGGGGAGAAATGGTTCCCAAGGGTACTTATTAGAATATGGAGAAAGGTATATCACAGATAACTAAAGAATAAGCATTTTTTATGTCAGGGTTCAACAGCAAAGGGGTCTTTCACAACTGTCTCAATACTGAGGTGTCAGACTCATGTTACACTGTATGAAAGTGATTGGGAGGGTGATTGATTAATGAACAACAGAGCAGCAGAAAGTACAGTGGCAGATGAGCAGTTCAGATTCAGGTAAGGATGCAACACAACTGACTCAATATTTGCAGCAGGACATATAGTGGAGGAGAGGTCGGTGATGAGGAAAGAGTATATCTGGACATTCTAAGCCTTGGAGAAAGGATAGGACAAATCCCAGGAAAGCCAATTTGGCCAGGCCTGTGATGATTCAATGTCCTGGAAACATTGCTAGAATTAGGGAAGGCTATGCTTGATGACTGAATGTCATATGTATGAACAGTGTTCATCTCACAGAGTGGTTGCTAGGAGGAGTGGGTGTGCATCAGGGTTCAATTCTGAGCCCATTCCTGTTTTTACTGATGATGGACTATATTATCAAACAGGTATGTGGGGAGAGATCAACAAAGCTGCAGTATGCAGAAAATGTGGCGCTACAAACAGACTGTGAACAGGAAGTTCAGCAAATGATAGGGGAAAAGAATGCAAAAGGCACATGTGATGAACTCAGTACAGACAAGACAGATGTCATAGCAGCAAATTAGGGAAATCAGAAGATGCTGAAAATTGAGATAGAAGGGAAATAGTAGAACAGATTAACAGCTTTAAGTATCTTTGAAGTGCGGTTAAAGAAAATCACAGGTGCTCCAGCCAACTTCCACATAGTGTTATTGGTGGTGTATGACAGAAAAATACTAATGCAACTGGACAGTAAGGTGTGCAAAACAATGACGCAACCAGTGCTTCTGTAGGGCACAGAATCCTGAGCAGTGAAGGCAAAGCAGTTGGGAAGCTTGAGGTGTTGGGGACAAAGTGGTTGAGATGGAAAGAAAGATGTACACCGTGGGAGGGATGAAGAAATTAGAACCTCAAAGCAGAAGCCAAAGTAGTCCCATTTCTGGAGAAGGTCATGAAAAAAGATTATGATGCAGGAATGCAGAAGACAGTTTAGTAAAGAGGTTGATTTGGTAGAAACTGGAAGAAGGCCAAACTGGCATAATGGTTAAGGTCCTTGCCTACCATGCACAAGATATAATGTTTGATCCTGACCTCTGGCCAATGCCTGTTTGGAGTTTGCATGTTCTCACTGTGTTTTTGTGGTGTTCCTCCCACCTAAAAAAAAACATGATGATTGTTTCCATCTTATACTTGCCAATGAATGGTCAGCAGCAAAGACTCTACATGGTGCCCTATAGGGGGAAGAGTTGTACAGACCAACTGCTTTGAGCATCAAGTATGGAGCACAGTATCCTCAAGACAAGAGAACACAGATCACAGACGGTGTGTCGTGGCAGGCCTAGCCACCTGACCGTGTAAAATATTCTATGTTGCGCAACATATAAACAAAGACATGGCAGAAGGAAGTCATTCTTCCACTGTGTTCAGAATTCATTAGCCTGTTATTGAGTACAATGCCCCCTTTGGTATGTACCTCAGCAGGCATATTAAACAAATAGAATGTCCACAGAGGTGACTCACTAAAAGAATACAGGCTTAAGAAAAATGTCCTATGCAGACCACCTCAAGACCCTATCCCATTATTCTGTTTCCTACAGGTTGTTGAGGGGAGATCTATGCCTGGTATACAGGGCATTGTCAGACCCCACTCTGATGGACCTCCTGCATATCCACAAAACAAACAACACCAGAATTATACATTCTAAAGACTCAAACCTTGCCTGTGATATAAATAAGACCTGATGGAGAGACAGGTATGTATCCGAGACAATATTCTGTCTCCGGAACAGGCTCCCTATCCATGTGAAGCAGAGTTCCTCCCTAACCCAATTTAAGTGTAACTTAGACAATTGGATGGAGAACAGGAAATTCATCCCTGGGTTGGAACCTATGTCTCTAATGGACACAGGCAACCTGTAAATGATTCATCTCCCAAGCTCCTGCTTGCACTTATCAAGGGTACCAGAATTTGTCAGAGATTTGGGATGCATGGCTAGGCTTAAGTTAGTCCTTGTTGTCATTAAGCTCATAAACACTTATGAACCTATGAACCTATATTACTGTAGGTGATTCGGTTATGTTCACTAATGTTGCAAAATGGGCGTGGATATTTGCCGGTGATAAGTGGATTGAGGACCCCACCTACTCCAACCTACACCAGGACCTCATGCTAATGGTGGGAGGGATGTATGTGCCCCTATTGGCCAGTGTATGCCCGCCATAAAGCCCAGCATCCCTGGGTCAATAAGCTACTGGATTACCTGTATCTAGTTGCCCAGCCTGGGTTACCTGGGATAGCTCTGTTGAGGGGAAAGCTTGATGTAAAAAACCTGCCAAACATGAAATGAGAATTACTACACTTAATGTAAGTTCACTGATAGGATGCATCTTGGAAGTGAATGACATGATGATACAGAGGAGGCTGGACTTCCAGTGTATCCAAGAGACAAGATGGAAGGGCTGTGCAGTGAAGTTACTTGGTTTGGGATCCACAGTCTACTGCTCAGGAAGAGGACAGGCTAGAAGTGGTGTGGAAATTGTGTTGACAGAGAGGCTTCAGAAGGCAGTGAGGGATATCATCAGAATTAGCGACAGACTCATGGTAATCAGACTCCAGTGTAATGATAGGGCATTATTCATAATCTCATGCTATGCCCCAACTTATGATAGTGAGGAAAAGAGTGCATTCAGACAGCAGATACAGGACCTACTAGATAAAGCAGGACAGCATTAATTGGTGTTGATAATAGGTTACTTGACTGCACATATTGGGACAGATAGAATCGGATATGAGGACTGCCTGAGTCCACATAGGTGGGCATACCTCTCAACCTCTTTGAATAAGAAATATGGACAAAGGCATAAATAAACATGGAACAAAGGCCCAGAAATAGGGACACTTTTTTAAATATTGCTCTTACAAACTTAGAAAATTGATAGAATAACAGGTTTTGCATTAGCATGAATTTTCTGAAGGGTGCGAATTCGGAAACTCAAATGCCTGGCATTATTTTCTAACTTCAGTCTTTAATAATTGTTCACTGATTTGCCATAAAACACAATTTTATGAAAAATGGACCAAAAATATGAGGCAAAAATCAGGACATTCTGTGAAAATCTGTACAGTTGAGAGGTATGTGGGTGGGGCAACAGGAATAAAGAAAGAGAGAGAGGCTATTCTAGACTTCTGTCTAGCAAATGGCTTAATAGTAGCCAACACATGGTTCAGAAAGGGACACAGTCACAAGATCACATAAGAGTGGCCAACATGTGACTCAGGTAGACTTCCTCCTTGTAAGGAAAGGACACAGGGATAGAATCAATGACTGCAAAAGTCACCCCCAGCGAAACAGCATTAACCACTGATTGCCACAATTAGCTGCAAGCAGTGGTTAGAGAAGATTCTAATGTCAACAGATACAAGGCTAAAGACCTGGAGGTTGACTGGAGAGAAAGTACAGCAGTTCAAGGAATTACTCAGGGCTTTAGCACCCCAAGAAGAGGAGGAAATAGGTGGAGTTGAAGAAGAATGGCAGCGCCAAAAACCAGCATGTGTGAGGGCTACAGAACAGATATGTGGCTGAGCCTGTTATGGAAATAAGGTATATAAGGAAAGCTGGTGACTGAATGCAGAAGTCTAGGAAGTCATCAAAAACAGAAGGAGTGCAGGAAAAAGTGGGAGATAGAAAACACTGACCAGGCTAGGAAGGACTACTGGTTGGTTAACAAAGAAGCTAAGAAAGGAGTTGCAATAGCAAAGAACAGAGCATTGGAGGTACTCTACAAGTTTCTGGAAAGTGACTCAGGTTGCAAGGCAAAGACAAAGAAGATAGACACCTTTCATAATGGATTCCAGCAATAACTTGTTCACTAGCCCACAGAACATTGAAGGCAGATGGAAGGAGTATTTCTAGCAGCTTCTGAATGATGAAAACCCCACAGACGTTGTACTGCCTCAAACACAGCCTACCATGTTAGAAGAAGAAAAGGAGCCCATCCTAGAAGAAGCAAAGACTAGCACTAAGGAAAGTGAATCAGGGAAAACAGCAGGCTCAGATGAGGTCACAGCAGATATAATAAAGATGGTGAGAGAAACAGTGGAGAAATGGCTCCAGAGGGGACTCATAGCAGTGTGGAGAGAAAGGAATATCCCAGATAACTGGGGAATAAGCATAATTGTGCCAGTAAACAAAGCAAAGGGGGCATTAAAAACTGTGGAAAGTACAGATTCTTCAGACTTCTGTCACATTGCTTGAAAGTTCTGGAGATGGTGATTGATAAATGGATATGCAAAGCAGTTGAAAGTAAGATAGGAGATGAACATTTTGGATTCAGATCAGGATGCAGCACAACTGACTCAGTGTTTGCAGTGAGACAGTTAGTTGAGTAGAAGCTAAAGATGAGGAAAGAGTCCCACTGGGTATTCCTAGATTTGGAGAAAGCATATGACAAGGTCCCAAGAAAGCTGATTTGGACAGTATTACAGTGTTTCAAAGTCCCAGAAACAATGGTAGAATTAGTGGAGGCTACATTGAGGATGCCATGGCTCAAGTATGAACAGGATGCCATGACTCAAGTATGAACAGGGTTTGATCTCTCAGTGGGGTTCCCAGTGGGAGTGGATGTGCACCAGGACTGAGCTCTGAGCCCACTGCTGCTAATACTGGTGATGGACTAAATTAGCAAACAGGTTGGAGGGGACAGATCAACAAATGCATCTAGAGCATTCCTCCCTGGGCCTCCACAGAAAATAGGCTCTGTCCTAGTCAGATTTTCCCAGTCAACAAATGTTAAATAAAATAAATAAAAGAACTTCAGCAAAAGGTAGAGGACTGGAACACAAAACTGAAGGCACATGGGATGAAACTAAGTATAGATAAGACAGTGGTAATGGCAGCAAATTGGGGAAATCAGAAGAAGCTGAGAAATGAGATAGAAGGGAAGATAGTGGAACAGGTTAACAGCTGCAAGTATCTAGGAGGGGTGGTTGAGGAGAAGAGAAGTTTGAATGATGAGGTCAAAGTTAGAATAAAGCGGGACTGCAGCCAATTGGCATAGAGTCGCAGGTGTATTGAATGACAGAAGAATGTCAGAAAAGCTGAAAAATAAGATGCACATAACTGTAATGTGACCAGTACTACTGCAGGGTACATAAACCTGGGCAGTAAAGGCAGGGCAGATGAGAAAACTAGAGGTGATGGAAATGAAGTGCCTGAGAAGGGTGGAAGGATGCATACTATGGGACAGATGAAGAAATGAGGAGATAAGAGCAGAAGCCAAAGTAGGCTCCAGTTGTAAAAAAGATCAAAGAGAACAGATTACAGCAGTTCTGACATGTGCAGAAAAGCAGAAGACACTCTGGTGAAGAAGATTTGGGACAGACAGGAAGAAGATAAGACGATATGAGGACATCCAGCAAAGTGGTGGATGTATTGTGCAAGAGAAGATCTGTGACAAGTCAGGCATGAGTATCAAAGAAGGTAGGAGTGTGGCATTGAATTCTGAGAGATGGTGACAGTTAAAATACTGCCTCGCCCCATGCAAAAAAATGCTGAAAAAAATGGGGTTGATGATGATGATGATGGAAGAAGGCAAGGAGAAACAAGGTAATCCAGCCAATAAATGGTTGGATTGCATCAGAGAAGATGTATGACAGGCATGACTGTCAAAGAAGATAGGAGAGAGGCACTGAATTGAGAGAGAATTGACAGGATTATCCGACCCTATACAGAAAATTAGGAAAAGAGGGTTGATGGTGGTTATATATATTGTGTGGGTGTGTGTCCATGTGTATGCATATATGTAAGCACCAAAGACGCGATTCATAAGTAGCTCAGAAATAGTTCCATTGGGTTAGTGGCAGCAGAGTAGGAATGAACAGTGACACTGAACTGAGTATAAGTAAGTTATAGCACTGCAGAATAAATGACAGAGTGCACTGCTGGTAATGAACCAGCTGCTGCTGTGCCAAATTAATTGAGAAGAGGTAAGCATGCCCCAATACAAAACAGAACTTTTAAGCTGTATTTATTATAATTTTTACATGACAATGAAAAGAAACAAACATTAAACAGCACAATGGTATTAAACACAAACCAAATAAATAAATAAATGATGAAAATTTGCATAGACACATGTCCATTGTCGCCTTGTACATGATGTGTATAACTTCCTGTACCACTTTCCTGGATATGTAATGTTAGCAATCCAAGTGGGCCATGTGCTAATTTTCTTCAAGTAAACAAATGTGAAGAACCTATCTTATCTTTGACATGATAAACCCTACAATTTGCAACTATTTTCAGATAAGACATAAGTTCTTAATATGGCTATGATGTCTGAAATTGACATGGCTGTACACAGTAATATATAAATGAGTATATAACTGATTAGAACTCTTCATCATTCTGTTCTGTAACGTGCAAGTGATACAAAATTAATGGCATGTGTTCACATATGAAATGGAGAATTTGTGAGTGTGTAAACCGTGGCTATTAATTTTGTGGTCTCTGTGTATGACTGCACCATCCTGTGTGAAAGGGTGAATTTCACATGGACATGCTTCACTGTGTAGAGTATAAATAGTTCTCAGTAGTTTAATGGCTAGCATGCTGATCTACAGCATTATGATGTCTATAGACATGTAATACTCAGATGTCAGCTGTCACAGAGAGCACACTGATAAAGCTCACATTGCATTGCTTGTCACTATGTGATTAAATGGTTACTTTATTTGCTTATATAGAGCCATTTAGGTTCATAGGTTCATAGCTTGGTACTAGGCTATTGGCCCTAGGGCCTATACAAGCCTAGCCATAACAATTCCCTGGTTATTTCTTCCCACATTATTTACTTCCCTGGACCCCTGTCTAGCAGGGTGACTGACGTGATACCCGGGGTGAATTTCCTTTCTCCCATCCAATCGTCAAGGTTCCTTTTGAAGAGGGCCAAAGAGACACTCATGACATGTGTATGGCAATCTATTCCCAGAGTCTGGGAGTCTCTCTGGTCAGGAACTATCCCCTCCATGTTTTGTTTATTGTGATGACAAGGTTTAGATCCCTGGAGCTTGTGGCTCTCAGGGATTGGGATTTCTTTAAGTGTAGCATGTCCAACAGCTCTGGGTTTGACATGGCCTTGTATGTTAAGCAGAGATCGCTTCTGAGTAGATGATATGCAACAGAGTATAGCTGGAGTTTTTTAAGGCGGTCAGAGTAGGCATCTGCTTTAGGTCTGTGATTCTTTTAGTGAGGTATTTCTGCGCCCTTTCCAGTTGTTGCAGATGTCTTGAGCAGTACATACCAAACGGGGCATTGTATTCTATAATGGGTCTAATGAGGGATAAGTACAGTGGGACAATGACCTCCTTTTTTTCTGGATGAAAAGCTCTTAGTGATGAGGGATGCCACACAGAAGGATTTCTTGACTGTTGTGGCAATGTGGTTATCGAAGGTGAGACCACTGTCCATCTGTGTCCCTAAGTCTCTTATCACACTTTCAGTGTTTAGTGTACTGCCATCTATGTGGTAATTCATGGGTATTTTTTTTTTCCCAAAGGGGATAACTATACATTTTTTGGCATTGAGCTTGAGCCCATGGCTCTGGCACCAAGCATCTGTTTTTGTAAGGCCCTTTTGTAGAGTATCCACATCATTTGGGGATTCAATAATGGCTCCCAGTTTGCAGTTATCTGTGAACTTTGTTAGCCAGAGTCTCTTAGTGTTGGCCTGTACTTCAGAGAAGTAGATGCCAAACAAGAGCCATCCCAGTTCTGTCAGTAAGCCAGTTGGCAACCCATCGAGTGACGTAGGGATTAATGCCCAGCTTAGTAAGTCTATGTATAATTCCAGATTGGGGGATGGTGTAAAAGGCCTTGGCGAGGTCCAGATAGGCTGTGTGGACCACCTTACCCTTCTCCACAGCTCTGGAGACTGATTTGAAGAAGTCAGTCAGGTTCAGGAGACAAGATTGGCCCTTCATGAACCCAAACTGGGTGGGGTCCAGTGTTTGAAGGTTGCCAATGTCTTTGTTTATAAGTTCCATGATAATACATTCCATGGCCTTGCAGATCAGGCTCGTCAGACTGATGGGGCGGTAGTTCCTGGGATCCAAGGTGGATCCCCCCTTGTGAAGTGGGATAACTGTACCTGTGCACCACTCAGTGGGCACAAAGCCTGAGGTGAGGCTATGATTAAACATGACACTTAGGTGAGATGCCAGTTCATTTTGTAGTTAATGTAATACACAGCCCGGGATGTCATCTGGTCCCATGGATGTTGTATTCTTAGCTTTGGAGAGTGCATTTTTTACATTTGTGGCTGTTATTACCAGAATTTGTCAATCTTCCAGTATTGATATGGGCTGTTTAGGGGGTGAGAGGGGGGTGAAGTTGGCACTAAATTGTTCTGCCAGGATATTGGCAATATCCTTGGGATCAGTATATTTAATGCCATTCTGTTGTAACTCAGAGCAGATCTGAGCATTGCCATTTAGATTCTTGACATGGTTATAGAATTCCTTGTGGTAGTCTTTGGAATCTTTGGCAAGTTTATTTTCATAACTAACTTTGGAGGATTTTATGAAGGATCTCAGCTTCTTACTGAGGCTGGTAATGGAGTTTTTTGCATCCTGGGATATTCCTCTTTTCTGCAACAGTTTCTTCCTTTTGCTGTAAAGTTTGTTTATGGCAGACGACCACCAGATTGGCTTCCTTTTTTTGGAAGAGGGCATCTTGGTTCTATTTGGGATGACACGATTCATGCATGAGTGGATGTGCTCATAGAGTGCCTTAGTTTAGGATTCAGCAGTCAAACTTTCAGTTCCCATCTGCATGGGTGTCATGAAGTTTGTCACTTCTGACTTGAGTAGCATGAAGTTGGCTTTGGAGAAGTTTTTTTATGGAGGTTTCCTTACTGCAGGGTGGGAGAGGGATGTGGGTGTTAAGGGTGATTAGCTTATGGTCAGACCTGACCAATGAGGGAGGTGACCATAGGTGTGGAGCATCGATTTTCCATGTTGTTAATGACCAGTTCTAGGATATTGGAGCCCCTGGTGGGACTATGGATTAAAGTATCCAGGACATTGTAATTTATGAATTCCAAGAACCGTTGGGCAAAGGTGTTGGTACATGAGTAGTTTTCCCAGTTAATGGCAGGGTAGTTGAAATCACCCAGTATTAGGGTGTTTGGTTATATCTTAATATTTTCCAGTATGTTTAGAAAGGTGTAGTGAGAATTTTGGGGCATGGCGGGGGATCTGTAGCAAGCTACAATTTGGATTGCAGTCTTACCTAGTGTTAGTTGCACCTGGAGAATTTCAGACACATTGAGTTGGGCAACTAGCCTGGTGGTGTGAATATCCTTGGTGATTATGGACACTCCTCCACCTTTAGTGTTTCTGTCCTGGTTTGGTGGACGAAAAGTGTCGTAAGAGTTGTAGCCTGGTATTGCAGGGGTGCTCTCTGGAGCCTTGAACCACGTCTCAGTTACTGACAGATATTGATGTTCTCCATTTTTAGGAGTGCCTCGAGAGAGTGCATTTTCAGGTTTAGACTTCTAGCATTGAGTAGCATTACCTTCAGAATTTGCATTCTTGTATCTGTTACGGTGGTGGTTTTGTCCTTTGAACTTTGCCTAATAATGGCACTATAGAGATGGCAAGAGCCTTAGCCAGCAACCTGAATCCCAGGGGTGACAGGTGCAGACCATCTCTCGCAAAGCATCGTGGTCTGTCAATCATGTCATCCCAGGCAGACAGATACTGGATCCCCTTTGAATGACACCAGAAGCTTAGCCAATTGTTGAAACCAATCATTTTGTCCTTATATTGTGGTATCATTCTGGGTGAAGGCAGGATGCTACTCAGTGCTAGGGTCATACCTACCTGGGCCACATGATCCACAAGCTCTTTCATGTCTCTTTTCATGTAGTCCAGGGAGGTACGTCTCAAGTCATTCACTCCAACATGGACAATGACAGAGTCATATTTGTACTTGTTGTGGAGTGACTTGAGTGCATGCATTATGTGGTGGATCCTGGCACCAGACAGGCAGCTGACTGTAATTTTCTCCTTGTTCAGCCTGGTGAGTGGGACATCAGTGTGCCTGACTATAGAGTCACCTATGACTAAAGTGTTAGGTACGTTGTCTTGCCTTGGGGGCTGTTGCTGGGTGACACACTGGTGTTGTGAGCTATGTGACACTTTGGTTGTGATTGGTGTTTGTTTGCATTTCAGCTTCAGAGGTCCTTGTTGCTTGGGCAGGTTACAGTTAAGGGCCTCTGGATATGTGGATTTAATGTTGCTATGTGTGGGTGTTGGTGGTGTGGGCTTAGAAGAGCTATGTGTTGCTTGAGGTGTAGTGCAGGTGTTAACCTTCTCCTCTTGACTGTCTAGCACAATCTTGGGTGGAGAGAGCTTTGCTTCCAGTTTGGCTATGTAAGTGCATCTCTCACAGGTTGTAGTGTTGGGTAGTAGGAGGAGAGGGCTGTCTGTGTACATGAGGCAATTGCTGCATTGCCCCAGTATGCCCAGATTCACCAGGTGGACAGGAGAAATCACCAAAAGCTGACCCTTGGACATGCCTGGTTTGGTGCTTTTTTTGTAAAGTACTGGAGCTGTTTTCCCTTGCCTTAGCAAGGTACTTTGCAATTATAGACTGTTTATTGCCTACGATTAATTTCTCCTTATTAACAAGGAGAGTTGAGTGCTTATATCAGTTTAAGGGTTCCTAGTGCTTTCCAACAGGTATTAGAGCAAGTGCTAGTCACAGGGATGCTTAAAGGTAAGATGAAAAAAAATAGTTTATCCTAAACACTGCAGTGTGCACTAGATAAGTTAGATGTGAAAGTACCTAACTTAAGTTCTACCTGTCTAAAAAGTTAAGTTTTAGTGGAGAGTCACTATTTTTAAAACAGCAGGATAGACTGAAAAAGGGTGGTCACTTTTGTATTCTGGTACTATGGAATACATAGCTCCAATTGCAATTGATCTGTAACTGATTCTGTTAAGTATATCAAGGTATGATAAATGTGCTTTCTATGCACGTGATTGCATACTTTTGCTATTAGTTTGTACTTTTCAGAAATGTATAGCCATCTTAGTTACTGAAGTCTTGGGTTCTCATATATAGTGTTTTAAATGTTGTTCACATACGCTCATGCTGATGCCTTACTAAACATGACTGCCATCTGTGGGAAATTGTTTTTCTTTCAGCTTTTCCTGGTTAGGGGTTGCCAGAGCAGAACTCCGGTCCGCTAATGATTGGCAGTTGATTTTTATGGTGCCGAGGTGCCAGCCCGACGCCCAACCTTCAACGAAGGCACGCCCATTCATGGATGTCTTTCGAACGCCACTCGACCGTGGGGAGGACATGCAGACTCCACACAGAAGGTGCTCCAGATGAGAATCGAACAGGAGAACCTCTTGCTGTGAGGCGACTACGCTACCGTTGCACCACCGCAGCTGCCATCTGTGGGAAATATTTTTTCTAAAATTATATACCGTCATACTTTTGATCATGCATTATACTTAGCATATGATAGATGTTTATACTACCCAGAGAAGTGAATTTGGCCTAATGGTTAAGGTCTTCCCTTCATAACCACAAGATACAGGGCTTGATGTTGACTTCAGATTATCATCTAGGCTTAGCCCAGTATTCACCTATGTATTGTATTTGTAGTGTCACCTGTGCTAGTTCATGCAGCAGAATGTGCAGGCAGTGTAAGTTCAGTGGGCAGGAGAATGGTTTCCTTATCAAGGCCTTATAGTAAGATGGCATGACTTCTAGGCTGAGTGAGTAGTAAGGCAGCGATGTACAGGATATGGCTTGCTAACGATGTACAGAATATGGCTTGCTGTCACTGTACAGGAGAGTGTTGAGGGTACATGAGGTAGAACAGCAGCAGGCCTGCTGCAGAAGCCTAACAAGACTGTGGTACTGAGCATTTCATAGTGCCATGAAAACCCTCCAGAATCATGAAGCTGGTGGTGGGCATCCATACACTTTGGAACCCTCAGACTTTTCTGCATCATGTAACTGTGTGACTCAATCAGTAAATGTAGTACATTTCAGAAAGGTTGACTTATGGGTCTGTATGACAAATGACTTTGCATTTGAGGTATACAGAGTTACCATATCCGTTTGTATGGTGTATAGTGTGGAATGTCCTGTTGTTATTCTCTTAGCAGATTACAAAGTTGAGCTGGCTTTTTGACATGCATGGTGTGGTCCATATGTACCTCTGACACTGACTAGACAGACGGCACAGTACTATATACCATGTCTAATGTGTGTGTCTGTACAGACTGTTAGATGCAGTGTACCATGTGTGATGTGTGTGTCTGTACAGACTGTTAGATGCAGTGTACCATGTGTGATGTGTGTGTCTGTGCAGACTGTTAGATGTAGTGTTCCATGTGTGATATGTGGGTCTTTACAAACTGTTAGATGCAGTGTACTATGTGTGATGTGTGTGACTGTACAGACTGTTAGATGCAGTGTACCATGTGTGATGTGTGTGTCTGTACAGACTGTTAGATGCAGTGTACCATGTGTGATGTGTGTCTGTACAGACTGCTAGATGCAGTGTACCATGTGTGATGTGTGTGTCATTACAGACTGTTAGATGCAGTGTACTATGTGTGATGTGTGTGCCTGTACAGACTGTTAGATGCAGTGTACCATGTGTGACATGTGTCTGTACAGACTGTTAGATGCAGTGTACCATGGGTGATGTGTGTGCCTGTACAGACTGTTATATGCAGTGTACCATATCTGATGTGTGTATCTGTACAGGCTGTTAGATGCAGTGTACCATGTGTGATGTGTGTGTCTGTACAGACTGTTAGATGCAGTGTACCATGTGTGATGTGTGTCTGTGCAGACTGTTAGATGCAGTGTACCATGTGTGATGTGTGTACCTGTACAGACTGTTAGATGCAGTGTACCATGTGTGACATGTGTCTGTACAGACTGTTAGATATAGTGTACCATGGGTGACGTGTGTGTCTGTACAGACTGTTAGATGCAGTGCACCATGTGTGATGTGTGTGTCTGTACAGACTGTTAGATGCAGTGTACCATGTGTGACGTGTGTCTGTACAGACTGCTAGATGCAGTGTACCATGTGTGATGTGTGTGTCTTTACAGACTGTTAGATGCAGTGTACTATGTGTGATGTGTGTGTCTGTACAGACTGTCAGATGCAGTGTACCATGTGTGATGTGTGTACCTGTACAGACTGTTAGATGCAGTGTACCATGTGTAACATGTGTCTGTACAGACTGTTAGATACAATGTACCATGGGTGACGTGTGTGTCTGTACAGACTGTTAGATGCAGTGCACCATGTGTGATGTGTGTGTCTGTGCAGACTGTTAGATGCAGTGTACCATGTGTGATGTGTGTGTCTTTACAGGCTATTAGATGCAGTGTGTGATGTGTGTGTCTGTACAGACTGTTAGATGCAGGGTATAAACAGTTCTTTTGTTTCTGCATTCACAAATATTTCAAGCTCTGTGCAATGAGACTTCCCCAGGCAAGTAAGTCAATAACTTGATGTGTGTTTTATTTATTTTATTTTTTCTTATTACAAACAGGTGTAGACTGGACAAGTTTTCATTTTCAGCAATAACCTAGTTACAAAATATTGTGAAATAAAGTGTAATACAGTATTAAATGGCAGATAAAATAAAAAGGCAAGAGAGATAAACAAATATGAAAAAAGAGTTAATCATTTATTTCCATGTAATTGCAGGAGAAAATATACATCTACAACCAGAGCTGGCTCATGGTCAATTGGTTAGGCAGGGTAATGGACGGCCCACTCTCTCCCTGCACCCATACCAGTACCCCACTACTTGGCTGTCTCTCCCCAATTACAAGAAAAAGATGTTCATACCTGTTAATGTGCATACTATTTTCTTTTTAGTTTAACAATAATTAAAGATTTGTATTTAATGTAAAACTTGTTTCATATTTTACAGCAAAAACAGTGACAGACATTTGCTAAATAAAACAAAATTCACATTGACAATAGACTTTGAATGAGCAACAGGAAACTTCTCTTCCTCTGAAAGTCATTTATTGAATATGCATTAGGCAAACCATTATACCAAAAGAGGCATGTTGGAATTCATGATCGGATAGCATATAGTGAACTACTAATCAGTGGCTATGTGAGGGGTGCAGGAGTTAAAACAATGCTTAATGCATTTGCTAACTGCTTGTGACAGCCCACCGCAAGTAAATGTCGCTTTTCAGGGTCATCCAGAAGCACTGTCTGGTGAAGTGGCTCAGTCAAAGTCACACAGTAGATAAATGAAGGTTGGAGGAATCAAACCATGCACTACAGAAACAGCTCATTAATAGCTCATATCCTTACTCATTTGAACTAAGTACCAGAAACACTGTTGTATAGGCCAATACGATGCATTTCATACCTGTGTGTCTTCAAAACAACAAGCTAAATTAAAAGTGTATTCATGATTAAAATATTAACATTAAACTCATATACTTCATGCTAACCAGTTTATTAACAGTCAAATAATAAACACACTGTCAAAAGTCAACAAAACCAACCAAGGATCATACCCAAGAAAATGGCTCAAATAATGATGCACCTGTTTCAAAATATTACTGTGTGATCAGTGGCAGATTAATATTATTTTGGGCCCAGTGCTGTTTTCAAGCCAAGAAAACTCACCTACACCCATTTTTAGAACCATGCATAAATACATGTGCTCTTTGATTCACCTTCCTGATTATTTTAACTTATATACTTTGTTTAATACAGCAACATTTTATAGAGTGTGCTTTAAATTTGTAGTTTTTGAACATTTGTTCCAGTAAGCCGTGAAACAAAATGTATAAATCAATAATGACAGAAGGACCCATTTCAACCATAAAAAGGTACTCAAACTGCTGTTATTATAATCCGCCTAATTCTGTAACTGAATATTTTTGTCTACTTTATTGATTGTGTATATATCACATGTCTGATTGTGATAAAAATGGTCACAGTAAAGAATTCAAATTTGCTTTGTACAAATGCAAACTAGTCCTACAAAGACAGAGTAATGACTTTTTAACTTTATCATCTCGGTATTATCAGTCATTTTTATCCATATGCATCCCACTAAACAAATTATAGCTATCTTATTGACTGCATCCTTCTTATAGATCTGTGTCAAAAATGATAACAATAAATAATGATCAAAGTCACATATTTCAAATTTTTTTTCATGTCAACACATAGTAGCTAAAGTATTTTAGCTTAATTCACACATATGCACACACTCTAGTCCTGAAAAGCCATGATGAAGAATGTTTAAAAAGGCAAGATGAGACAAGCATAAAGAACTTTCATCCACAGATAGCCCCCCACCCCACCAGCAGTTGTAGCTACTTTGATTCTGTGCACCACTTTTTGTTATGAAGAAAAAATACAAATACTTTACTGGAGAAACTATATCAGATTGTATATTATACAACGACCCCCCATTAATATTCAAAAACGTGCACGCTGATTGGTCAGTGTGCACGTTGTAAATCAGAGTTATAGTAATGGAAAAAGGTCCGGTCGCCTGGACTTTTTCCATTACTATAACTCTTTTTTTACAGCAACGGAGAACGCAAGATCTCCGTTGCTTCACACTGTCTCGCTATGTTAAATGAGTTTAACATAGCGAGACAGTTTGTAAAAAGCAATGGAGATCTTGCTTTCTCCGTTGCTTTTTTCAAAACTGTCTCGCTATGTTAAATGGGTTTAACATAGCAAGACAGCTTTAAAAAATGCAACGGAGAAAGCAAGATCTCTGTTGCTTTTTGTAAAGCTGTCTCGCTATGTTAAACCTATTTAACATAGCGAAACAGTTTGTAAAAGGCAACGGAGATCTTGCTTTCTCCGTTGCTTTTGCCCACAGCTCTGATGTATTGTGTAGGCATACACATGCACAGTACATCAGAACTGCCGCAGAATACCAGACAGCTGTGGAAGAGCAGCAAGGAGGCATTATACAATGCCATTATTTAAGAAAAGTAATTTTTTTTCTTAAATAATGTCATTGTATAATAGCAATAACCCACTTTTGGGTGTGGGTAATGCTGGATTTACCCACGGTTGGCTTTGTTTGGCCACTTGGGCTTTGCCCTCATGATCAAACCACACCAACCGTGGGTAAATCCAGCATTACCCACACCCAGGCATGAGTTATTGCTATAAAGATCAGTAGCATCATACCATAGAACCCAGCCTTGTGTAGCACAGTTTGAGTAGAAAAATATGTTTTGAGACCATGAAAAATGTTGACCATCTGAACATATGCTAAGTCAATGTGCATAACCTCTGCAGAATTAAGTCATCTGAAAAATTCCACATTACAGAGAACTATAAGTAATGCGGAAACTGCAGGTGGAAAACGACTTTGCATTACAGTGCCTCACCTGTAATTACAGTACTTGCTGCTCTTGAATAAATTGCTTGTGTTGCACTAAAAAATGGTGCTCTGATGATATTGTAAAACATTTCCTGAACTAGATCACCTATGCAATAGGGATTGGCTGGAAAATGAACAACAACAACAACAACAGGTCCATAGTTACTAGGCATGTTGTCATAGATCATAGAGAGCATTAAGGAGCCTAGCCCAAATTCATAATTTTTCCAAAGAATGATCTGGTTAATTGACTTGCTCAATGTCACACAGCAGGTAAATGAAGGTTAAAAAGATTCAAAACCTGGACTCCTGCCACAGGAAGAAGCTATTTAACAAGTCTAGAGTTTCACTCCTCTGTGCCACCTGCCAGAGTAACAGTTTTTAAACATAGAAATCTGTTACAATCCAATCATGTAGAGAATACTGTATCACAGCAAAATGCAGTAATGGTTACATAATGGATGCTGAAGATTAGACGGATACAATTATTACTCCAAGTAAGGCAGACTATTGTGACCTGAAAAATGTCAAGCCCTTTGCAGTTGCTGGAGGCTGTAAAGAAGGTAATGAAAAAAATATATTGCTAAAATGCAACATGCTTATACTATATTACATAATCCAGGCCTGTTAATGAATTAATTCATTCTTTAATGCAATTAATAAAGGATAAACAATTAAAGACAATATAAATGCTGCACATAGTTTTGTTCAGCAACCCACGTCATAAAAATAGGAATATTACTGGACTTGCATGCTTGCAGAACACCTACATCTCATTCTGACCTCCCTATGTCCTCTCTATCATGAAGAATCCCATCTGACATCACTCAGTACAAGTCTGACTTACTTGAATAACTGATAATGTAGCATACATCTCCAGAGTCAGATCCAAATCATGGACAAATGGTGTCCTATGCAGGGTAATGAATCAGGCCCCTGCCTGCCATACCAATATCCCTTTAAAGAGCTCTTTGTCCCCAGGTAAAATAAATAGTTTTCAAACTTGCCAGTGTACACAGTTTTGTTCTTTGATTTTACAGTTATCAGAGATTTGGATTTCATTTAAAACACTGACAGACATTTTCTAAACAAAACTTTCTTATATAGAAACCAGAATTAACATGAAAAAACAGTAAACACCTATTTTCTTAAAACTCACATTTAGTAAAAATGCATCTGGTAACCCATTAAACTACAAGAGACATATTGGGATTCATTCTCAAACAGTATATAGGGAAGTACCAATAAATGGCTATGTGAAGGGTGCAGGAATTCAAAAGTCAGTTGTGCAACACACTTGCTAACAGTCTGGAGAGCCCACTGGATCACAAGTGTCCCTTTTCAGGAGTACTGTCTGATGAAGCAACCTGGTCAAAGTCACAAAGAAGGCAAACAAAAGCTGAGGGAATCAAACCCCTGTACTAGAGGAAGCAGCTATTTAACAGCTCATAGCCTTACTCATCTGCACTGAGTGCTAGACAAAGTGTTGTACCCTAACACACCATGCTTCACACCTGTATGCTTGCAAAAAAACAAGCTAAATTAAAACATATTCATAGTTAAAGAGACTTGATTCTGTCTAATTTATTCACAGCTGAACAATAAATACACTCTCAGCTTTTAACAGAAAAAGGAAACAAAGGATCACATCAAAAGAGCATGGCTCATATGGTGATGCTTTTGTTTATGACAGTCAATTTCCTTTATTTACCCCATAACTGACTTGCAGTCCAGGGGATCATTGAGGAGCCTAGTCAACATTTCTATTTGCCCCGAACACTGCCTGATTAAGTCACTTGCTCAAATGACAGAAGAACTAAAAGCAGACTTGTTCTGCAAAATTGTAGACAAATATGCAGGTGTGCCTTTGGTGTGGAGGAGAGCAATACTTAGATATTTTTAAGTGTTTTATGACCAGGTTGGGACCCAGCTAGCTCTGAGCCACTAGGCAGATGCCTAGGTTGCCTTATACTGGATCTGGCCTTGTCTACAATGTTTGATGTCTCATATTTGAGATTCAGCCACTTTGTATGTTTATAGTATAAGGAAGGAAGGAGCACTGATATGTGAACAGTGTGAGAAAATGAGAAATAGTGGTATGCGTTAAACCTGTACCACATGCCATAGACTCATTGACACAGGTGCATAAAATGAAATAGGTTCATAGGTTAGTACTAAGCTAACTGCCCTTGCGAGCCATTTTAAGCCTAGCCAATTATTCCTTGTGAGACTCAAACCCTGCACCTTGTGTTTATAAGGCAAACACCTTTACCATTAGGCCACCCTCCCAACCCCCTACCTTTTTGGCTAGGCTTATATAGGCCCTAGGGCCAATAGCCTAGTACCTGCCTATGAACCTATATTAAAATGACAGATATAATTCCTCTACAAAGTTTAATGATATAAACAAAAACAATGAAAATAGAACGTCCGCTAATGTTTTGCAAAACAAACGATAAGTGATTGCGCGAAATGTTAGTCTAGTTTTGAAAGATCCCGGAGTGTTGCATGTGCATTGTTTTGCATGCTGGCTAACACATTTTGCATTATGCTGTGCTTTTCATATTGTATTCATGCTATGCTTATCTGTCTTCTTGAGGTGAAGTATTCTAGCTGTACAACTGCAGCAGAGCTGCGCCATAACACAGAGGAGTTGCCCGACTCAGACATGCAGGATTACTAGATGGTAATATATGGTGCTAGTGGTGCACAGGATGGAAATTATGCATTTGTCCTGGTAGCTATATATTTGTCTGACCGAGGTGGAGGTGGTGGTGCTTTGTCCAGCCAGGATTTTCATTTTTCTGCAGTGTGAATGTCTCTTTTCACCCAGCTATAGCTTCTGACTTACATAGTACCTGTGTTGAGGCAACAGTTGCAATCTGAAAGGAAGATGGTGATCACATGGGAAGGTGCAGGATGTACACTGTGCCAATAATGCTTATATTTCTAGACTGGGTTAGGAACACTGTGCTGTAGTTTCATATGAGCAGGTATGTACGTATTTTGTAGCTTAACTTATGACTGTAGGATCTATCCTGTTGGAGAACTTAATGCTCAAGTCACCTTGACAACAAAGTTGTTTCAGGATGTAATAGAGCCGTGTAAAGCATGAACCTTGTACTGCACAGTTTACATGCCATTGCTCACTACAAGAATGTTTATAGTGCAGTTGTCTGAGCTTATTGAGGTAATAGCTGCTCATGCATTGCTTCTCATGTCATACTGGTTTGCTGTCTGAAGTCTCATATTTTGAGTTCCCACCACTTTGTATGTTCATATTGCAAGGAAGGAGTCCTGATAAGTGTACAGACAAGATGAGAAACAGAGGTTTGTATTAAATCTATACCACATGCCATAGACTGGTATGTATACACCGTGACAAGATGAGAAACAAAGGTGTATGCTGCAATTATTGGCTTCTGTGGCGGTTAATGGTGTCTGTCATAGGAGACTAGTGCACTTTATACGATCATTGTGTTGGTAATATGTTAATCACTCATATTGATAGTACCCAGGCACCAAACTTCATCTGAAAGACTGATACCCCCTTATGACTGGCCTGCAGCCTGTCATCAACACATCAGTGACCTTCTTGATGTACCGAAACATAGAAATGGAAAGATATTCAATATTCTGGTCAGTGATGTCTAGAACACACACAATTTTTTGTCTATGGACCTTTGAGGCATTATGTTATATGGGATGCATGGATTCATATGACCTAGTTTCAAGAGATTTGAGCAATCCATATGCTCAGCCTTTGATGGCATATGCTCCATACACATCTCATGTAATAATCACTGTGTCCCTTACCACCAGATGTCACAAGATATCTTAAACCTTAAACTCCAGATTCACCACTTTCTTTTTGTAAAAGAGTCACGGAACCGTGTGATGCCACAGGTTACTATGGAATATAGCCTGGTAACTGTGAGTGATGTGTGGACAGTATTATATATACATATACATATATATAATTCATTGTGCACATCTTAAGTTTAAACATTTTAATATACTCGCAGTTAACACAAATTAAGTTTAAAGGTCACTTTATTATTATTCATTATTTATTTGACATTGGTTTACCAGGATTGTCCAACTGGGTCACAGAACCCATTTTCAGTGGAGGGCCAGGGAGAAAAGCTTCACAAGTTACAGAACGTTTTCTGTTTCTCTCACCTAGGTTTTTGAACTGTGAGATGCATGGTAATGTTCTCAGTATTGGCAACACAGATCATGTGTTGTTGTTCACTTGGCCTTTATATGTTACAATGAACTTCATTTTAATGGATCACATACTCATGGTGAGCAGAATGGCTTAATGAATTCATGACTCTCACCTCATGAATTTTTACAGTTGACTGGTAAAACTGAAAGCTATATAAGTAAGGTTAAAAAAGATGACTGTTGTGTGTCTAATATTAAGAACAAATTAATGGCAAACATATTTTCTTGGATTGTGTACCATATTATGCCATGCATATTTTGTAGGTGGGTAATTGTCTCATTTATTCATTTTTATGATTACATTAAAACAGTTTAGTTGTGTGTTATTCATTGCTGCATTTGGTAGTACAAACCCTACATTCCAATGCAAAAAAAAAAAAAAATAATGATTTCAAAATAATCAGAAATTATTCAGTCAGGATCAACCCTGGTTTTAGTATTATTGAAGTGAATAATACTAATTATTTTTCATAAGTAAAGGTTTATATTACTGCACTAGTCTAAGGTCCTTTAAAATGATATGAAAAAAAAAATATGTACAGCTTTATTGCTGAAGCATGGTTTTATTTTAAATGTGTACCACTGTATTTACTTAATGGAATCCATATATGTTTCCTTGTAATAAATGTTTTGGAAAAAGATTCTTTCCAGAATAAGTAAGAATGGAATTTTGAGATTTCGTGAAACAACTAGTGTACTATGCACATGGAAAATGTATGTAGTGTATATGGCAGTCATTAAAGAAGGTATAGTATAGTTAAGATCTGTGATATGAAATTCACCTAGTTTTCCCAGTATGTTATTCAGTAAAATACGCTTCTTTTCTTAATTGCGATTTCATTCATTCTTAAAAATTCATCTAACGCTACAGTACCATAATCATAACTCCTGTTTGCATACTCATGACATAATTAATCATTTAACATAGCCTAGGCTCTGTGGTATCCCTGTAATAAAGCCTGTGTTCTAGTGGGTATTACCCAGCTGACAAAAACTAATATGACTTAAAAGAAAAAAAATAGATATCGATGATTCTCTTTACTTTAATCAGCAGACTGTTTTGAATTTCTTCTTCCAAGAAGAGCAGGATACCTTATCAAACTGAAAACTAAAACCAAGTATGTTCTTGTACGTTTGCATTTTATACAGATTGCAAACTAGAACAAATGACTGTCAAGTTCCGCGCGGTGTGTATGTACACTTATTCTAGTATTTAGCTGTAGGAATTACCTCTCATGACCTGACTAGTTAATTATCCATTTTGGTATTATTTAGCTACAGGAATTACATCTCAGCAATTTGGCTAGTCAATTAACTTTATTGATTATCCTGCCTGACTGACTGTGTAGTTTAATTCCACATATTTTAACTTAAATCCCTCTTTCACTTTTATTTGTCTTGGCCAATTAAAAGCCTTTCTAGTGGGTTAATTATTCAATAAGAAAGTTTCAATCAGCTTGTTAATTTCCTTATACCTACATGTGTAAATGTGTATTGCATCCTGTGGACTACATGTGAGTCTAGCTATAATTTTATTTCTTCTTATCTTTGCAAATATTTAAACATTAATGTGATTCAGATACACTAATACTTCATTCAGTGAAATCCAAAACATTTTAATGTCTCACTTTTCTCACTTAGCCCTTGTCAGAAAACAATGCAATATATACAAAAGTTACTTCATGTTACTTGTTGTCATATTAAATATTTTAATTTCTAACCAAAATAACAGTAATTATTGTAAAGATACTGATTTCTTGAAAAATAGCTTTGAATTTGAATACCTGTATTAAAGCAACTTCCTATTATGAGAGTTGAGGATAAGAAATAAGCTCTGATGTGGATGCTAACTGTCTGACAATATTAATTTTATTTACTCACTCCCATTTTCAGCAACTGGAGAGGAGTTCATGGCATAACATTATGTATGTTAAAGAAAAGGGGAAAGCAGTCATTCATGGGTCTAAGGTAATAGACCACATGGAAATGATAGCTGTAGCCCTCAAGTCTAGAAGTTTTTTTATGTTTGTTTTTGTGTTTTTGTTTATATTTATTAATTTTAAGGAGCTTTTGAGATAATAATAGGGCAACGAGCACCTTAATAAACCCTGAGTTTGACTCTGAATTTGACAAAAATGTCAAAAGCGTGGAACTGGATTTGAGGGTCAAGCTTTATACATTACACATTCAGTGACTATATTTTACAGTGGAGAAGATTCAGATTTAAGTGAATTTTAGAGCATGAATGTAAACAAATGAAGTACCTTCTCCAGTAAATGGAATAATGTGGGATCTATTACAGACATTTTAGATCAGCACAGGTAAGTAATAGTGCATTTCCTTGTTAGAGAATGACTGCTGACCAAAATGTCTGAGAACCTTGAAAATGGCTCACCAGAAAAAAAATGGTTGATTTTGGAGCATCAGAATGGATAAAAAAGAACTTTTCCTCACTATAACAATTCCTAAGGCAGCTATTGTCCCAAGAATTAAAAGAACTAGATGTTGAATTGAGGATGACAGAGAGGAGAGGCCATTAGCATCTTTCCCTTCACCTGGGGCAACTCTTTTCAGACAGTTGGTTATACAAGTGTTAGATTATAATGATGGACAATCAATCCTTAAATGGTTTTGAAAAACTGAAGGTAGAAAATTTCAACAGCTTATTTTATATGTGGAACAGGACTTTTTGGACGTCCTGTATCAGAGAAGGAGAGTGGGTCATGTGCTATAGAAGGGGAGAAGGAAGTGCAAAGCCAACTTTTGTTCCAGCCAGGATTAAGATAGTGGGAAAAAAAAGTTAAGGAATTGAACTGTTCCTTTTAATATTTCAGACTTTCTCCTTCATTAACAAATCTGCTGTGGCTCTTTTGGAATCAGAAGAAAATAGAATAGAATCATTGAAGATTGATTTGTGGAATTCAGCCCAGGAAGGCTTTTAATAATATGTAAAGGTGACAAACACAGAAAATACTTATGCATTATTGTATGCTTTGGGAAGTCATCTATCTCAGGAACTACCATGCTAACAATACACCCCTAAGAGTTGACCCTGTTGTTCAGGATTTGGGAACTTTTCTGGACAGTGGCCTATATTTTGACCAACATGTGTCCATTATAGTAAGAACGTCCTTCTGTATTGCGCAGCTCATAAATAAAGGGATTGTGTCTAGATCTAGAAATTAAATTGGACCCCTTTACTCAACCCTCATTAGACGGATTATTAATCATAATGCCTCTTTTACATGCATCTGTCCATATGGAGAACGTTATTGGACTGGAGTAGTTAGACTGAATTGGAAAGCTTTTCCCTTACTATAACAGAGAAAGAAGGAATTTGCATTTGTGAGACTAATGTTCTGTGGTTTACTTGTTGCAGACATACACTCTCTAACAGTGAACTTTACTTCTAGGATAGGTGCTCTGTGATCTTGGAATGTGTTTGCTTTATGGACATATGGATTCCATGCTGTATGTGAATATGGTGTGGTGGCATTTTGGTGCAACAAATAGGACAGAGTCACTACAGTTAGCCTGTACTACTATTGCAGCTATGTATACTTAGATACATGGACTTCATGGCAGGCATTAGGGCCTAAATTAGGCCCTGCCAGGAATTATTTGTACTAACATTGTGAACTGGAATATGTAGTAGTCAGTGTTTTGCATAATCCCTTTATTTGTAAGTGCAATGAGGGTTTAGTCCGGCACCTTATATTAACAGAAAGCATTGTTTACATTCTCATAAATCTGATGAACTAAATAAAGTATATTGCATGTGTGAAAGTAAAGTCTGTGTAAATGTTAAGAGAGTTTTCAGGTCATAATATGTAGTGCATTACTAAAGTTGACAGAAAGCGTTACATTCTATAGCTTATATATTATATATCTCTATAAAGAGAGTCCACCAGTGTTCTATGCTGGCAATTCTCCTGTTTGTCATATACTTTTTTTGAAGTAAAAACCAATACCAAAGGGCTCTGGCTGACTAAGTTTGCAGATGACTGCAAGCTAGGAACATTCACTGAATCTCTAAATGAATTAGCCATTCTGCAGAAAGGTTTGTCCCAAATAACTGGTGCCTAAAGCATGGACTGCAAGTAAATTCCAAAAGTACATTAATGTGTACTTTGTGAAATCATCTATCCCAAAGGACTACCACATTAACATTACACCAGTAAGAGTTGACCCAGTTGTTCAGGGTTTGGAACTTTTGGGGACAGTGACCTAATTTTTGACCAACATGTGTTCATTGTTGTAAGAAAGTTCTTCTATATTTCACAGCTTATGAATAAAGGGATTGTGTCTAAATCTAGGGGTGTCATTTCCCCCTTTACTCAGCTCTCATTAGGCCACTCATTGAATATAATGTGCCTTTGGCATGTATCTGTCCAGGTACATGTAACAACTGTAATGCCCACATAAGTAACTTACCAAAAGGATACAAGGCTTAAATAACATGTCCTACATGGACTGACTCAAAGCCCTGTCATTGTACTCTGTATCCTACAGACTGCTAAGGGGTGACCTGTGCCTGACATAAAAGGCATTTTCTGCACCAGTTCTGATGGATTTATTGCACTTCAGTAAGTCAAATGGCATCAGAAATACTTGGTTTAGGGATCCAAACCTCTTCTGACCTCATTGGCAGCATCAGCAGGATGGTTTCAAGGGAAAGGTACATCTCATGTAGGATACTGCTGCTCTGAAACAGATTCCTCATCCACATAAAACAAAGTTCAGCCTTATCCATATTCAAGTGCAATTTGGATCTCTGGATGGGAAACAAAAGATTTACTCCAGGACTTCCCCCTGTACTACAAATGGACAGGCAGCTGCTAAATGCTTTATCCCACGCTTGGGTCCCTTCAACTTATCTATGGTATCACCCCATCTATTCCTATTAGAGGTAATATATAATTATTAACAGTGGGATGGGTGAGGCCAATCTCTAGCCAAATGGTATAGGTTAATTTGAGCACAAAAGGGAAATTGGCTAGGTGTAAAATGGCCCGCAAGGATAGCTAACCTAGTACTTGCTTTTGAACCTTTTTGAGTCTCCTTATTTGAAGGCTTAGGAAATACAAGATTTTCTACACTAAGTTAAAAGAAAGTTTTACAAAGTTTCATTTTTTTAATATATGAGAGTAATGATTATGTAATAGAGGGTGTACTGTGATTATGTTCTGAAGATAACCTTGTCATTACGAGGTAAGAATCTTATTATATCAAGCTTGTTATAGGGATATTCTTACATATGAACATTGGTGTTAAAAATAAGAGAACCTCATGATGGCACACAGTTAACAGCGCAAAACTACTTAAGTCAACACTTCACAAACTGGAACACACGTCATACTGGCATGCAAGTGGCAGTCAGAAGAGTAATGCACCTCTAGTGAACCAGACAATACAAAGCCATTTATTACACTTCATGCTGTCATATCTTTTCTCTTTTATAAGCTAGTATACCTGGGCAGCTAAACCCCACATTGAGTACAAAGAATTAAGATTGCCTTTTCGATCATAACTGTTTCTTATGTGGAAATTGTTTTTGAAGTGAATTTCTTGAGAATAGTTCTCAAACAGGCAACAGTCTATGAAGCTATCCACAAATTATGGAAAAGTTGTTATTAATAATAGCAGCTAGTTGCAAGTTCTATCAAGGAAACACCTTTTTAGTATTAGAAAATGTTTTTGAGAGGGAGAGAGGCTTTGGGTTGGTAAGATTAGACTGGCAAGAAATCAACAGATATTAGGTATAGGTGGTAAACTTAGCAGTTGAGGTTTAGTCTGGGGGAGATGGAGGAAGAACACTATACATTTTCTGTCAAAATAAACAGCCATTCCTCCAAATGTCCCTGTCTGACAAAAGGGGCCCCCAGAGCTTCAACCACTCTTCTCTCTTTTTCTCTTTAGATGCTAGGCTTCCCAATAACCTTATTAAGCTTCTTATTGTTCTGTAGGTAGACAACATTGTAATATATATATATATATATATATATATATATATATATATATATATATATATATATATATATATTTATACAGTCCTTCCCCTTTCGCATCAGTTATAATCACACTTCACTGATTTAAAAAAAAAACATGAAATAACTAGACACTTTAGGAACCATTGGCTCATCCAACAATTACAGTTTCAATTACCCCTTAATGAGTTTGAAACCAACGTTAACAAACTTCTCCATTGTGCAAAGCGAATTTCTGAGCTCTTTCCTCAAGGGAGAATGCTATTAGAAAAGGGGTATTCTTAACCTAATAGAATATTGCCAACCAGTAAGTAATTGGTGGTGCCTCCAAAACCAGCCTCAGTACTGCAAACCATATGCAGTTGAATCTGCAGATTTACAACTTTGTACCCTAAGGCAGAACATCACTGTTTTACTATTACAAAAGTAAAATGTCTGTCAGTGCAATGACACGCCAAACTATCACTTGGATCAATTATTTTCAGACTTCTGAATCACAACTCCTTTCCCTTCTTCTCCTATCAGCTGACTGTTACAACATCAACTAACAATGTTAGCTAAATCCCCTTCCCCTGGTCTAACTCCTCAAACTCCAAAAAACAGTCTCAAGTGCACCAAATGTCATTTTTCACACTTTGCCTCAGTGCTTTAGAAATCTCTCAACATTCTTGAAAGACATTTAGCCAGTCCTTAAATTCCATATTAATCATTAAAAGATTTCTTACAAAAGAAAATGCTATTGTTTCAGTGCAGTTGGCATCATCTAACTAAAAGCTGTTTAATACATCCTTTCCTATTCCTTTCTGACTCTTTCACATTCCAAAGTGTAATGTTCTGCACTTAATCTCTCCTATCAGATATTTCCCATCCTCTCCATTACCTCGCCCTCATGGTCCTAATCTATATTTTAGCTCACTCGCCTGTCCTTTTGCAATCTTGCCTGTTCTCGGTTTCGAACATTTCCTTATGCTAATTACTCTCTAGCAAGCTGACTTCTCTCACTTCCTCCACACTTTAATTATTTCCTCAATTCTATCCGCTACCATCTCTGCCTCCGTTTTCTTCTATGTAATTGTCAAACATTGTAAGTATTTAAATGGCTTTTGTCTTTATTTGCTGTTGTGACTATCAAATGCTTTTGCACCGATTGATGTTAACTTGGCTCACAGTTCTAGTTTATATTTTTTCTGCTGTAATCAGTTTATATAAGTTTATGCTACTTCACTATTTGCATTACCTTTTAATTTAACCCCAGGCAGGCCTGAAGAAATGGATCAGTGCTTTACCCCAGTCAACAAATTCTAAATTATACAGAACCGAGTAAGTTTTCTTTTTTGATCAGCAAAGATGATAGAGTGGAAAATAGTAAAGGTACAAATATATGTGCATGTAACTGAATAAAAAATGAATGAATTGTATATGGTGTCACTGACAGCAAAGAGGGGTTATAGACTTGGAAAGCCAATAGATTTCCACATCTGTGCCTAGTTTGTGAATATTTTACAGCATTAGGGTTGGGGGGAGGGAGCAGTTTCAGGATTATCTGATTGAAAGTAAGGGGTAAGGGCCTCATTCCCAATAGAGAAGTTCCACATCATGACCTATATGAACAAGATGGGATACAGATCTGTCAACTGTGTTAACCCAGGTTATCCAGCTTAGAGATGGAGTGAAACATGTGATTGGATCCTCATTTTGATCATTTTGAAGCTAAGAAAACGTTTTGGATCTCACTGACCCATTTCTGTTTGCGTAACACAATTTATACCAGTTTTGTTTAAGTAGCAGCCTATAGGCATAAGTTTGCCTTCAGTTCTCCCTTTTGTTTATGTAGTCCAATCTGATTTTATCTATGGGATGAATAACAGCCTTACTTCTTTGGTTCATGAGGGCCAACTTGGTTTTATCCCAGGTAGGTAGGTGATGTAGAACAGCCATAAAGCCTAAGATTTGAAGTTGAATGCCAGAACACTTAAGCAGAGGTGGGACAGAGGAAATGCTGAAGAAGGCAGTTGATCATGTGCAATGGGACTGTCTTTGGCTTTTATTATGAAAGTTTGTCTTTGGAGATGTATATTAAGGGTGAGAAGTTGATTGATTTCCTGAAAGCAAGAGTTAAGATCAGTTGTATAGTGCTTAATTATGTGCATATTGGTTGGGGTACTCATCAGGATTGCTCTCCTTCTAATTTGCATTGTATTTGGAGCTTATGGTGTCCTGCATACTGCAGAATGGGAATATAGGACAATTATGTAAGGGCAAGATGATGTTTTGGTGTTATGTGACTTCGCTGAAGGAAGACATTACATACATGTCATGAACCTGAAACCATTCAGAAAGATAACAGGGTTCCAGGTGAATTCATTAAAGATTGTATTGCTCAGTGGTGGAGCAACATTTATTTATTTTACATTTGTTTACTGGGATGGTCACAGCACTTAACCACTAAGCCATCACAGTTGCATAGTCCAACATGAAGAAAGGAAGAGGGGAGGAGGGAGGTGTTGCTGTGAAACCGATGAGGGGAGCTATTCTATCTTTAGTCTAGTCCCACTTTGCTCTATAGGCAAAACTTTACACCATGGCTGAGAGGAACTTACAAATCAGGTGACAAAGTGGAGTGAATGGAATTACATTTTTACAGAATCTAGAAGCTAGCAGGATAAGGTCTTTTCCAGTTTGTCTTCTGGGGTTAGAGTTCTGTCTATTAGATTATTAAGATATTTGGTGTTACAATCTTTAAGAACAAAAAAGTTGTCTTCACTGTGACTTATGAGTTGTTGGTCAAGGCAAGAGTTGAAGGAGTATAGGGACTTCTGATTTCAGACTGTATTGTACGATATTCGTCTGGACATTCAGCTGAATGCCTCTGTCTCAGGTGAACATGGAGAGCACTGATTCCATGCCTTTGAAAAATGTTAAAAAAGATGATGTCTCTTAATACATTGGTGAGATGCAGGGTGAAGATGTGGAAAATTAATGGTCTTGCTATGGTTCTTCCATAGTCAGACTTAGTTGACAGAATAAATACAGATGCTTCTTGTGCAACCAAAGCTTAGGATGGAAAGAAAATTGGACAAGGAAGGGAATTGTTTATTTTGTTCAGCATTCTCACCTCACTCACAGGCTTTTTTATTCCACTAGAAGTTAGTATTTGTTATGGCCTCCTGACATTTCGTTAATTAGGCCACAATGGAACATGCAAGGTTTATATGAGGAACTGAAGACATGAGCTTGCCCACTGAAGAATAGATGATATGAGTTCACAAGACAACACAAGACTACAGGCCTACTTTTTTGCCATTGGGAGCTTACATGAGTGTACACATTTAATATACATATACTTTTTATTTCCAGATGAGAAAAGGCATGGGATATGAGATAAGAATTGTTATATAAACAATGGGAACTAATACTTGTTGCTGTTTTCTATGTCTTATTGAGTAGCCATTGGAGAAATTCCTTTGGTAAAATAATTTAGAGAATTTTTAAACACTACTAAGTAATCTAATTCTAATATTAATATGCTTTGCATGTCTTTGGATTTGATTTTAAATAATGTTTTGATTTCTTTTTGGAAAAAATTATCAGCATCAGACAGGGGAATAGCGGTTGGAATGGTGGTGGCCCCTTCATATGCAAGCATTGTACTTTCTGAATGGGATAAAAGCTTTTATATTTGACATGACTTTTAATAAGCCTCTCTCTTTTTGTGGACATTTAATTCGTGATATTGTCTGGTCTGGTAGAGAATCTTAATTTTTGAATTTCATTGAATTCAACAATTAGACTATTCATGTTTTTAAATTAATTGTGAAGTAATCTTATTATGCTGAATGTGTTTTTCTTGATGTACAGGTAAAACAGGATCCTAATGCAAAGAAATGTTTATAAAGTGTTTTCAGAAAGCTTATATTTACCCAAGTTTGGAGAGTGTAATCCTCTTGTGTTTTATTAAAAAAATAGTGTGATTAAAAGCCAGTATGGCTACAATATCTAAGTTATTCTCTGATCATTGCCAGTTTTTATAAGAGATTGTTTTTTTTTGCATGATATAGATGTTTATATATGAGGGTTAAACTTTGAATAAGGATGAATCCATTTCTTTGAAATAATTGGAAATAGGAAGACTTTGAACAAACTTAATTTAAATTCTGAATAGAGTGTGGATATAGATAAGGAAACACCCATGATTGGAACTAAGCTATAGCTATTGAGTATAGTGATGACAGTGAATCCATAAAATATTATTTTAAATAATTGAATATTTTAAAAAGGACATTTTGATTTATTTAATTTAGATGGCGAAAGTCAGAATTTTATTTATAAAAAGGTATTTTGAAAAAAATGGAACAGGAGGATTTTGAAATCAATTGTCTGATACAAAAAACATTAGACACTTATAAATCTGGATATTGTCACCAATGTAGGTTTGTTGAAAATGGCCCTTACATTGCTGTTATTGATTATGATAAAACTATTGGTTACAAAGCATATTTTAATTGTTTTTTTCTGGGATTGTTTATTTTGCCAAGTGCATAATGCTTGTTATGTGGGTAAGACCACTACATGTTTAAACCAAAGAATTTATGAACATAAAAAGAAGTTGGATGGTGGACATTCTTTAGTGAATTCACAATTTAAAATTTTACTTTTTTGTATTGGATATAGTTTCTCTTGATCTGAGGTATAATGACACAGGCTCACTTTTGGAGGAAAAAAAAATCCTGAGTGGCACTTGTTACTGAATGCTGGGACTCCCCCTGAGCTTAATGACATAATTTCTGTACAACATCTTTTGAGGTTAAAAATCAAGGAACAGAAAGTAAAATTACTGAGTGCTTGTTTTCAGTCAGTGCCCTTGTTTCATGTGAGTTTTAGTTTGATTCCTAGGAGGTCTACTAAAAGACAAAAGTGCTCAACAATGTGTATTGTGTAATTCAGTGACTAATTATTCTTAGTTGTGATTTCTGTTCTAAATTGTAGTTTTAGTTGAAAGTCTATATTTTGAAACTTGGGTACAATTATATGAAGCAACTTGTCTGAAAGAAAAGTGTTCTATAAAGCTGTATTATCATGGCAAGGTTTGATATTAGATGGCAATCCATTTTGGAATTTGGTAGGTAACAGGTATGATGCTTGTCACTGTTGAAATGAAACCCTGACCCCATGTGCAAAAATGGGAAAGAAGGATTACAGATGGATGGAAGGATGGATTACTGCTGGAATACAAATGCCACTTTGTGTTAATGCAATCAGAAAATGTTGACAATATTATGTGAAATTGTTACCAACAGAGCCACCTTTTTTTTTCAATGGGAATTTTATCATTTTCTATGCCACTTGTAAGATTTTCCTCTGAAGGGACAAAATAGACAAATATAGGTATAGATAGATAGATAGATAGATCGATAGATAGACAGACAGACAGACAGATAGATAGATTTAAAGG
>NC_056728.1:1785579679-1785727179 GCF_019279795.1 Protopterus annectens | reverse complement strand
GGGTCACCACAGCAGATCACTGGTCCGCAGATTGATTGGCAGTGGTGTTTTTATGGTACTGAGTTGCCAGTCTGGCGCCCAACTTTCACAGAAGGAACACACTTGCATACCTACCTGCATGTCTTTAAAACTCAATGTAATAAATCCACTTCAACTGGTCCACAGATCAATCAACAGTAAAAATTCTATAAGACAGTAAACCACTGTGAATCCAGTAAAATGTAAACTACTCTAAATCCAGTAAAACACTTTTGTCCAATCTAAAATTGTTAAGCACTTTCATCTTCTGATTCTAACATGGACTTCCTCAGAACAAGGTTGAAATGAACCGCCCTTCAATTTAAACTGGATGAAAGCCAATTGAACTGGATTTATTATGTTTTGGAATGTTCCTACTTGGCTGTAGACTCACAGCATTTTTTCTACGATCCACCTGAGTGATTTATCTGTCTTTCCCAAGACTATTTTATTCACCTTCTTCCTATAAATTTTACATTTTCATTTTTTTGGTATAATCTAACAACATTTCAGATTTGGGTGGAATACAGTCATAAGTAGAAGATATTGTTATGTTGTCCTTATCAGCTTTACTAATTACAGTAATGCTTTCCATATAACACTGCCATGCTTAATTCTTGCAAACGGTTGTAATGACGTATCAGCATTTTTCATCTTCCAAAACATATTTCAGCATAATTTTTGCAAATTCAGTCTAGACTGTACTAAATGAAGATGCTGCTAATGTCTGCTGTCTAGGTGATCAGTGGCTTGATATACCATTATTTGCAATTTTGACTTTATTCCTAATCCTACTGAGATTTCTGATTAGTACTGTAGTTCTAATGTGGTGGTGCTGCGGTAGCGTTGTTTGCTCACAGTAAGATGCTGTTCAGTTCGAATCTCAGCTGGAGCGTCTTCTGCGTGGAAACATGCGTGAATGGGCATACCTTCATTGAAGGTTGTGCATCAGGCCTGGCAAGCCAGTATGTAAAAATCAACTGCCAGTCATTAGCAGACCGGAGTTCCGCTGTGGCGACCCCTAACCGGGAAAAGCCGAAAGACACAAACTGTAGTTCTAATATGCAAATAATTAGTACATTAACCAGTTATAAATGTTCAGTAATAAATGGAATTGGTTTGCTTCTGTATTAAAATATTTACTTAATGGCATGGAAATACAAAACATCTAGTTTATATATATATATATATATATATATATATATAAAATCTATATTTATATATATATAATCTATATTTATATATATATAATCTATATATATATATATATATATATATATATCTTTCCAAAGATGACATAAACTTGATTAGCTGTACCCTTTAATGCTCCTATTTACTCAGACTAGACGTTTATGTATTCTGCCGTCGGATATGCTGCTATTTATTATCTCCAAATTGCTGTGTATTGAAGATATTTAGCTCCTAACTTAGAAACTTGAAAACATGGTTTTGGTCATGTTTACTTTATCATGTGACTATTTATTCAGTAAATATTCTAAGTCCACATCAGGTTCTTACTGTATAACAGAATGATTTCAGGGTGATTTTATAATTTTTCTACTTTTACTGTGGGATACGACTTAAAGACTTAACAGATCACTGCAGAGAGAAAGTGCCTCTCTCTCTCTCTCTCTCTTTATATGTATTTATGTGTATGTATGTATATGTATATATGTATGTGTGTGTGTGTGTGTGTGTGTGTGTGCGTGTATATGAGTTCCTGTCATTTCATTAAATCTTAATTTCATTGAAACTCAAATGGCTGAATACATTGCATTTAAAACTCATTTTATTGCAATCTCAGTTCACTGAAAACTCATTTCATAGAAAAGTGTAGAAGTGCATAGAAAGTATGGGATGGTGTCATTTCTTACCACAGGAGTTATTAGGGAAGTGAGTTTAGCAGAGTATGTGTGGATTGTGACGGACAGCATCATGTTGTACCCCAGATCTAATAGATGTCTGTGTTTACTCTCCAGCACTGATTCAGTGGTGTGTAGTGTTTTGGGATTTTTTTCTACTTGGTTGTATGACCATAGAGTTAGTATATCTATCTATCTATCTATCTATCTATCTATCTATCTATCTATCTATCTATCCCAAAAGATGTTGTCCCTTTGCACCTATTAACTGTCATACTTTGGATGCTTTCTCTGAAATGTGTGAGTGTGACATCCATGCTGTGTATGCCAATAAGGAGGTTTACAGGTACTCCAATCTTATAGTAGATGACCATGAAGCATTGAAGAAATTAGAAAATAATAATGCTGTAGTAATTAAACAAGCAGATAAGGGAGGCACTGTTGTTATTCACGATACTAATGATTATGTACGACTCATGCATGGTCTACTGGATGATACCACAGCTTTTGTTGAAATTAATGCAGTTGATGTTTCTAAAATGATTAGTAATATCAATATGAACATTTATGAACTGCAGGTGAATAATGATATTAGCACAGAACTTTTTAGTTACTTTAGCATTCCTTGTCCAAAAACACCTATTATATATGGACTCCGTAAAATACACAAAGATTTACGAAATCCGCCTGTGAGACTCATTGTTTCTGGGTCTGGATGGGTTACGGACATATTGCTAAATATTTACAAACTGTGTTTAAGAAATATTTATACAAAATAAAGAGCTATACACAAGATACCAAATACTTTTTATGTCAACTAGCTGCAAATTATGATTATTATAAAGACTTGAGGTATTTATTTGTCACCTTGGATATTAAATCCCTCTTTACAGTTATTCTTATAGAAGTTGGTGTTGAAGCTATATCTAACTTTTTATGTACAGATACAGATATGCATGGTAGAGAGATAGAAACATTATGTACCCTGCTTGAGATTGTGCTAACTAATAAAATATTTATATTCCAAGAATCTATTTACCACCAAATTAATGGTATTGCTATGGGTACACCTATAGCAAATGCATATGCGAATACTGTAGTATCTAAATGGGAAGAGAAATATATATATAATCATCCATCAGAATATAGGAACAAGATACTTTTCTTTAAATGGTTTGTGGATGACATTTTCTTATTATGGGATGGTGAGAGCATTCAGTTGAACAATTTATTGAGTATCTTAACCTTACTACTGAATTTTTGAAATTTTCAGGGATTTATTCTTTTGATAAAATTGATTATTTAGACATTAGCCTTGTCAAGGATGAACACAATCAGATAGATACTCATATTTTCAGGAAGGATATACATGGGAATAAATATACTCATCGAAACAGTATGCATGCTCCCCATACATTTAAAGATATTATTAAAAGCCAGTTTTTGAGAACAAGTAGATTAACTACTGATGGCAAGAAATGTGATGATGAGTTAAATAGTATGATGATGGAAGAATTTAAGCAAAGGGGATATGAAAATAATGTACTGGATGATATAAGGAGTGATGTACTTCACAAGAGGGAATCTGAAGCACAAAGTCTTTGACTATGGATAATAATGAAAAGGGCAATAATGATCCGTTGATTCGTTATATCACCACGTTTAGTAGGAGATTTTATGATATTAAAGACATTTTAATGAAAAGTTGGGGGATACTTACTGTAATGCCCGAGATGGCTAATATTGTAGGAAGTAAACTTTTATTTGCATATAAAAGATGTGAAAATTTGAAACAAATTTTATGCTAAAGGGAAGTATCTTCTAAGCCTAGAAGACATAAGATGAAATCTGGAACTTTTCCATGCTATAATTGTACATGTTGTAATGACATCAACAAGAATCAGGAGTTTAAATATCCCGTGATTGATAAGAAGTTTGTTTTTAAATGTCATGCCACTTGCAACACTGTGAATATACTGTATTTAGCAAACTGCACTATATGTCTGGCCTTCTATGTTGGTAAGTGCACTAGGAAATTAAAATTAAGAATTATAGAACATAAGTCTGAAATAAAGAGAAAGGTTCAAAGTAATGCCCTAGCAAAACATATAACCGAGAAAGGCATATGTCATACATTTTTGTTTAAAGTCATAGATATACGATATAAGCACAGGAGGGGTGGTGATTTGAATAATGGCTAATACATTTGAATGCTGATCATAGACCTGGTTTGAATACAACAGTTAGTATAAAAACAATCCTGAAAAAGAAGCAAATGAGGTTGAAATAATGATTAAATATGTTATATTAGAGAAATTGTACAATCATGGTAGCATGTTTTTATGTTTTTTATATGGCTTTTTATAATAAGAATAAGGTATAAAGGCTTTAGGAATTTGTAATATAGATTATTTGAACTATCTAGTCATGCTATGTAAGGTTCTTAGGTTAACCGATTACTGAATCTGATTGGGCTGTGTCTAGGAAATGTCTTATTTAAATGAAGTGATTGTTAATATCTTTTATACACACTGAATAAGGGTTATTACCTGAAAGCTTTGTGGTTTATTGGAATAAAAACTACGGATTTTACTATACTTCTCTATGTGTCCACTTTATGGAGTGAGTTTTATTGGATTATTTGGATTAGTTGTTCTCCTGTGCAGTTCACCATAGTGCTGGTTTGGCTTGCTTTCATTGTCAATACCTTGTAAAACAGACTAATCATTATGAGATTGTGTGATTATGTCTGCTAGCACTGCTCTTATGGTTTAGTTTGCCATGAGAAGGAAACGTGTAGCAGACAGGCAAACCACAGAGAGAGGTAACTCTTTGTGGCAAATAATATTAAGCATCTGCTTTTAGGTTATGTATCAAGGCCAACACTTTTCAAGAAAATCAGGTTCTTAACCTCTAGTTTTACAAAAAATGTTTTAAAAAGGAGTCACCAGGGAGCTATGTGTGAAAGATAAAGGCAGGTTGTAAGGTGTCTCTGAAACCTGGAAATGGAATAGGAGCTTTTGTCCTGCAGGGCAGATGATAGTAGAGTTAACCCGCCTTTATAATAAAATATATTGAAAGCAAAATAGTGAGATCTGTATGTACTGTTTGTTTTCTGGCCAACTTTGGGAAAACTCTGACTAATCAATATGTAAAAACATTGAAGATGTGTTAGCTGAAGAGAGACCATACTGAAATGAAGTTTGAGAATAATTTATGTGCACTTATGGACTTGCAACTGCAACCAGGTTTCTTTTAGTTATTAGGTTTATAGGTTCATAGTTCCATAGATAACTGGTAGCGATTCATTCAAAAATCCATTGCAAGTCTAGTCAATAAACCATGTTCAAAATTTCACTCCACCCTTAAGGTAGCCAATGTGAGTTAGCCCAGGGAGAGTTTGAAGCTGCCCTTCCAAATATCTGGGTTTACCTTGAAGGTGGAAAGTGTGTTACTGCCTGACATATTGTGGCATATAAAACAGAGCCATTATATTGTGTTTGGTCATTGATGATGGTTTATATCTTTAATTGTGTATGTGAGGACACATTTGTTCTGTGAAGGAATAAAAGGTCAAGTCTGGTCAGACTTTTCTTGGCTTAAAAAGCTGTTTACAGATCAGCAGGGTAGACTATATAAACGACTAAGTACAAACAGAGGGCTGTCAGTCTGACTGGATAAATGAGGGTCTTGAGGCCATTGGTCTGTTTTTATTTGTTCATCCACAAAATTAACAAACTGAGATGACCATACATTGGGATTTAGTGTAGTTATTCACCTGAACATGATTATTTTTAAAATCTGTCTTTTTCAGGCACTGTCCATTCACTTCAAATATATTGTGGCCAGCACTTCTGTTTGCTTTCGGAGACTCAAGGCAAATTGTCAGCAATATTTTTCAGTGACTTGTGACCTGTCTTCTTTGTCAGCTTTTAAACAACTGTAATGGACTCTTTCATTCAACTACTAAAATTAAGGCACTTTTTTTCTTGCAAAAAGCTAAGACCTTGTTATCTCCAATGATTCTTCCCTCATTCACATTTTTGCCAGGCAGTGTTACCAGGTTTTCTAACAGTATAACCTCAGCTGATCTCTCCACCTTGTATGACAATGATAAATAATACAGATGTGAATGCCTGGTTATTCCGATGAATATTACAGATGTGAATGCCTGGCTATTCTGTATGTTTATAACTTCAGTTGGAGTAAAAACAGACAGGGCTGTAAACACTGATATTTTTCTTTATTTCTAGGCCAGAACTCTTACATGTGATGGCTAATGTGATCTAAGATGTGGACAATCTAATGGCAAAAGAGATTTATTGTTGCAAGTTGTTGTGAGTCCCGTGGGTTATTCATTGAGAATAGGACAAAATGCCACATGAACAGGAAAACACCTAAGTCACGCTTTGTTTATATGGACAACTTTATGAAAAGAAAAATAAACAATTGGTTAATGAAAAGTCATGTTCCAGTTATGTTAATCTTGTGTTAGTTATGAAAAATGGATTCCTTTTTGAAATGCTGAAGATTACAGTTGCACTCCTCAGAACAGTGAGACTAAAAGTGAAAAGTTCAATATATACCCAGTTCGGGTTTGTGAAAAGCAGATCATGCCTCCTGAACCTGATCGACTTCTTTGAGGCAGTCACCAAAGCCGTGGATGAGGGTAAGATGGTTCACACAGCCTATCTTGACCTTGCCAAGGCTTTCAACACCATCCCCCATTCTGGAATTATAGCTAAACTCACTAAACTAGGTATAAATCCCTACGTCACAAGATGGGTTGCCAACTAACTCACTGACAGAACCCACACTGTAAAATTTGCAGACTCCAAATCTGAACTCAAAGCAGTGACAAGTGGAGTACCACAGGGTTCCATCCTGGGGCTTCTCCTGTTTGGTATCTACTTCTCTGAAGTACAGACTAACACAGAAGGCCTCTGGCTAATGAAGTTCGCAGATGACTGCAAACTAGGAGCCATAGTCAAGTCTCCAAATGATGTGGACATCCTACAGAAGGGCCTCACTGAGACAGATGCCTGGTTTCAGAGCCATGGCCTCAAGCTCAATGCCAAAAAGTGCAGTGTCATCCCCTTTGGTAAAAACTCTGTACCCATGAACTACCACATAGGCAGCAATCTACTTAACACCGAATGCGTGATAAAAGACCTTGGGACCCAGGTGGACAGTAGTCTCTCCTTTTATAGTCACATCGCGTTGCACACCTCATCTTAAAAGGGTTCTCATTCAGGAAAAAAGAGGTCATTGTTCCCCTCTACTCGTCACTCATTAGACCCATTATAGAGTACAACACCCCTTTTGGAATGTACCTCACAAGACTTCTGCAGCAGCTGGAAAGGCCACAGAAGTACCTCACAAAGAGGATTACTGGCCTCAAATAAATGCCCTACACTGACCACCTCAAAAAACTCCAGCTTTACTCCATAGCATATCACCTACTCTGTGGTGATCTCTGCCTAACATATAAAGCAATGCCAAACCCAGAGCTGTTGGACATGCTACACCTAAAGAAATCCCAATCCCTCCAAGCTACATGCTCTAGGGATCTAAACCTTGTCACCACAATAAACAGGACATGCTGGAGGAATAGATTCCTGTCCCAGAGACTTCCTATACTCTGGAACAAGCTACCCATCTATGTCAAGCAAAGTTTTTCATTAGCACTCTTCAAGAAAGATCTTGATGAGTGGATGTGAGATAGGAAATACACCCCAGGATCACTTCTGTGTCTCTGCTGGACAGTGGTACAGGAAAATAACTTTCTTGGGTGGCATCAGCTATGGTACCTTGCTGGCTAGGCTTACATAGGCCCTTGGGCCTATAGCCTAGTACCTACCTATGAACCTATGACACCAATGTGTTATCTCAGTTTTTTCCATTGCTCCAAAGTATTGAAATTATGAAGTTACTATAAAGAAAACAACCCTGTATGTTTGGACCTGCAAAGGGTGTCCCTCAGCAAAAAACAATTTATGTCCATTAAACTGAGTTATTAGATTCAGTGTATTTATTTGTAAGTTATTCTTTACCAGTCACGAGTGGAGTCCCACAAGGTTCAGTCCTGGGTCCTCTCCTGTTTGATATCTACTTCTTTGAAGTCGAGGCCAACACGAAGGGACTCTGGCTGACAAAGTTTGCAGACAATTGCAATTTGGGAACTATTATTAACTCCCCAAGTGATGTTGACATCCTACAGAAAGGCCTCACTGAGACCAATGTCTGGTGTCAGAACCATGGCCTTAAGCTCAATGGCAAAAAATGTGTCATCATCCCCTTTGGGAAAAATCTGGTTCCCATGAATTACCACATTGATGGTAGTCCACTGAACACAGAAGACGTTATAAGAGATCTGGGAACACAGGTTGACAGCAACCTCTCTTTCGACCACCACACTGCCACTGTGGTCAGAAAGTCCTTCAATGTGGCACATCTCATTACTAAGGGTTTTGCATTCAGGAAGAAAGAGGTCATTGTCTCCCTCTACTCTTCCATTATTAGGCCAATCATTGAGTACAATGCCCCATTTGGCATGTACCTCACTAGACACCTGCAGCAACTGGACAGTCTGCAAAAGTACCTCACAAAGAGGATTCTAGGCCTTAAACACTTGTCCTATATGGACAGCCTCAAAAAACTCCCAACTATTCTCTGTCTCATATCGCCTACTTAGAGGCAATCTCTGCTTGACTTACAAAGCCATGTCTGACCCAGCTCTGTTAGAAATGCTACATCTAAAGAAATTCCAATCCCTTCTCATCACACGCTTCAGAATCCACAGCCTTATTACCACAATCAAAAGAATGTGCTGGCGGGACAGGTTCATAACCCAGAGACTGCCCATGCTATGGAATAGACTTCCCATATATGTCAAACAGAGCAGCTCACTGCCCCTGATCAAGAGAAATCTTGATGAGTGGATGGGAAATAGAAAATTGACCCTGGGGATCACTCCAGTGGCTCCACTTGACAGAGGCACTGGGAACTAAAGTCGGGTGGCACAATGCCAGGGTAATCCTATGGGTTAGGCTTTTAAAGGCTCCAGGGCCATTAGCCTAGTACACACCTATGAACCTAGAACTACAGCATTCACATTTATTGCTTGTGCACTTCTTATACAGTATTTATAAAATGTTTCCAAATTCAATCTATACTTCTACCAAAAACTGGAAGAAAGAATTTTGCTTAGGCATCATAAACCCTCCTCTGCACAGCACGAATGATTATCCCATCTACTTTCTGCCAAAATGCATTACATTGATGATTTGTGTATGATTAAGATATACTCCACTGTCGTTAACTACACAAATACATCCTCTGCTGAGGCTCTTCATGGTTTAGAAAGCCGGTAGGATGCTAAGCTCTGAAAGTAAGTAAGCAGGTACGCATGCGCACACACACACACACACACACACACACACACACACACACACACACACACACACACACACACACACACACACACACAAACATAGTATTTCTTTTTAAATTGCTTGTTTGCACAGCTGATATTTGACATAAGTGGGTGATCCAGGAAAGGGCAAGGTCGTTTTCTAGGAGCTGGTGTGCACTGGGGGGAAAAGAATGTGTCTACACTGTGTTGGGAACATGAATGCAAGTGGGCTGAAAGCTGCTTTATCAAATAAGACTGTACTGGAGATGGACTTCAGTTGAGAACTGTGTGCATGTCTGTGTGTCTACGTGTGTACATGTGTGTTTCTTTTAGGGGGTGACAGATGAGTATCAGTTTTACAAAACACACATACCCCTACACAAACTGCAAAGAGTAACTGGCATTCAGTACATCTTTAGCATGTCTTGGAAACAGAACTGCAAGGTAGTGTCGGCTTTAGCACCTGATCATTTTGCCAGGGAAGGGACTGCAGTGGGAGGGAGGCCTGATTAATTCAATGCACTTTTGGAGAGGTTCACACTATGGTGAGAAAAATTATCTGTGCTTGATGGGATTGCAACTGATTGGGAAGATTTGAATTTTTTAGTTAGTACAAAGGATGGAACACTGAGGAGGCAGGGTGGGATTTACATGCACTGTTTTGTTGTAAAAAAAGAAGAGTTGGAGAATGCAGGGACAAACCTGTGAGAGAGTTGAAAGATGTGCTTATCATATGTGTGATGTGCATAGGACATGCACCCTATGTGTCTGTTGTTAGATTTGTCTGTGCTTTTACTGGGCCTTTAGCTAAATCACCTGTTAAAATGCACCTTCATCTGGAATTAATAAGTACAATTAAATCTAGAGTGCCCACTTTTAAAAAATGCTGCCATTGTGACAGTTACTAGACAGCTGTCATTCTGATTTTGAAGTATAATTATGAAGCTGCTTCTCGTTAAAACATTAAACATTTACATGATTACATTTATTTTCCTTCATACACGTATCTACTATCCTTCTACTTTTCCTGGCTGTGTTTAATTAAGTATCCCCTCCTGTGGCTGGCCTCTATACCTGTAAGTCATATCTGTGAATTAATTATGTTATTTCCAACTCTACAAGCAGCTTACTGTTCCATATCTGCAAGCAGCTGTCAAATAATTAAATGTCATTACACATTTACTAACATAAATATCTTATTGGCTTTATTCATGTAAGAATACATCCAACTGTTGTATTTTTAATATGTTCTATTAATTCTTTAAAATCTTCATTTTCTTTTTTCTTACCATGTCTGATTTGCAATGTATTTTTGACCGCAGGCTCACAATTTTTAGTGTAGGCAGAACATTTGTCTCTGATTTAGCTGCAAGAATCTGATTTTTTTTTTTTTTGGGGGGGGGGGGCATCCTACCTGATTGCCCTTCCCTTCCTGTGCCTGATGTGCCGGAATGCCTGTGATTCATTAATGCCTCCATCTGTGCTTCATGGTCTTGACTCAGTTCCTCTTCTAAACACACACACACACACACACACACACACACACACACACACACACGCACACGCACGCGCACGCACACGCACGCACACACACACACACACACACACACACACACACACACACACACACACACACACACACACACACACACACACACACACACACACACACACACACACACACACACACACACACACACACACACACACACACACACACACACACACACACACACACACACACACATATGCTTACACACACACGCACACACACCCTGCCCCTTGAAGCAGCAGCAATGACCAATGCCACTTTGCTCACCCCCCGGGCTGGTTTTGTCTGAATTTACCTGTAGAAGCAAGGTCACAAGAATTGTTGATGGAACATTCTGTCTTTGCAAGTGGCCTGGATTAATACTATGCCCTTTGTGTGCCTTTTCATTGTTTGTACTGTGATAACAGAGTCATCTATTCCATACATCCTTAGTTTCCTTAGTAAATTTTTTGCCTTCAATTTAGACTTTCTTGTTTCCCTTGTAAATTGGTTTTGTTATTGGGTGTCTCACTTTTCTTATATATTGATATGCTATGTTCTGCCATCTACCTAATAGCATCATTCAGCCTTCCTTCCTCTGTTATTTATTTAAACCTGTTAGCAACCCATGTTACAGGCGGCCATGGTGGTGCAATGGTTAGCATTGTTGCCTCACAGCAACAGGTTCTCTGGTTTGATCCTTGGCTGGGGTGCCTTCTCTGTGGAGTCTGTCTGTGGTCGTGTGGATTTCCTCCGGGTACTCTGGTTTCCTCCCACATCCCAAAAGACATGCTGTAGGTGGATTGGACACTCTAAATTGGCCCTAGACATGTGTGTGTGTGTGTGTGTGTGTGTGTGTGTGTGTGTGTGTGTGTGTGTGTGTGTGTGTGTGTGCCTTCTGTAGAAGGTTGGGCAGTGGGCTGGCAACTCGACACTGTAAAACTCCACTGCCAATCATGAGCGGACAGGTATTCTGCTGTGGCGACCCCTAACCGGGAAAAGCTGAAAGAAGAAGCAGCAACCCATGTTATAATCTCAAGCTGATCATCTATTTTTTCACAAATATGCTTCCTGAAAATAGTGAAAAAAAAAAAAGAAAGAAAGAAAATAGGCTTCTCGGTTTCTCCATTTCTTTTAATTTAACAGAAATATTTACTTAGCATAAACACCTCTAACTCCAGTGTCCATGCAGTTTAAAATAAAGGCATTTTTACTCAGAGTTTGCCTATGTGTAATTAACAGCCACATCTTCTGGTGGCAGCTGCCCAAACACAATTGGTCATATTTAGTTTTCCCGACATCTTGTAACCTTTATGTGGAAACATTGCTGTGTGCTGTACTTTGCAATTCCTCTATTCCCTACTGCTGTGTGGCCGAAGAGTTTGTATGCATAAGGTGTGTGTGTGTGTGTGTGTGTGTGTGTGTGTGTGTGTGTGTGTGTGTGTGTGTGTGTGTGTGTGTGTGTGTGTGTGTGTGTGTGTGTGTCTGTGCACGCAGGCGTGTTGTCCCCAACATCAACATACACTGACATTCCAGATTCCAGCTGTGGGATTTGTGAAAAGGAAATGCTTTGGTGGAGAGACCAGTTTTATCTGAACTCATGTCTCTATTTTCTATTCCAGCTTCAGCACAGTCTATAACTACAGACATCTCAGATTTTCTGTGGGAAGAGATGTCTCTTGGAGTAAATTTGCAAGGTCTTATGAAAAAAAAGGACAGACCAAAACACACAAACATAAAAGATATGTAGACAGTCATAAATACTATCAACTTTCTCAGTAATCTGTAGTCTCCAGAGCCATTACAAGTGATTACAGACATGACTACAGACAACATCACAGTAATATGGTACATAAGCAAATGGGGAATCCAGATCATAGCTTCTGTGCAGATCAGTCATGGTGGACTGGGAGTGGCAATTCAGCACAATTTCACTGTACAGGGATGTTAAATCTTGTCAGAACAAAACATTGTAGTAGACAAGCTGAGCAGGACCAGGATATAACCTCATAAAAGTAAATTGTATCAGGGAGTCTTCTGGGATTTAGCTGTGGGAAATACCTCAGGTAGACCTTTTCACCTCCATTCAAACAAACAGTTGACAAAATTCTACTCAAAGATTCCTTGTAAGCAGGCCTGAAAAATAGGTGCATTTTCAAGTTCTTGGACAGGAATGTTTCTGTTTGCTTTTCCATTCATTCCACTGATATCCAGGGTCAATATGAAGATTCGGAAGGACTGTCCAAAGGTCATTGTGGTGACTCCCGTCTGGCCCAGGAAATGGTGGTTCTACCTCCTTTTGGAAATGGTTAAGGGCTATTACCACAAGCTTCCACATGTACTGGACCTACTCATACAAGACAGGGGTTGTTTGATTCACCCCAACTTAAAACACCATTAACTAACTGCCTGGCTGGTAGAGTTGTAATACCTTTTAGGCAGCTATTTTCTGAAGATGTATATTAATGGAAACAGAAAACTACTAGATGGAAATCATACGTGAGTAAAGGGAAAATATTTTCTAGTTGGCACCAAGGTAAGAACAGGATCCTTTTAAGGCTAGTATTTCTTTGGTTCCACAATATTTGCATGAGTTATTATCTTCTGGCCTTTCTTACTACTCTTTTAGGTTAATTTCAGCATGCTTGCCCACGGATCCACCTTTAATGCATTTATATGTTAAAATACTTTTGAAAGGGGTTCCGCATACTTGTCCTCCTAAAAACAGGTGGCTTCTCCTAGGAATCTTAACTTTATTTGGAAAAATTAACTTTTGCTCTATTTGAACCAGCTCATCAAGCTGAGATGAGGTTCATAACATGGAAACAAGTGTTACTGATAGCTCTGACTTTTGTAAGAAGAGTGTCTGAGTTACAAGCTCTCTTGGTGTGTCAGTCTTATTTAATTTTCCACAAAGACGGGGTTTACATGAAAAACAAACCTTCATTTATGTTTAAAGTTGTATCCAAGTTTACTTTGAGCCAAGCTATTAATTTCCCTGTCATCTTTCCAGAACCTATAAGTGAGGGAGAAAGAATTATTCATACCCTAGATGTCCACAGATAACTCAGATATTATCTTCATGAAACTAAAACCTTCAGAAACCCTGATCCGTTATTAATTTCTTATATGAAGGTAAGAAGAAAGGACAACCTGTGCTAAAGCAGACTATATCCAAATCGTTGTGACATGCTATCCCATTTTTTATACTCACCATAGTAAGTCAATTCCTGGCAGGGTCATGGCACATTCTTCTAGGCCATGGATTCATTTTTTTTTTTTGGAAAGGGGAAAGGGGTGCACTCTATAAATATTCTACAGACATCAACTTGGTCTACTGTACACACTTGTGTGAAACACTGCAAATTAGATTTCTTTTCCAGGTCTAGCGCAGGCTTTGGTAGGATCATTCTCCAGAGGCTCATGGACCCTCAGCCTTTTTCCTTCCAATCCATATAAGCTGTAGTGATCTACCCATAAAGCTAAAGCTAGTGTGTGCAGTAATCAAATGATGAACACAATACAGTTGTGCAACTAAACTTACCATAACAGTAGATGTTTTAGTCATCGTTGCTGCAGTAGCTGCTCTGTCCTTCCACCCACTATTTTTGTATATTTTTTGTTGCTAGGATATGAGCATTGTTTTTATTTTCCTAGCATTGGCCCTTTTCAGGTCTATAGACTCCCTCTTTTAGTTGGTGTGAAGCACTGAAGGGCTCAGTGCCTGTGTGAAGGCTGCCAGCCTAGCTAGATAGAATTTTGTAAATAATTCTTTGTCCTTATAAATACTAACATGAACAACAGGCTTGTTTGACAAATGTAAGAAAACTGTGTTACGTTCTGAGCTTCAAAAATTTAACCACAGTGCACCCTGCTGGAAGAAAGCTGATAAGTAAAGGATCTTATGACTGTGTGTGATCTCAAGCTGGGAGACATGATGTCTGCAGCTAGAAATTCTTTCTATTGTCCTAAGGCAGAGATAATTACTAGGTTTCACACGGAAAGTGTATTTTATTGCTGTGGCTTTCTGGTAGGTGCAAATTACAAAGAAATGTTAAATTTTAAGTTTTGTGATCCTGGGAAAATTAAGTAGAAGTACTAAGAATGATGTAATCTGAAATGACTCAACAGTAATGTGTATTATCAATTTAAGGGCTATCTCAGAAAGTAAGAATGGCATTTTGTATTTGTCTACAGACCTGTTAACAACTCACCAGCACTGTGCCTTGCTCTGTAAGTAAAGTTATTTAGAACATAGTTTCTCTTAGGGATAGATAGGAATACAGCAAGATCAGTCTAGCTGTTTTCTATATTTATGTCAGACTGTCTTACAATGCTGTTTAAAGTATTTCCTGTGATTTCTGAACTCTCTATTGTCATTGTGTTGAATTAATGAGTATTGCCCTGTGCTTTTATTATTTGTTATTAAATATTTTTAAACCTTTTAACCGTGGCTGGTTTGTGTGTAGAGATATTTAAGCTCTTAGTGTACTTGCAGGTATTTGGTGATACTGTACAAGCAACTCCTAAATAGCCTTCAAGTTTCAGTCACACTTATCAATTGAATAATAATAACATTGCACAGTAGAATTGGACAGCCTTTGGTAATGGCCTTTACAGTAGCTGATAAGGGTGGTTGGTGGCAGTTGATACTATCATATAGTCTGGGCAGAAGGGGGCATAGCTAGTGAACGTGTGCCACCCTTCCCCAGGAGTGTCTGTGTGTTTGTTTATAAGTCAGATCTCAAAGTGTGCGTGTGTGTGTGTCAACTACTTGGGCAGGGACACGAAGCACTAGTTGGACAGAGAGGGTGCTGGAGGTTTCATTTTGACCACTTGGCTGAGATCTTAACCCTATAGTTGTTCCAGTGGGGAGTCTTATTGGGGATCTGGAGAGAATGGGATAAACCAGCCCCAGACTGACTGTGGTCTCTGTGTGATCTTAAGGGAAATTGTACTTTACTGTGTGTGTACTTGTTATCCTCCCAATGTGGACACCCCTGAGTGGTGCTAGTGCTGAGGATTGAGGGTCCTTAATTACTGGGCTATTTCATGGGCATCACAGCCTATATCTTTGATTTTCTAAAGGTTTGCTTGAGCTGAGAATGGTCTAAGTAGAGTTCATTCTGGAGGTATGAGTGTCATATGGTGACTTAACAACAGTTCCCAGTTTGCATGTGCATACCTTTTGCAACAGTTGCACTGTGCCTTAAAAGTTACATAGCATTGTTAAGGTAGTTCATATTTTTATTTGCAGGACAGTGATTCCCTGAAGGTATTAATTGTTCCTGCCCTGACTTCTGCTGCAGCTGGTCTCCTGAAGTTTGTAGCACAAATTCATGCAATGCATATTTTGTGAGCATGCATTAGAGGTATTGATTTATGCTATATGCAGGTCTGGGCTTCGTGATGATACTTATATGTGGATGATAAAAGCAACTGAAGGAGTGAATGAGAGAGTTAATAGATGTTTTATCTCTGCCCCTTTGTTCTTGAATCATCGTAGATAACATTTTAGATTTTGTGTTCAACCTTGTTTAAAGAAGCCATATTTACAGTGTGACTGATAAATTACTGCTAAGCATAATGGAATTTACTTCATGTTCATTAAATATCCTAGAATTATTTTTGAATATTTGGTTGTATTTCTATTTTGTTAATGTCAATGACAGAGTAACCAACTTTCTCAATTTCATTTATTACCTGGGTGTAACCCCAGGCTAAGCCTTATACTGAGCCACTTGGATCATTGATTTAACCTGATCAACAAGTCCATAAATAAATAATTATTGCTTCATCATGGATTTGCTGAATTGACTGAGCATGGCTTTGTGTTTGCCATTAAATAAGCGTTTGTCAAAAACATGTGCTATATCTTTTAATGGGAGCAGTGGGCTATGCCATTTTAATGAAACTAATCCACTTTACAAATGAGTCACATTCACTGGAATGTTGGTCTCTGAGGCAACATTTCATGCAGTACAGTTAACTTTGTAGACTCTTGAATTATAAATGAAGTCTAAACTTTAATGTTGTAATTATTAGTAAAAATGCTGGATGAAGCTGTATTTTATTTTACTGAATCATGCATTTTATTTTATGATTTTCTGAAATCTAAAATCTTTATCTGTTTTACTGTGCGATATACCAGAGTTCTAAAATAAGTATATAAAGAATGTTTTAGTCTGTTCCTCATAAAATCTTTGGTTTATGGGCAAGTCTTTGAGGACTGAAATCAGAAATATTGGCAGACGTTTCTGTTGCAGATGCATACCCTTCAGACAACACATACTAATGCAACACCTGTTATTCTAGCCACTTCCTAAGTTTATAGGAGCAATATTTAACAACTGTCCCTAATTTTGAGCCTTTGCCCACCATTATTTATGGCTTTTTCCTTCCAGATTTCATGCTCCAAGATGTTTTGAGCTATGATATATATATATATATATATATATGTGTGTGTGTGTATGTGTGTGTGTCTGTGTGTGTGTGTTTTATGTATGCCTATCTATAAACAATATATGTCTAAATGTATCAATGTAATTTTGTCTATCTATTGTTATGGTATGAAATAACTTTCATGCAACACAGCTAAGCAGAAAATAATAGTTTCATTTATTACAGAGAGCACACTTACATGGGAGACTAGAAAATCACGGAGACAGTTTGAATAATTTATACCATTTTTGATCAAATGCAACAGTAGAGTAACAACTAAAATATAGCCATTGACCAATTAAAAATGAACAGTGCAGCATTAATTTTGTTAACTAAGATCTTGTGACTCTCTATCAGTACCTTTCCATATTTGGTACAAGCTCTGAATTGGCAGTTTCATGTTGGCAGGAAATAAATTACCAGAAGCAGACTAAAACAATCAGGAATATATCTTAAAATAAACAACATATTTAAAATGCAAACAGTAACATTTTTCCTTCATTTTACATCCATATCAATCAATGTGTGTGTGTGTGTGTGTGTGTGTGTGTGTGTGTGTGTGTGTGTGTGTGTGTGTGTGTGTGTGTGTGTGTGTGTGTATGTGTGTGTGTGTGTCTATACTGTAGTATAGTGCCTCCCTAGTGATTGTTGCAGTGTGTGTAAAGCTTCATTTTGGGGCAGTCGGGGAATATATAGCAAACCTACTGTGAATGGAGGAGTCCCCCTTATGAAAGTGAGGGTCAGTGAGAGAGAGAGAGAGAGAAAGAGACAGAATCAGAGAGAGGGTTGTGGGCCTCTCTGGTATAGGGAGTAATTATTATGGAGAGGTATGTGGGTAGGGGCATGTAGAGTGGGAGACACTGCGTACCACAGACAGTAGCCTACCCTGTGGGATTGCAGTTGAACTGTGAGTTGTTAATGACAGTTGAAATTTGAGTCATTTACTACCTGGATTGAATTTTGTGTGCTTTGTGTACTGTGGCTGAAAGGGTATTGACAGTAGTGTAAATAAATAACCTGCACTGCGGAGTTACTGTAAATACATTACAGTGATATTGGCAGACACAAACACACACACACACACACACACACACACACACACACACACACACACACACACACCAAGATGACACAACAGGAAAGAGGGAAACTGCTCTCATCACACTGTTCTGCAATGCCACGTGGAATACACTGCTGCCAAATTCTGCTCTTTAAAATGATAGAACTCAACACAGATCAGCAGCCTCAAAACACATACCCCGTAAAATAGGAGCACCCCTATTAGAGCAGATCTCTTAACTTAATATGTTTTGCTGTGCTGTAAGACATTTTCTCATTCATGGCACTTGTCAACTGTACTTTAAATCAACTAAAGTAAAGTAAAGTATGCTTCTCTTCTGTTTAAGCTTTTATATTTCACTGTAAAAGCATTTAATCCATCTTCAGGAACAGATAACAACTACAGTAAGACACTAAAACACTTAAGAAAGCTGAGTAAGGATGACCCATTGAAGGCTATATTTCTATCTTTGAAAGATACACCACCCCAAACAATTTCTGTTTAAGTTAGAAGTGAACATTTATTTTACTTTTCATTTCAAATAAACTAAATTTAAGCATGCGTGTCTCCAGAGTATTACACTGCTATTATATCTATCTAAATATGTAAACATATATATATATCTACACACACACACACACACACACACACACACACACACACACACACACACACACACACACACACAGACACATACATACATACACACACACACACACACACACACACACACACACACACACACACACACACACACACACACACACACACACACACACACACACACACACACACACACACACACACACACACACACACACACACACACGTGTGTGTGTTTATGTGTGCATGTGTGTGTGTGTGTGTGTGTGTTTGTATGAATGTTTACAGATAGAAGGAATCTGCGTTAATCTTCATATCAAGTGTACTTATTACCTGGAGAAAGTTGTGTAAATAATGTTACTTAGTTTCATTCTCTGAACTGAGGATGTTGGTGGAATGTTCAAGCTGTGTCTGAAAATGGAAACAGATTATTCATTCTGTTGGTGGTGTTCAGTAATCAGGCAAAATGCAGTTCTTTCTTGGTATGCAGTTTGATTTTGCAGTATAGTAAGACTCTGCCCAGCAGTTTGTCAGATGGGAATTAATGTACAGCTAGATGATTACAACTTCCGTCTGTGAAGTCTGAAGTTCAAAGACTGACTCAGACTTCCGACTGTTTGCTGATTTAAGAATGCAGTTCCATGTACAGAAGTGGGATGTTAATAAACAGTGGCATTATACCAAGAGAAACTGGATGAAAAGGTTGTGTTTTGTTTTCTCTGTTATTCTTGCCATTAGTTCTAATGTCCATGCATGGCTGCACTCTTTTAGCCAGTGCTTCTGTTAATACTGCCTAATGTTATAGTTTTTTAGTATGATTTCATGCCGGGAACGAGCACTACAGATGTGATGTTGGCTGTGAGGGTGTTGATGGGAAATTATAGAGAAGGTCAGAAGGGGTTGCATTGGGCCTTTGTGGACTTAGAGAAAGCATTTGACAGGCTGCCTAGAGAGGAGTTGTGGTACTGTATGAGGATGTCAGAAGTGGCAGAGAAGTATGTAAGAGTACAGGATATGAATGACGACAGTGTGACAGTGGTGAGGTCTGCAGTAGGAGTGACGAATGCGTTCAAGGTGGAGGTGGGATTACATCAAGGATCAGCTCTGAGCCCTTTCTTATTTGCAGTGGTGATGGACAGGTTGACAGACAAGATCAGACAGGAGTCCCGTTGACTATGATGTTTGCAAATGACTTTGTGATCTGTAGTGAGAGTAGGGAACAGGTTGAGGAGACCCTGGAGAAGTGGAGACATGCTCCTAGAGAGGTGAATAATGAAGGTCAGCAGGACTAAGAGAGAATATATGTGCGTGAATGAGAGGGAGGATAGAGGAATAATGAGGATGCAGAGTAGAGCTGGTGAAGGTGGATGAGTTTAAATATTTGGGATCAATGGTTTAGAGTAATGGTGAGTGTGGGAAGAGAGATGAGGAAGAGAGTACAGGCAGGGTGGAGTGGGTGGAGAAGAGTGGCAGGAGCGATTTGTGATAGATAGGTACCGGTAAGAGTGAAAGGGAAGGTCTACAAAAGGGTAGTGAGTATGTTATATGTGTTGGAGTCAGTGGCATTGACGAAAAGACAGGAGTCATAGCTGGAGGTGGCAGAGTTAAAGATGTTAACATTTGCATTGGGTGTAATGAGGGTATCCAATATTAGGAATCCGTATATACAGTGGCTATAACAAGTTTACACACACCCCTGTTAAAATGCCAGGTTTTTCTGATATAAAAAAATGAGACCACAATAAATCAATTCAAAACTTTTCCCACCTTTAATTTGACGTATAACCTGTACAATTCAATTGAAAAACAAATCTCTTAGGGGTAAAAATATAAAAACAAAAAACATGTACAATAAGCTGGTTGCATAAGTCTGCACACCCTTCAGCTAATACTTGCAACTAATGCAAAATATGATAGTACAGAATGTTGATTTTGCCTTATATATTTGCCCTCTGTCTTGTGAAGTTTTTTTTTTTGTTTTCTGATAACTTACTGAGAATTGCAGTCAGTCAGTAATGCCAGACAATAGAATTCTGTTCTTCTTATTGTTCAGAAAATGCACGTTGATGCAAATATTGGTGTTCTATTAACTTTGAAGGGAAATAAGTTAATATTTACCATTTGTCCCTGATTCGGAGCCTTTGTCACTCCTTCCCATTATTTTTTACTTTGTCCAGAATTTTTGAGCAAAGAAGTTGAGAGAAAATGTCGTAAGAAAGTCTTTATCATAAAGTATAAATGCCATGTCTTTTGCAAGAGCAGAGCATAATTTCACAGATTACACACTGTTATCGCACAAGGTGGCTGCATGCTTTCCAGAGTAATGAGACAATAATGAAACCATCTGATTTGAAAACTCCATTACCAGCAATTAAGGCAGTTTTAACTACTTTGACTAGTTGAGTTACAGCTGAACTCTTCTCACAGATAAGATAGTGAATGTTCACTTAAATGACATTGCCAGGTTAAACATATCTGCAAATGACATTCCCAGCAAGGCTTCAGGCAGCTCAATCATTGACAAAAAAAAAAAAGAAAAAATAAGACTGTTAATGGAAGACAAAAAAAAAAAAACTATTTTATATGTGCTGTTTTGTCAATGTGGTATGCAGATTTTATTTTAGTATTTATATAATTCTTTTCGCCTGTGTGTTTCTATACTTTTTTCAGACAGAAAAAAAGATGAGAGTTTTAGCTTTCAATATTTTTTGAGATGGGGATTTAGAATTCAGAATTAAAAATGACAAGAGTGCACACTAAAATAATTGTAATGTTTTCTAAAAAAAAAATCTCCTTAAGATATAGTGCAAAGTATTTATTTTAGGCTACTGGATGAGTGTACAGCAAATGCAAAAACTGAAATCTTGACAATAACAGTTTCATTTTCTTTGTCATTATCTTGGGGACTGGGTTATGGTCTCTTTTGCATATATTTTTTGTATTGGATTGGTGTTCAAGACATGTATGGCTGCACACTATACACATTTGTGCCTGTTTTAATTATGGAAATGTCTCCTCAGTATAGGTGGCGGTACGACTGTGGTCTGTAATATCTGTTTAAGGTGTTGCCTGAGTAGTTGCTAAGACTGCAGTGGAGCAGAATTTATGTCCGTATCAGGTCAAAGATTGTAATGGCAACTGATTGTCTTTGCACTGATGCTTTTAGACTTACTTTAACAGTTCATTTTGCTCCAAGAAGTTTAGCAGGGGAAAGTTAAATCAGTAGAAGCCCTATGAGATGGTCTATAGATCTTATCACCCAAATGCTTCAAATGATTCAAATAGTCACATTATCTGTTTTAATTCATGTAACTATTGGTTCTGTAAACAATGGCTTACAAAGTGGGTTTTAGTTACTCTATATAACAAGAAAAAAGACAGAAGCCAATAATTCTTTCACAATACATGCTGTTGTCATATAATTGCCTTAAAACCTTAAAACATTTTTAAAATGGAGTGCCATAATGCTTAAAGAAGTTGGTCATTTTCTTCAACTGTTGCCACTAATTTTAATGTTTTAAGTTATTACATGTCTTTTAGCCATAAGTTCTTGCTAACTTTGGTTCTGTTGTTAGATAAATTGGTCATTTCATAAATAATATCTTCCACTTTGTGCAAAAGTTAAGAGCAGATTTATGTGGAATTTTAAAATGAAGAACAGAAGTAGGTGGTTAACATTATGTCTCCTGCTAGCAATATTTGCATCGGGAGGTGATGAGGCTGTGGTGCATGCAGGTAGATGGAACTACCTAAAGTAGTGTGGCAGTAGCAGATGGAAGAGGTACATGAGCACCTGAATCACTATGCCAAGCAGCTCTCAATCTTTGGCATTGATTGCAGTGAGTGTTTGAAGGAACGTTATGATGCCATGTTGTTTCTGGAGCAGTGAGCATAAGAGGTGCAAAATAATTCAGTTAAGCTGCCTGATTGGCAATATTGAATAAAAGCTAGATGACCTGGAAGACAAGGCAAGAAGGCAACATTTTAATCTCTGAGGACTGTTGACAGCAGAGGAAGGTTTTGACATTTCTGAATTTCTAAAAAAATGAAATGTCACGTGGTTTTGAATTTCTGAAAAAAATGAAATGTCACTGTGGACTGTTTCTTTTTTTTTTTTTTTTTTTTCCAAAACAGTTGTTGGGAATATAAAAAACATCAAACCCTTCAAGTGCAAATTTGTGTTCATTACAGTTATCGTTGACACTGGCAGATCAACTATGTGGATATCTGGTAGGTTTTAGTACAATCTGTGACTTGGTAAGAGAAGGGGCAACTTTTGTTGCAGTTGTGGTGACCAAAGAAAAGTATCTTGGTAGAAGGAAAATTGGTAATTAAAGATTATGATTTCTCTGATCCTACTTTGTAGGAGAGATTGCAGTTTCTGGTTGTAGTAAAAGTAAGTTGGTGGATCTGTTTCAGAGCCTTCCTTCAGTGTTGAACTACGAGTGAAGAACTTTAATAGTAAAAAAATAATAAATGTCCAGAAACTAGTGAAGTAGAAGAGGATTAAGAAGAAGAGGAGGAAGGACACAATGATGATGGGACTATAGTTACATGTTGTTTTGGAGGAGCATATTGGCAAAATACAATTATATGGGACACATGAATGGACTGCCCAAAAATTTGAGACTGTGAGTAAAAAAATTTTTATAATGTATTTTGAAATGTTACAGGACAAAGACAGCAGAATGCCAGGGCTGACCATAAAGTATTTGAATAAATGTACATCATGATAACTGTATTGACTGCTCACCCTCATAAATAATATAGGATTACATTACATGATATCATGTAAAATTGTGTGCAAGCATTATTAGAGTGTTCTAGTGAAAGATGTAATTGTTTAAAATACTAGTTTGAATCTGCCTTGACAATGGGCATACACTTGTGGGTATAAAAATAGGGTTGTTACTTTAATGCAAGTTATGTGAACATATTTTGGAATATTTGCCTATTTCAAAGGTAGGAGGGGGTTTATGTTTGAAGGATGAAAAGCAATGTATTGTCCAGAGGGTAGCATAGTTATACTTTTCACCTGGGTGAGTCTGCACAGGCATTTAATTTTTAAAAGCTGGTCTATATATGGAGTAAAATGTAAACATTTTTGATGACATAAGAATATTTTTTGGGGGGTTAATATCCATGGTATAAAACAAAAAGTGGAAATTTGTCAGTCCTGACTGTATGTATTTTGTGGACCTGAAGAAGGCATTTCACTGTGTATTACAAAATGTCTAGAAGGAGATTCAGTGTGAGTATGGGGTTCTAAGAGCACTGCTACTTGCCACTTAGTCCCTGTATTTAAAAAGATATAGTTGTAGCCACACTCTTAGTTAATACAGGGTGAGAGTAGAACATTGCTATGGGTCTGTGTTTTTCCCTTCCATTTTGTAATTATCAAGAACAGAGGAAGAAAACTTAGTCACACTTTGGAGAATATCCATCTGGGGAATATTATAATAGCTGCATCCCTTTTGTCTGAATTTAATATTACCTTTCTTATCTCAAGTGTCCTGTATCGGTGGCACAAACTACATTGCCAAGTGTGTAGCAGGTGAAATGAGAACCAGCACCTTTAAATCAGATGCCATGATTCTCTCACAGAAGAGAATGTGTTGCTCTACAGCTGAGTGGAAAGCAACTTCCTCAAAACAAAGTGTTTTTGTTGCTTTTCTGTTCATGAGTGAGGATAGTGCTGTCTGTGGATGGCCCAGTGGATGGATGCAGCTGTCATGAGTACGGATAGTGTGGATATAGATGGTCCAGTGGATGGATGCAACTGCCATGAGTAAGGATAGCTATGGTTGTAAGATGGCCCAGTGGATGGATGCAGCTGTCATGAGTAAGGATAGCTATAGTTGTAGATGGCCCAGTGGATGGATGCAGCTGTCATGAGTAAGGATAGTGATGTCTCTGGATGGCCCAGTGAATGGATGCAGCTGTCATGAGTAAGGATAGTGATGTCTGTGGATGGCCCAGTGGATGGATGCAGCTGTTATGAGTAAGGATAGTGATGTCTGTGGATGGCCCAGTGGATGGATGCAGTTGTCATGAGGAAGGATAGTGATGGTTGTAGATGGCTCACTGAGTGGATACAGCTGTCATGAGTAAGGATAGTGATGTCTGTGGATGGACAGTGGATGGGTGCAGCTGTCATGAGTAAGGATAGTGATGTCTGTGGATGGCCTATTGGATGGATGCAGCTGTCATGAGTAAGGATAGTGATGTCTGTGGGTGGGCAGTGGATGGATGCAGCTGTCATGAGTAAGGATAGTGATGTCTGTGGGTGGACAGTGGATGGATGCAGCTGTCATGAGTAAGGATAGTGATGTCTGTGGGTGGACAGTGGATGGATGCAGCTGTCATGAGTAAGGATAGTGATGTCTGTGGATGGCCCAGTGGATGGATGCAGCTGTCATGAGTAAGGATAGTGATGTCTGTGGGTGGACAGTGGATGGATGCAGCTGTCATGAGTAAGGATAGTGATGTCTGTGGGTGGACAGTGGATGGATGCAGCTGTCATGAGTAAGGATAGTGATGTCTGTGGATGGCCCAGTGGATGGATGCAGCTGTCATGAGTAAGGATAGTGATGTCTGTGGGTGGACAGTGGATGGATGCAGCTGTCATGAGTAAGGATAGTGATGTCTGTGGGTGGACAGTGGATGGATGCAGCTGTCATGAGTAAGGAAAGTGATGTCTGTGGATGGCCCAGTGGATGGATCAGTCCCAGACCTCAATGCTGAAGCAAGAACTGAATCCTTGGGTGATGCTTTCCATCTACTAATCAGTCTAGTACTTTGTCTTCTCGTATGTTCACAAGCTTTGAATGGTGAGGGAAAGGATGAGACTGTAGATACATGGCAAAGAAATGAGATTCCTCCAGTTCATTGGCATAGACAGGAACTTAACAATATGGGAGGACCTTGGAGTACAACTGCTGTACTGTAGTAGGTGCTTTGGATACCTACTGGGGATGCACTGTTTTCACACACTGTGAGAAGTGTACCAGGCATAGCCCACTGAAACTCAGGATGCCATACCTCTCAACTAGACAGATTATTGCAGAATGTCCAGATTTTTGGCTCATATTTTTGGTCTTTTCCTCATAACATTTGTGGTTTTCTGGCAAATCACTGGGATAAACTGAGGAATTAAATCACTAAATAATGACATACATTTCAGTTTAAGACTTAAAATCTTTCAGAAAATGCATGTTAAAACATGTTACTCTAGCAACTCTTTAAGTTTATAAGAGCAATATTTAAAGTATGTCCCTATTTTTGGGCCTTTGTCCCCCCATTTTGTTATGCTTTGTCCAGATTTTTTGTACTTAGAGGTTGAGAGGTATACAGGATGCACTGGAGACTTTATATCTGTCTGTAGGCCTGGGAATGCCTGGAGATTCCATAGGATGAGCTGGAAACTGTTGCTGAGGATAAATAAGTCTGTCCTGTTCAGCTTGCTACTCATGTAAGCCTAACCAGGATGAGGAGGTTTATGAAATGAAGGGAAGGAAGGAAGGACAGATGGATGAATGGATGGATGGATCTTTATTAACTATGCCTTAATGATGTTTTAAATTCTTGGTCATTTCATAGCAGTACAACTAGTGGTAAAAAAATACAGAACACAGCACCTAACCCAAGTACCACAACAGAAGTCTGTAGTTAAAATTAAAGCAAAAAAAAAAAAAAAAAATAGAAGACATGGAACAAAAACACTAATCCCTTATAGAGAAGTAAAAACAATCTTTCCGGAAATTCTTTTGTGTGGAAAAAATGTGATTGTTTCTAGTGGTGACAGATATCGGATGACAGTATTTGCAAACAAATTAGCTGCACTTGCTTTTACTGGCATTTGCACTATATTCTGAAAAATTCTTGCATGTTGCTAAGTAACTGTACTCCCCACTATAAACTAATGTTGCCCCTTTTTCATTAAGTTTTTTTTCACTTTTTTCTTAAAGAAAGAATAGAATGTTTCCTGAGGTACACACAATTCCATAATTCTGCTAAAATCTGCAGAAAGAATAAAATTTCCCAGCATTCCCTACACAGAAAGTATATAACGCACGTTTACTATGACTGCCAGGGTAAGCCGCGGTGGTACGGCGGTAGCATTGTTACCTCACAGCAAGAGGTTCTCCCGTTCGATTCTCGGCTTGGCTTGGGAGTGCCTTATGTGTGGAGTCCGCATGTCCTCCCCGCGGTTGGGTAGCGTTTGAAAGACATGTGTGCATAAATGGGCGTGCCTTCGTTGAAGGTTGGGCATCGAGCTGGCACCTCGGCATTTCTTAAAAATCTATTGCCAATCATTAGCGGACTGGAGTTCCGCTGTGGCGACCCCTTACTGGGAAAAAGCCAAAAAGACAAGCTATGACTGCCAGGGTAAACAGGGTAGTTTTGTTAATTTAAAAGTATAAAGCTCTAAGGATACATTTCTGCTGTGAGCAGAGAAATAGTTGTGATTGGCTTTATGAACATTATTTATGTTAAAGAGTTATGAAGCTCTACTGTGTTTGAAAGGCTTGAGCTGTAAACAAAATGGTTTATACAAGTTCCCACAAGACCTGCTATTTCCAGTGCTTATATTGACTAAACATATGTACATGAGTATTGCAAAAATCTGTGTAGATGTGAAATATTCAGAAATAAGAAATAACCTCTTATTTATATATTTTCACTCCATGGTGTCTCTTACTCAAAGAAAGTGTAGTCATTCCTAACCTATTTAAATAAAAAAAAAATATTAATTCCCCCTACACATAGCTCTTGATGTATGCTTCATAATAAAGTTCCAAGCCTTTAAAGATGACTACGATAAGTAGTGAGCAAGGAAATACTGTGCCAAAAAAACAAACAAACAAACAAACAAAACATAAAAACAAAACAAACAAAAAAAAAAAAGCTCAAGCAAATACTGCTTGAGTAACTCATGAATGAGCAAATAGAGCTCATGGAATCATAGTAAATCTTATTTTCTGTATGAGAATTATTATTTTAACTTGGCTATGTTTGGCTAATTGTAGTTTTACTCAACTGCTGACCTTATTTTTCAACACAGAAGAGTCAAAAGGCATGTTTGTAATGGTCCATGTGTTCCTTCAGTAAGAAGAGTGACAGACTATGGCTCAGGTTAACTGTGAACTGATTGTTTTCTTTAAGCTGCTGGTGCAGGATAGCAGCTAGGTGACAGTTTGTATATCAGAAGCTGAAGCTTAGTCACATAATCTGTTTTCTCCAGCAAGAAACACATAGTTTAAGTGCCCATTTTATATAATTCAGAATTACAGCACAACTTGTTACTTTTACTGCCGGAAACAAGAGGTATGGAAGATGTTTTTGTCACTGATGACATATTACCCTTTCTCTGGAGTGTCTGTTTTTTTATTGCATACATTAGTAATTCTTAATAAGATTCCAATTTCACTAAAATATGAAGGTACCATAACGCAGAAAAATCTGATAAGCTTCAATAAGTTTGATTTTAATGCTTACAACCTACTGGCCTTCAGGATGCTTAAATGCCTTTAACCTCATGCTGATATTTCCTCCTTCAATAGATAGATATAGAGTATTTCAGGGCTGGGGTATAAAAAATAAAATGTCTGGTACTGTGAATTTTGAGAATTAGTTTTATGATGAATGACAAAGCCATGAGTTACAGTGCAAGTTTGTATACCTCCCACAATTTCAGCTATTTGACGTATTACATCTCAGTCTCCACATATTCTAATTTTCCACTCATTCATTTGTTTGTTAGTTTATTTATGTCCCTGTTTTCTGGTTATTTCACTGGTGTTTTTTTCTTTCTTGTTTGTTAGTTTGTTTTCAGGTACACAACTGTAGTAGTGTTATCAGATTTTCTGAATAGGTGGGCTGTGGAGATGTCAGGTTCATAGATTTGTAGGTAAGTACTAGGCTAGTTGCACTTGCTGTCCATTTGAATACTAGTCACTTTCCCTTTTTGGGCTCAAAATAACCAATCCCATTTGGTTATGGATTGCCCTTACCCATCTCATGATTGATAATTATATATTACCCCTAATGAGAATAACTGGGATCATACCATAGTTAATTTGAGGGAACCCAAGTATGATATAAAGCATTTGGAAGCTGCCTCTGTTGATTAGTAGTACAAAGGCAGTCGTGGGGTAAATTTTTTGTTTCACATCCATAGATCTAAGCTATGTTTGAATATGGACAGGGATGAACTTTATTTTATTTATTTATTTATTTATTTCACATTTGTTAACCGGGTTAGTCCAACTGGGTAAGAAATTACCCATTTTCAGTGGGGACCCGAGGGGAAAGGCCCCGAACAAAACATACAAATACATACAAATAGAGACAAGTTAACAATATAAAGGGCAAAACAAACTTATGGATAGAATGGATAAGAAAAATAAATGTAATCCAAGGAAGAGTACATAGCTATATACAAGGTCAGAAGAAGGAAAGTGCAAAAGAAGATAGGAGTAGAGGAGGAATGAAATGATCTAGAGGGAGGAGAAAAAAAGAAGAGCAGTAGGATAAAGTAAATTATATAAAGAGGGAGGGTATAGAAAGAAGAGCAGTAGGATAAAGTAAATTATATAAAGAGGGAGGGTATAGAAAGAAGAGCAGTAGGATAAAGTAAATTATATAAAGAGGGAGGGTATAGAAAGAAGAGCAGTAGGATAAAGTAAATTATATAAAGAGGAGGGTATAGAAAGAAGAGCAGTAGGATAAAGTAAATTATATAAAGAGGGAGGGTATAGAAAGAAGAGCAGTAGGATAAAGTAAATGATAAAAAGAGGGAGGGCATAGAATAAGATCAGTAGGATAAAGGGAATTATATAAAGAGGGAGGGTATAGAAAGAAGAGCAGTAGGATAATGTAAATTAGATAAAGAGGGAGGGTATAGAAAGAAGAGCGGTAGGATAAAGTAAATGATATAAAGAGGGAGGGTGTAGAAAGAAGATCAGTAGGATAAAGTAAATATATAAAGAGGGAGGGTATAGAAAGAAGAGCAGTAGGATAAAGTAAATGATATAAAAAGGAGGGTATAGAAAGAAGAGCAGTAGGATAAAGTAAATTATATAAAGTGGGAGGGTAAAGAAAGAAGAGCAGTAGGATAAAGTAAATTATATAAAGAGGGAGGGTATAGAAAGAAGAGCAGTAGGATAAAGTAAATTATATAAAGAGGGAGGGTATAGAAAGACGAGCAGTAGGATAAAGTAAATTATATAAAGAGGGAGGGTATAGAAAGAAGAGGAGTAGGATAAAGTAAATTATATAAAGAGGGAGGGTATAGAGCAGATTGGATAAAGTAAGATAAGAAAGAGGAAACAGGTCATAATGATAAGTCTAGTGGAGAAATGGGAATATGGAAAGGGAGGAGTTAGGATAAAGTAAATTATATAAAGAGGGAGGGTATAGAAAGAAGAGCAGATTGGATAAAGTAAGATAAGAAAGAGGAAACGGGTCTTAATGATAAGTCTAGTGGAGAAATGGGAAAATGGAAAGGGGGGAGTTAAGTAGGATGGTTACAGGTACATATAGGGTTGTTATGGAGGTACAAAATAAGATCATGTTTGAAGTTAGGAAGAGAGGTATGGAGTGGAAGATTATTCCAAATAAGGGAGATGGAGTGTTTATAAAGTATTTTACCTATGTTAATATTGGGTTTATAGACTTGTAGAAAGAGTTTATCAGAGCTGCGCAGGGATGTGGATGGGGATTTTGTTCCACAGCAGCAGTATCCTCTGTTACATATACCTGTCCCTCCAAACCATTCTTTTGATGTTGCAAGTATATATGATGACATTTGATTTGATGAATTGTAGTAAATTTGTCTGTAATGGGTCAGAGGATGCCTTGTATGTTAGACACAGGTCAACACTTAGCAGGTTGCCATAGGTTAAGTTTTAGTTTCAGTTTGTCTCTCTACAAGTGGATAGAGCAGATTCGGTAATTTTTTTTTTTTTAAATATTTGGATTATTGAATATTTTTACTTTTGCTGTGCCGTATTTTGTCTTCTTTTTTCATGTTGATATATTTTGATTGTTAATGTGGTATTTACATTTACTTTTCTTCTGTTCTGACTGGCTGATTTTTTGTAATTTTTAAACATCATTTTTGTTTTTATAGTTTTATTTTTCTTAACATATTTACATTTTGAGTTTTAATTCAGTTTTATAGACATATTTATTTGTTTTGAGTTTGATATTGGAGAGGATGATATTTTGGTTTATTGGTACTATGTGTTTTGTATTTTTGAATTGTTAGCTAGTTTTTTTTCATATTGCAAAAAATGAGAGATGTTTTTATATTATAATGTTATGAGAGATTTGTATTTTTTCTTATAGTTAGATTTAATGTTTTAGGTATTGTATTGCTGGATTATTTTTAGGGGTATTATATGTTTACCTAGGTGATTTTAATTGTATTTTCCATTATAATCTTGGAAGATGTATATCTGGGTTGGTTTGTTGTTGGCTGGCAAATTCTTATTTTCATATCCATAGGCAGGTTCTTACAGAAATATTATGAATGGGTACATATATCACTTAAATATTCTCATTTATAACATTTTAGCTTGTGGATGGATATTAAAATGTTGGAGGGGAGGGAGTCAAATGATGGTTTGTTTAAGAGAAGACCTGTAAGAGGAATATTAGAACATCTTAGACCAAGACCTTGATAAATTTATAACTAAAGAAATTATGTTTCAACAAATAATCAGGTACAATAACTATGGAACTACATAAACACTGGCATGCTCAAGCAGGTGGTGTGAATGGAGCGATGATAAACTTGACAAGCAAAGAAGAGTAGTATTGCTGGAAATTAATTCATCTTTCAGTCTTGGTGAGTACCTTCATGAGGGGCACCCTTTTTTCACAAAACCTCACCAAGATGACACTGGTATACAGACTGTATTTTTACAGCATAAGTCACAGACAGATGTAGGTTAAAAAATAAAAAAGACAGGTGGGTGCACAGGTCCGAGAGTAAAAAATATACCAAATTCTGTATGTGCACTGGTCCCAGGACTGGAAAAATAACAACAAAGAATCCTCAAGACAGAGAAACATTCATAGAATAGGGTTAGGCCAAGCTCGGGGGAGGATGGCCCTCTGTTGTAGAAGGAAGTAGTAGTCAACAAAAGACACAAAAATTGAAAGGCCAAAAAAGAGCCATAAAGATGACAGAGTGGACTATTGAGGGTAAGAAAGAAATTACATATTGATCCTTTTATGCAAGAAGCCCAGAATTCCCAGATAGAAGGTATTCAAAAAGATTAAGAGAGAGAAATTAGAGGAAAAAAAAACATATGGACAAGAAAAAACATCAAATGCTTCAAGTGCAAATTTGTATTCATTAGTACAACAAATCCATGAAAAATACGGGACATTTGGAAAAAAGAAGCAACTGAAGAAATGCAAAAATATAAAGAACCAAATTTAGACTAAATGTGGACATGAGAAAGAGAGAATGAGCAATCTAATATGGTGTAACATTTATGCAAAGGAAAAAGACAAATTAATTGGTACAAAAAGGCAGCTGCAAAAATATTTGAAGAGAAATACAGGCAAAGGCAACCTGATATGCAAATTTTCACATTGCAAAAAATAGGAAAAGCAAGGAAGAAAGTAGAAAAGAGGATTAATGATGGAGAAGTTAAAGAAATAGAAACTGAAGTTATGAAAATGGAGAATTTAGTGTAGAAAATCCAACTCTGCTAACATCACAGCATGATGGAACAATTAGTCTCCAAATTAAGTTGAAACAGGTGGAATGTGAAGCATCTGATCACTTGCCACATGAAGATATTCTGGTACCTTCTGTGGAAAACCAATATAAAAGATCCATTGGAGTTGCACAGCAAGGGAAGGAGCGGGAAACATTGGCAACACTCATGCAGTCAATGTTGTGGATTGATAGGCCAGTGAGTTCCTAAATTAAATAGCAACAGATGACTCAGGGTGCAACTGAGGAGGATATGTCATTGGAAGATCTTCTGAAACTTTCTGTAGAGTGCCTGTAGGAAACACAGAACAATGAATATGCCCTCAGGTTAGAAAAAATCATCTAATGTAAGAGTTGCTTGATTTAATAGAGATGGATAGATATAGTAAGATCGATTAAAGAAATAAATTATATAAAGTCAACAAGACCCAAAATGTTAGAAGTCTGATAAAACAAATGAAAACAATAATCAAGACTATTAATAAAAATCCATGTGATATAACAGAAGTAAAGAGGATATGTTACTGTGCAACTAAATTAACAACAGATAAAGTCTTACCCCAAAAATACAAGGCAATACGGGAAAGGAAGGGAAGAAATCAAATGCCATCATGAAAATATCATGGAAATATTGAATAGTGAAAACTCTAAAGCAGTTAAGACAAGAAGTGTGACTGTTAGAAGAGTATAGAAGAAGGAACAGATCAACAAAAATACTTAGAAAGATAGAAATGATAAAAGCAATGTGCAGTGTCAGAAGAGACTAGGATCTGTGATATACTAATGAAAATAATAAAGGTATCAGCACGGGCAGAAAACCTTAGAATATATGCAGATAAATATACAGATAAAGTACAAAATAAGCAATTCTCTGATGACACAAAAAGTTTTATACAGAATCGAGAAACAAAGCAAAAGGAATAGAAACAGCACCAAAAAAGAAGAAATAGACACATTTTGGAGAAATATCTGTGAAGATCATGTGGAACATAACAAAGATGCTGAATGGATAGAAGTAAAAGAAACAGTAAGACATTCAAATGTACAGGACATGAAATGGAATGAAACAACAGCCACAGAAACTAAAATAAAATTAAGAAAATCTCCTAAATGGAAAATCGCAGACCCAGATGCAGTACCTAGCTTCTGGTTAAAAGTATTAATATCTTTACACAAAGATTGAACCATGATTAAGAAATACTTATATGCACATCCCAGACAGACAGCAACCTGGTTACCGTCAGGAACATTGTTACCCCTCCTTAAATGCGAACCTGCAAGCTATCCTAAAAATTATAGATCAATAACCTGCCTCCAATGATGTGTACATTATATAATGGAATTGATGCAGACAGAGTTTATAGTTGCCTAGAAAAAACTCAGTCATGGCAATAGAACAAAAGGGTAACAAAAGAAAGTCATGTGAAAGAAAGGATCATTTGCTGTTAAATAAAGTTGTAATTGAGAATTGTAAAATGGGGAAGGATCTAAGTATGGCATGGATAAATTACAAAAAAGTATTTGACAGCATACCACATTCATTGATAAAAGCGTGCTTACAGATGTATAAGATACACCTTACATTGATTAATTACATTACAGTGGCCATGAAACAGGGGCAAACCACTCTGCAGCTAAGCCATGATGATAAAGAACAAAATGTTATCCCAGGGACAGAAATTCAAAGGGGAATATTCCAGGGTAACTCTCTTGTCACTGCTGCTCTTTTGTCTTTCCCTTGACCCTTTTCATTGTTCATAGGTTCATAGGTTCATAGGTTCATACTAGGCTATCTGCCCGAGGGCATTTACAAGCCTAGCCCATAGTTTTGTGGCTTACGCCACCCCTTTAGTATGGGGAACTATACCCATTATTTTGCTGTGCCTCTGTGTGTAATTAACAGATTAGGTCAAGGTTACAATTTGGCTCCCAGAAAACAACAGTGTAAAGATTTCTTGTTGTCTTTTTTGTGACTGATTTAAAACTGCATAGTTCATCAGATGAGGACCTGAAAGCACAACTGCAAGTGGTCAAAACTTTTTCGGATGATATAAGAATGTCACTTGGTCATGATTAATGTGCAAAAGCAACATTTAAAGCAGGAAAGCTGCTGCACCGAGAAAATATCAGTTTGGGAAAGGAATGTGATATAAAGTAACTTCAGCAGGACGGAGTGTATAAATATTTGGAAAATGATGAAGGATCGACAATAAAATATGAACAAATGCAAACAAAGCTCAGTAAAGTATATTTTAGTAGACTAGAATTAGTATTGAAAACAGACCTGACTTCTATGAACAAAGTCCAAGCTATAAACCAACTTGCTTTTCCTGTCCACACTTACATTTTTGGGGTGATTGACTGGTCCCAAAATGTATTGGATCAGCTGGACAGGAAAACAAGAAAAATGCTTCACACTTACCATCATATGACTTAACCAAGATTGTATATCCCTCATTCTGAAGAAGGTGTGGACCTTCTCAACATTGATTAAATTTATAGATTTGCAGTCATAGGGCCGTATACATATCAGTGAAAGTTTTAAAAGATGAGGAGTAAAGTCTAAGATGACTTCCCTGCTTAGTTTAGCAGAAGCATAGCGGTTGTCAAGCAAGAATGGAAATCAAACCGAAAGTAGACAAAAAGCAGGCAGCTACTGAATGTGCCAAAACAAAACAAAAAAAAAAAAAACAAAACGAAAGAATCAAAGGAACAGGATGAGATGAGAGCACAAGAGATGTGGAAAATGTATAAATATAGTTGCAAAACTACTAGATCAACCTCATGTCGATCAAGATCTGATGCAGGAATAGCTAAGTAGAGGTGAATTTAAACCAAAATATGAAAGGTTAATATTTGTGGCCCAGGATAGTGGAATACATACACATTGTTTGGTTTTCAAATTCCATTGAACGTGTGGGAGAAGTAGACAAATGCAGGTTCTGTAAAACAGAAATGGAAACAGTCTCACATGTTGCAGGTGTGATACACTATTATACAACAACTCTCCATTAATATTCAAAAATGTGCACAATGATTGGTCAGCATGCACGTTGTAAATCAGAGTTATAGTAATGGAAAAAGGTCCGGTCGCCCGGACTTTTTCCATTACTGTAACTCTTTTTATACAGCAACGGAGAACGCAAGATCTCCATTTTTTCACACTGTCTCACTATGTTAAACTCCTTTAACATAGCGAGACAGTTTGTAAAAAGCAACGGAGATCTTGATTTCTCTGCTGCTTTTTTCAAAACTGTCTCGCTATGTTAAATGGGTTTAACATAGCGAGACAGCTTTAAAAAAAGCAATGGAGATTCTCTGTTGCTTTTTTTAAAGCTGTCTCGCTATGTTAAACCCATTTAACATAGCGAAACAGTTTATAAAAAGCAATGGAGATCTTGCTTTCTACATTGCTTTTGCCCACAGCTCTGATGTACTGCATAGGCATACGCATGCGCAGTACATCAGAATTGCTGCAGAATACCAGACAGCTGCGGAAGGGCAGCAAGAAGGCATTATACAATGCCATTATTTTAGAAAAGTAATTTTTTTTCTTAAAAAATGTCATTGTATAATAGCAATAACCCACTTCTGGGTGCGGATAATGCTGGATTTACCCACAGTTGGCTTTGTTTGGCCACTCGGGCTTCACCCTCGTGACCAAACCACACCAACCATGGGTAAATCCAGCATTACCCACACCCAGGCATGGGTTATTGCTATAATAACAAAGTGCTTTTATACTGAAAGGCATAACAATGTAGCAAGACTGTTGCATTGAGAATTTTGCAACCATTACACTACTGAAGTAGCTGAGAAGCATTGGAAACATGAGCCATAAAGCATTATAGAAAATGATGAAGTTTATATTACATGGGATCACCCATTACCAACAGTAACAAAAAAAAAAAAAAAAAAAAAAAAAATATATATATATATATATATGTTAAAATATATGTATGAGAAAACCAGATGTAGTAGTTCATGAAAAGAAGACAAAAGTAGCATTGATCACTAATGTCTTACAAACAGAGAAACACAAAGTCATAAAATACCAGGATTTGCAGGCAAAAATGAGAGCAATGTTGAAGGAGGATATCCAGACAGTTACAATAGTAGTAGGAACAATGGGTCTCATAAAAAAGGATTTACAGTCATATTTAGATATGCTACCAATACAAACAACTTTGCATGAATTGCAGAAGCAGGCAATTCCGGGCACATTGTGGGTGCTGCAAAGAACACTTTTTGGCTAACATCAAAGATAGAAACAATATTAATTTCACAAACTTTGATCATACTTAGATTGTGGAATGGGTCCATTCCCGTCATGGTATCAGAAACCCAAAAGACTTGGAAAATTAACTCAAGTGGTAAAACACTAACGGGACATGGCTATCATTTTGACAAGCTTCCCTACCAGCCAAGCTAAGCTAAACATTGCCCTGCCCCCATTTCACTCTGGCCATTGTACCATGACATTTCTTATATACACTAAACAAAAATGAATAAAATGTATCTATCATCTTTAAGGATTTTTCAGAGAGCAACTGTGATGCCCTGAAATTCTACTTGTGTGAATCATCTGGGATGACATCATATTTCAGAAACTGAAGCATGGTTACGTGATCTGCTTTATCCACCAAAAAAGACATTGTTAAGGTACCTACATTTCTCTACAGCACTTAATTGTTCACATATCTGCAGTGCTTTAAACAAGTAACTCAACAGATTCATCCATGTGTGGCATAATTATCATGGGAAATTCTGCAGTAAACATAAATGATGGCGTTCCAAAATCAATAAATTATTAATGCAAAACAAAAGAGCAAATAAAGCCTTCCTACTTTACCCACTGCAATACTACAAGGCTGAAATGAATTATTTAAAACAGTCAAAAGAAGCAAAGCTTCATTTGAGTTAAAATTTGCCATGAGGTCAAGTAACATTAACAAAGCCTTTTATGATAATATAGGACCTTGACCTGACTAAGGAATTTGATACAGTGCCCCACTTGGGCATTGTTAACAAACTTACAGAATCAGGCATAAACCCCTTTATGACATATTAGGTAGCTAGGTGGCTCACAGATAGGACCAAGGGAGTCAGGACTGGTAACACCACTTCTACAAAGAGGCCGATCAACAGCGGATCCCCCATGGCTGGCCATACTCCTGCTTGCCGTCTAGTTCTCATAAATCAAGACCAATGTCAATGTCAAGGGCCTCTGTTTGACCAAGTTCACAGCTGATTGAAACTAAAAGCAGTCATAGAATCCTCCAAGATACTAACATCTTACAAGAGGGTCTATCACAGACAAATGATTGTTATCAAAGCCAAGGCTTAGAACTTCATGCCAAAAAAATGCATAATAGTACCTTTTGGGAAGTCAATCATCCCAGGAAACTATGTCATTAATAAAACACACCCTAACAGTAGATCCAGTAGTCAGGGATTTCATAACACATACGTTCATAGGTAGGTACTAGGCTATCTGCCGGAGGGCATTTATAAGCCTAGCCAGAGTGTGTCGGCTTTCGCCACTCCATTGATTAATTAACTGATCCTCTGTCAAGCAGAGCCAATGAAGTGATCCCAGGGGTGTATTTTATGTTACCCATCCACTTGTCAAGGTATCTCTTGAAGAGTCTTAGTAAGGGGTTCTGCCTAATGTAGTTTGGAATTTTGTTCCAAAGCATGGGGATTCTCTGTGACAGGAATCTATCCCTCCAGCATGTTCTGTTTATTGCTGTGATGAGGTTTAGCTCACCAGAGCATATGGCTCGCAGTGACTTGGATTTCTTTAGGTGGAGCATGTCCATCAATTCTGGGTCATGGAGGGTGATCTGTAGCAGGCCACAATTTGCATTGCAGATCTGCCAGATGTTAGTTGCACATGGATGATCTCAGAGGTATCATGCTGCGCCACTAATCTGGAGGTGTAGGTATCCTTGATGAATGTGGATACACCCCCTCCTTTTGTGTTTCGGTCCTTGTTCTATAGCCGAAATGTGTGGCATGAGTTGTAGCCCAGTAGTGCTGGGGTGCTCTCTAGCTCCTTGAACCAGGTTTCAGTTACTGTACAGATGTCGACGTTTTCCAAATTTAGGAGTGCTTCGAGCGCATGCATTTTGAGATTTAAACTCCTGGCGTTGAGTAGCATAACCCTCAGTTTTTTACTTGTGCTGTTTACGGAGGTGGGTTTGAATTTTGAGCCTTGCCGAAAAAAGGCACTATGGGGGCAGCAAGAGCCTTGGTCAGTATTCAAAAGCCAAGGGGTGACACATGCAAGCCGTCTCTTGCGAAGCAATGCAACTTGTCGAGCATGTCATCCCAGGCTGAAAGACACTGAATCCCCTTTGAATGACACCAGAAGCTTAGTCAATTGCTGAAATTGATATTTTTTTCTTTTATTGAGGTATCATTCTTGGTGAGGGCAGGATGCTACTCAAGGTCAGGGTCGTACTAGCCTGGGCTACATGATCAGAGAGCTCTTCCATGTCTATTTTCATGTAGTCCAGGGAGGTACATCTCAGTTCATTCACACCAACATGAACAATGACAGAGTCATATTTGTACTTGGTCTGGAGTGACCTGAGTGCTTGTGTTATGTGGCGGATTCTGGCTCCCAACAGGCAGCTAACAGTAACCTTCTCCGTGTCCAGCCTAGTGAGTGGGACATCAGTGTGCCTGACTATAGAGTCACCTATTACTAGTGTGTTAGGTATGTTATTTCGACTTAAGGGCTGTGATTGTGTAGCACACTAATTTTGTGTTTTATGTGTTGTCTGGTTTGTGACAGGAGGTGCAGGTTGTTTGGGTATCTGCTTTGGCGGTCTCTGATGCTTTTGCAGGTTTTTATTTAGAGCCTCTGAATATGATTTTGTGTATTTATGTGTATTTTTTGCCAGTGCTGTTTTAGTAGGCCTGTGTGTGGCTGGAGGTGTGGTGCAAGTGTTAACCACCTTCTCCTCTTGACTGTCTGTTCCAGTCTTGGGTGGTGGGAGCTTAGCTTCCAATTTGGCTGTATAATTGCATCTCTCGCATATGTTAGTGTTTTGTGGTAGGAGGAGAGGGTTGTCTGTGTACATGAGGCAGTTGTAACATTGCCTCAGGATACCCGGATTCACCAGCTGGACTGGAGAGTACATCTGAAATTACCGTTTGGTCATGCCTGAATAGTAGGGTGAGCTGCTTAGTCGCTTGGTTGGTGAGGGGTGAATAAACAGCCATGCCTTGCTGAGCAATTGGTGTCAGGGTATATTAGTGCTTGCTATTAGGTCTGAGCAAGTGCTGGGCTGTAGGATGCTTTCTGAGTGCTTAGGTTGAGAGCTAGACTAGTTTCAAGGGAAAAACTGAAGAGAAGACTTAGTGGAGCTGGGAATAATTTAACCATATCTAACCAGCGCTGCCCAGTGCACATAACCGTACAAATGTGGTTTTTATAGTTGGGAAATGAAAGAGACAGAAATTAGCCCAAAATGGCCAATAAACTACTAACTTCTGGGCTGGAACCACTCCTCCAGGGACAGATAGGTTGCTCAAAGCTCTCCTCTCTCATAGGTCAACACGGAAACTTCCTTCTATCCAAGTAAGGTATGGGCAACTCAGAAACTAGTATTACAGCCCCGAATTCAGCACTAGCCTGGAAACTGGACTATACTAGCTTAGAAAGGCAGGAAACAAGGAATTTTTTTTTTTTTAAAGATAAGGCAAAAACAGTAAAAATACACTTAAAACAGCTTTAAATTACTTCAAACACTTTAGTGTGTAACCTACAACAGTTAAACAAATTATTTAAAAAAAAAAACTTTTTAAAAGTGCAGGCAGTCAAATAAGTACAATATGTGAAAAAAACAAGCTTTTAAATCACAATAAACGCTGGAAAATCTGTGTTTAGGTGGAAAACAGTTAAGTACAACAAGAAAGTACAGAAAACGGATACTTAATCACTCAAAAGTCTCTCTTCCAAGTTAGAAGGCTTGTATCAGTTTAAGGCTTTCTAGTGCTACCCAGTAGGTTAGTTACAGGAAAGATGGGAAACAAGCGCAGATGTTGTCTTTTAAACCAGAAATTTGAAAGAGACAGACAAACTGTCCAAATGGTCAATAAACTACAATTTCTGGACCAAGAACCTCTCCTCTCGTAGTAGACAGGCTACCTAGTGCTTACCACTCCCACTGATAAGCTAGAAGGCTTTCCTCCAACACAGAAAGACTTGCAGGGCTCAGAAGCTTGCCAACAGTCCTTGATACAGCAACTCTGTATCTGGACTAGGCTACTTACAGGAAAGGTGGGAAACAAGTACAGTTGCAGGTTTTTAAGCCAGCAAGTTGAAAGAGATGGAAAACTGCACAAATGGCCAAATAAACTACAATTTGATAGTAATCTGGCCTTTGACCAACATGTGTCCAGTGTGGAAAGGAAATCATTCTATGTCACTAAACTTATAAGTAAGGGCATGGCATTTAGGTCCAGGGAAGTCATTGTGCCACTGTATTCGGTACTCATCAGACCCATCATTAAGTATAATGCCCTCTGCAGTATGTACCTGACCAGACACATGCAGCAACTGGAATGTCCACATAGTTTCCTACAAAAAAATACTGGACATAAACACAATGTCTTATACAGATCACTTCAAAGCCCTATCTCTATACTCAGTCTCCTACTGACTACTGAGAGCCAATCTATGCCTGGCATACAAGGCATCCATTTATCCCACTCTGATGGACCTTTTGCATGGACAGTTTCAGAACTACTAGATATAAAGACTTAAATTTTGCTTGTGACATAAATAGGACATGTTGGAGACAGATGCATATCTCAGAAAATTCTCAGTCTCTAGAATAGGCTCCCCATCCATATGAAACAAGAGTCGCTCCCAAACCCTATTCAAGTGTAACTTGGAGCAGTGGATAGGAAATCAGAAATTCACCCCTGGTCTGACACCAAAGTCTGTCATCAAAGAGGCAGTAAGTAAATCATGTTATAACTAATGTACACTCCTTATATAAATATACAAGATACAGTAACACATGATGGGACACATTTGGGTAGCATGGCTAGGTTTATTAAGGCCTTAGTGGTTGTTAGCCTAGTATACACCTACAAACCTATGAACAATAAAAAGGAAAGAAGAATGTTGTGTACTGTAACACAACGGCATCAGTATAACAGAACAAACACTGTAACACAACGGCATCAGTATAACAGAACAAACACTGTCTAACACTATGGCATTCAGATTTACAGGACATTTTAGGCCACAAAGGGGAATCCCAACCACTATTCCACTGTGTAACATGATCCCCACCTGAAATTACCACCAGAAGTAGCCACTTCTGACTTCAGCAGTTCAGAAGCATCATTTATATGAAATCAGGTGAATACTAGGAAGTGTAATTTGTGCATAGATTAGAATAACTCATTATGCACATTTTCATAGAATATTCTAAATACGCTATGTCCCAGATGTCTGTAAGCATGTTGTTGTTATCTTGATCCAAAAGGGAAGACCATAATTATAACCTGGTCAGTTTCACAGATATATTGTACAAGAGTACTGAGTAAATTGTCATGGAGCTTATTCAGGCAAACACAAAAACTGTGTTTCTGAATCATCAAACCCAGTATAGTTTGCTTCAGTCTTGGTAAAATGTTTTAACACATTAACCCATTACAGAGTCATATTTAAACTCAGGAGTTTACAGGTAAATGACAGTACAAAGACTTGAGTCCAGTATCGGTTAGATGAGTGAACACAGCAGCAGGTCTCTCTCTGGCTTGTCTAGTACCTGGTGCCTATTCTTGATGTAGAGCCCTACCATGTCAGCTCTTAAGTGAAGAGCAAAAAAAGGGCTTTGGGTTAGTTTGTAGCAGGCCAGAGTATGTGATTTGGTGGCTTACTGGTACACCTGAAATGCCAACCAGCCAACTTGGTCAGATTCCCACCCCCCCAGAAGAGGAAAATTTAAAAAAGGCCACAATCTGTTATCTGGTGCTTCTGAAGTGCAGTAGCTAATCAGGTCCCATTTCTGCATCCCACCCCTGCCTCTCCTTCCTCTGCTGAGAGGAAGAAAACTGTTATCTTTCCTTAAACTGCAGCAAAGTACAGTTTGTCAAAAAGGAACAAGGAACATTGAAGGACTTAGGTATTTTATTTAAATAATGTTTACATTTATACTATAGCAACATTTGTAGTAAACAATTGCTACAGTTTATACTATCATCCTACAGTTCATACTGTAATGCACAGATGCTGCAGCACCTAGATTTCTCTTTAAAAAAAGGAAACATTTTTTTTTTCTTTTAAACTGTGGCAAACAAACTGCTTGCTGTAGTTTATACCATGCTTGGAAAGCTAGAGCAGTCAAATATGTCCAAAATAAAAAATAAAAAAAAAAGCAAATTGCAAATCAGTACCAGCATTTAAACTCTGGTATGCACTATTACCAAAGAGTAATCAGGCTTGGCTGATCGTGTCACCTAGCAGTTTGTGCCTCTTTTTTCCATCCTAGCTATGCCACTGCACAACAGGTAAGACAAGGATGACTCCTAACAATCTTCTTAAAGCAGAGGAATCCCCAAGGCATTGTCTTTGGACCATTCCTTTTCAGAATGTTTTGTTCAGGTGTCATAAGGGATTCCAGCGATTTATCAGGTATGAAATACTGCATCTTGGGAGCATTATCTTTAGCATGCTGACACCACTTTCCTTCAAGCAGCACTTAACATGAAATATGAATGGTGCAATAGAAATTAATCTGACATCAGTGGCAAAAAATGTAACATTATAGCATTTGGCAACCCTTTCCTAGCTGTTTTTTGTACTACTGATGGACAAGAACTAAAACTGACAAAGTGGCAGAAGACATTGGAGTCTGTGTAGAGAATGGTTCATTCCATATCCTTCTAGCTGCTACCATTCACAATCAGATGGAGTTGCTCACTTGATTCTCCATGGAGATGAGAGCTGTGCTGGGGAGGATGTGGTCCCTCTGTACTGTACCCTGTCCTCTCTCCTACTCATATTAACTAACATTTCTATGTTATTACATTGGAACAAAGTGGCAAGGCTTGAAATGACCTCCGGGTCAATAGCCTAGTAATCTCCTATGATCCTATATGCCATCAGGTGCAATTGGATAAGGTGTAAATATTCCTCACAAGGAGAACAGAATAGCTCGAAAGCTTGCCTTCTAGCCAAAGACTGCATAACATTTCTGTCTTCTTTGTATGTTGTCAAATTTTTAGCAGAGGCTATGCCTGACATACAGAACATTAAAGGATCCCTTACTGTTAAATTTTGTTTAGAATACCTCATGGCTGACTTGAATATAAGAGGACACTTATCTTCACTATAAATGAAATAAATAGATAATATAAACATGTGCCATGCCAAGAAGCGTGACAATGTCATATCTGAAAGACCCCCACACACATGACATAAGCACCCCTCTTAGTTCACCTCAGCCCACTATTTTAAACCTTCAGGAAAGCACTGGGTGGCTACATCAACATCCTTAAGTTACAGCACTGGATCTGGTACGTCATGGTCCTCAATGGTTAGTAGGCCTTAGGTTTATTCACTGTCAAGTTATGAAGACATCAGCAAAGTGAATGTGGCAAGGAATAAGTTAACTGTACATGAGCCACTGCAAAGCAATGAACATGCTTGTGGTTTGTATTCCCTGGAGAGATACTGGGTAGTGCCACAAGAAAAGAGGCTGAGGATGTCTGGAGAATTCGGGTCAGATAAGAAACATAGAAATAACATGCACTCAATGAGAAATGAAAAAAGGGTAAAGTCCATCATCCTGTGGGAGGAAGAGGCAAATGTCCTGGCTAAAGATAAAACATTTAAGTAGAATGATTATTGAAAAAAGGCACATAATTAAGAAAAAGTGATGAATATGAGGAGAAAAAGGCTTAGAAGGTCACCATGAAAAAACAGTTAAGATATCATTTAGCAGGCTAACTTGGACCTAATGCAAGAAACAACCAGAATGTGAGGAAAGACCAAAAGTTACTGCTCAGATTTACTAGGAATGTAAGAGGAAGTATGTTAACAGAAGGGGAGGAATATCAGTTTGAAAATGCAGTGAATCAGACAGAAGTACTGAATAAGTTCATCACGTTATCTACAGAGAAGTAGTAAAGCAGGACGCTGTCTTCAGAAGATATGGCATGTGTTGGATTTCTATCATAACGTTGCACAGCTTAAACAATGACATAGAACACATTGACTTGAAAAGGTCAAAATATACGTATGACAAACATCTGTTTTAACAGTTATCTTGGATCATGTTAGAGCAGGAATTAGGATCTTTGCCATTTCCCCACTGTGGCATGGTCTTGGATTTGATATGTATAATTAATGTAGGGTGTAGAGGCAGAGTCTTCCTACCTAAAGCATGTTTTTTCAAATATATTTATTTATTTGTTTTAGTTTGATGACCAGGGAAGTCCACTGGGCTTTGAAAGGCCCATTTTCAGTGGAAGCCTGGGGAGGTAAGCTCCATGACACAATTACAATTACAAGTCAATTACAAGTTAAAAAAAGTCAAAAATATTTAACAGTAGTAAATTAGATCCATCATTAATTGAAAAATGTGCAGATCAACAGACTATAGTACACGTTACAGTACAACTTAGTGAATTTAGTATAAGTAGGTGTTAGAGTAAAGTATAGGTCTAGTGGTAGTGAAAATTTGTTCTATAAGCAGAGTGAACATAGTATAGTATTTACAGAGAATGTATTAGTAATATATAGGATGCAAGAGATGAGTAGAGTGATAAGTGTGAGTGATAAATGACAGAGTGGGAACTCGTGGCTGAAGAGCAGGGGCAAATCCATTTGGAGGATAGGTATGAGTGAAGGAGGGATATGAAGTTGGTTGGATTTGCAGTGTTTTGAAGGGAGGGGGGAGGGAGTTCCAAAGTTTGGCTAGAGAGTAAGATAGCAGGAAGTGGCCAGGGGGCCGAGAAGGTTTGTGGATTTGTAATAGGTTTTGGTTTTCTGACCAAAGTGGGCGATTTGGAAGATAGGGTTGATAAGGTGGTGAAGAGAGCTAGACAGCTAGATGGTTTGAAGATGAGTTTGTGAGCTGTGAAGAGTTTTAGTAGGTTTAGGTAGTTTGGTAACTCAGGCCATTGTAGGGATTGGAGAGAGAGGCAGTGATGGAATGAATATTTGGAGTTGGTGGCAAATTTGCTGATTTTATTGTAGCAGGATTCGAACTTGGATTGTAAACTGTGTTTGGAGGTTAGTGAGCAGGGGGACACCATATGTGAGAGAGGGGAGAAGGTCAGAGGAGGCTAAGGTCTTTCTGGTTGCTGGAGTGAGGAAGTGGTTATGTCGATCCAAGAGTCCTAATTTCTGATGAGTTTTTTTAATAGTGATATTTATATGGATGTCGAATTTTAGGAGATCATTGATGATGACACCAAGGAGCTTTGTGTGAGATACAATTTCAGTGGGGGTGTTGTTCTGGCTTAGTATAATGAAGGAGGAATTATCAATGGTGGAAGTTCTGGATGGAGTAAATACCATTAGTTTAGTTTTGGTCGAGTTTAGGGCAAGGTGGGTTGTTGTGCATCCAGGTTTCAGTTTTTGAAAAGGCTAATTGTGTTTTTAATAGTAAGTAAGAGGGGGTGTCAGCAGTGCAGATGATAGCGGAATCATCTGCATACTGAATTACAGTGGAATTGGGGATGGAGAGATGAAAGTTGTTAATGAAAATGTTGAAAAGAAGGGGGCCTAGCACCGATCCTTGTGGTACACTGGTGGGGGTATGCAGGAAGGAGGAGATTGAGGATTTCCATTTTACTGCTTGGTGTCTTTCAGAGAGGTAACTAGAGAACCAAGATAGTGTAGAGGGAGAAAGGTTGAGAGTGGAAAGTTATGATAAGAGTATGGGATGGGAGACTGTGTTGAAGGCTTTAGATAGGTCTAGGAATAAGGAAGATACTAGTTTGCCAGCGTCGCGAGCCTGGTTGATGGATTCAAGGAAGGAAAGAAGAGCTGTAGTGGTACTGTGGCCAGGGCGGAAACCATGTTAGGTAGGGGTGAGGAGGTTATTGTGGATTAAATGTGACATTAGTTGGGCATGAATACATTTTTCTAGTATTTTTGAGAGTGGGGAGAGAATAGCAATGGGCCTAAAGTTGGTGGTGTCATAGTTTTTACCACCCTTGTGGAGTGGAATGATGAATGCGTGTTTCCAGATAGATGGGATGTGGGATTCTTGGATGGATTTCTTTTTATTTTCATTATTTCGCAGAATGACCTTTTCAGGTCAATGTGTTGTGTGCCACTATTTACGTTGTGTGACATTATGATTAGGAACACCATGTATTAGGGAGGAACAAGTGGCCAGAGAGAAAAGGAGCAAGGGACAAGGTTGAGGAGGACTTCATGGGAATAGGAAGCATAGTCTGGATATGATATGATGTCTTTTGGATTACCTAAAGAGTTGATACCAGTGCTAGTGGAACCACTTCTGTCCATCTCTTTAGAAACTGGATGATCATCACAGGGAAGAAGGACTCTTCCCAAAGTCCCTTGTCTGAATGTATTGGACTTGGAAGAAGTCAATATAGTTATAGGACTGACATTCTGTCCAAAGGAATGATATAGATGTGATGTTTTGTCAGCCTTGCTTGTAGAGTTCTTGGATGGTAATGTTCTTACAGATGGACAGCAAAACTTAGAAGACCTAGTTAGACATGATGTAATTCTGTGACACTGACAGATGGGTTGGAATGCAGGACCAGTAGAACCATGATAAATTATAGTAAAAATAATTGAAAGACTGTATGTATAAAACAGCTAACTATAGATATTAATGAGACACATTGCACTGAGAACTATACAGTTTTTAGGATAGGTCAGTGGGTGTCAGTTGTAATTTAATGTAAAAGAGTCATGGGGTTATGCACTTCATTTGCAAAACTAGAATCAGGGCAAAGCTATTGCTTTGCATGGTGTCACAGAAAGAAAGAAAATAAAGACAATTGAGATATGAACTTCAAGCCCATTGTCATCCTTTCTCCCCTCTTAAAAATCCTTGAAAAATGTATTCCTGCACAACTCATTCCTTACCTAACTCACAGTAATCTCCTTTCCCCCACCCAACATGGTTTCCATCCTGGACACATTCTGGACACAGTACCATTACTGCTCTACTTCCTAGAATGCATCAGTCTTGCTCATGACTCTGTCAAACTCATATCCGCCCTTTTCCTTGACCTATCCAAAACCTTTGACACCATCTCTCACTCCATTCTCCTGTCCCAATTCTCCCATCTCAACCTATCCCCTTCCACAACATCCTGGTTCTCTAGCTTACTCTCTGAAAGGCTGCAGGCTGTAAACCACCACTGGCATTCCCCAAGGCTCCTTCCTTGCCCCCTACTTTTCAAGATATTCATTAATAACTTTCACCACTCCATCCCTGAGTCCTCCTTAATCCAGTATGCAGATGACTCTACCATCATCTGCACTGCTGAATTCCCCTTCGACCTACAGCTAAAGACCCAATCTACTTTCACTAAAACATAAAAATTGGATGCATAACAACCATCTTGTCCTGAATGCAAATAAAACAAAACTAATGATTTTTACTCCCTGCAGAAGCTCAATAATTCATAACACATCCTTCTCGATAATTAGCCAAAATAACTCCCCCATCAAGACTGTTCCTCACACCAAACTCCTAGGTATCATCATTGATGAACATCTGAAATTTGACACTCCTATTTTAACAGTCAATAAAAAAAAACACCAAAAATTAAGACTCCTATAGACACAGCTGCTACCTGACTCCTTCCACCAGGAAGACCTTAGCCTCTACCTACCTTCTCTCCTCTTTAATTTACGGTGCCCCCTACTCACTAACCTCCAGCCTGGCTTACAATCCAAACTGGAGTCCTGTTACAATAAAGTCTGCAAATTCGTCACCAACTCCAAAAACGCATTCCATCATTGCTATTCCCTTCACGCTCTACAGTGGTTAGAACTTCCTAATTACCTGAACTTTCTACAGCTCACCACTGCCCACAAACTTGTGTTCAAGCCATCCAGCTGCCCCACTATCTCCTCCTCCTTAACCATTTACATACCCATCCACTCACTCCAGTCAGAAAATCAAAATCTCTTATATATTCACAAACCTTCCCGGCCCCCTGGACAGTTTTTGCTCTATTACTCCATAGCCAAACTATGGACCCCCCCCCCTCCCTTCGTAATACCCCTAACCATACCAGCTACAAATCCCTACTATACTCCTACCTGTCATCAAATTGGATATGTTCTAGTTCATGTCCTACTTGAGTGCCCCCACTACCGTTCATTTCAGCTGCACCATCTTCCCTCCACCTAGCAACCTTACACTCAACTACATCTCTAGCTCCCCTCCAAAACTTCTACCAGACATACTTATCTTCTGCTATATCTTCCTCTACTTCTATCTACTTCTGTAAGTTAACATAAAAAAAGTTCTTATTCCCCAAATGTTAAAGTGCTACAGCCTGAGCATGTATTTTCTTTTGCTCCACTGCCACTCAAGCCACTCTGTATTCAAACATAATTACTTTCATACTTTGTACTTCATACTTTACCACTTTGCACTATTTTATCAGTACTGTATATACATTGCTTGATATTCATGATTATATTGTCTATGTAATTCTCTAAGAATTCAAATACTGTATTGTATCACCTATGGAGTTTTTTTCCCCGGGCCTCCACTGAAAACGGGCTCTTCTTGGCCCAGTGGACTTCCACAGTCATCAAACTGTAATAAATAAATAAATGAATAAATATTATGATCTCCCCAATAATAAACAAAGTAAGTGTACAAGACCAGTTGCAGCTTCCGTATGGGTGCTCCTCTGTAGTGCAGAGGCTTTGGATTCTATGCATGTTGAACCTGACTTCTGCTTGTTCAGTGCAATGCTAAAGATGAATCTGGACTAATGTGTCCTTAACATAGAGCCTTAGTGTGGAAAGGTAACTACTGACAGGACATGGGCAATGATAAAGAAAATGAGCTTTTGGTTCATTGGTATGATTTAGGCTCACTGTGAAACAGGGCAAGCAGGAGAAGCATACTGTGTGCACTAACAGGAGAGTGTGATGGATGTCAGCTGAAAGGTGGATGGCTTGAATGTCTTAAGAAAAGTCTGTTTCACATCCATAGTAGAATGATACCAAAATGCATTATATATAATATACATCTATGGAAGGATTTATGGATGACTGAGACAGACATAAAAAATAATGCAGTGGGTTGTGGAGGTATTTACTGCAGCCTTCACTTGAACTTTATGGAATGTTAATCTTTTCTCAACAATATAATATGTTTGTATCAGCCGCGGTGGTACAGCGGTAGCATTGTTGCCTCACAGCAAGAGGTTCTCCTGTTCGATTCTCAGCTGGAGTGCCTTCTGTGTGGAGTCTGCATGTCCTCCTCGTGGTTGAGTGGCCTCTGAAAGACATGTGTGAATGGCTGTGCCTTCGTTGAAGGTTGGACTTTGGGCTGGCAACTTGGCACCATAAAATTGACTGCCAATCATTAGCGTACCAGAGATCCGCTATGCTGACCCCTAACTGGGAAAAGCCGAAAAGATAAACATAATATGTTTGTATCAATTATGAGGATTAGTTGAGTGAGTCCTCTGTTTATTGTCCTGTAAAATTACTTTCTTTCCATGCTGTCTGCATCTGTATATGAGAGACAATTTGATAGGATGGGAGCTTGTCAGTGTTCATTGCTGTGTGACTTCCTGACTTATGCAAATGTAAAACAATGCCTTCCAAAAACAGAATAGGATGCAAGTGTGGCAAGGATAATACACACATGATGTCTCACTTGGGAAGTAGGAAGTGATGCCATGTACCCACCCCCATAAAAAAGGCAACAAGTTATATTTCCATAAGTCTATATTTCAGCAAAGTATATATCGGTAGGATCTGTATAAATGTTTTGGCCACTATACACTGCAAATATTTTTACTAACTTAATATAGTTGCAATTTACACCATCTATCTTCATATCCAAAATCTCTCTCTTGCTTTCCTTATTTCTGTGGCTGATTAAACAGAATTGATTAAACAGTATTCTTACTTATGAGAATATACAAACAGAATTACTAAATATTTAACACACTGGGTTTATTTTCTTGTATTGTATACCTCTATAATATGTATTTGTCTTGTATATCTACTTCAGTTTGTATTATATAAAAACTTTCTTGACTTTCAAAGTTAAGCTGATGTTATATAAAAATTTCTGTGATTGTATGCAGCTCTTCTCTCCGGGCCTCCACTGAAAATGGGTCATTGGGCCCAGTGGACTTTCCCGGTTAACAGATGTCAATAAATAATAAATAAACAATAATAATAAGACACCAGATGTGGCAGATGCCCCTTTGGAGGTAGAACAGAGGTAGGTGCAATGCCCTTGAGTGATGTGGTGTAACAATGCAGTAAGTAGCCTATATATGACTTATTTTATTATTCATTTTCATTAACTCTTTTTGTTTAAGACTTTGTTGGCTGAGAATTTCTGGTGCACTTTTTTAGTTTATTGTATTGAACAACTTAAAACACTTAGTGACACACAAAAATTTAGTGCGTCCACTTTGCCGTTGGAAATGCGCAGGCTTGGAAAATATTAAGCAGCCAACAGATAGGTCTGGCAAAAGCAATTGTAACACATACATTTTTCTTATTTATGTGGACTTTTTGGGGAACTGGATTCATAAAGGGTACCACAGAGTGTACATTATGTGTAAACTTAGTGCAACTTTTCTGAGTGAACAGACAGCACAAGCATTCTGGTAGGGCTGTTCTTGAATTCAGAACATGTGTACTTTGTGGTAACCTTTATGAGTCTGGCCATCAGTGTTATCTATTAGGTGCAATACTATGTTAGTGATATATTCCAAAAGGAGAGCTCTTGTAGATTAAACCACTATTTTGTAATTGTGGATCTGTGCACCTCTTGTGCTCTCGTGTGAACCTTTTCGTGTATTGTTGATTTATATGACCTAAGCTCTCTGTTCAACATTTTTTACTGAAGATGTCTTTAATCAATAGTGAAACATCTCAAACATATTTACTCTGTAACATGTACGGATTTGCTAGTCTTGATGTTAGCCAACATGAAAGGGCTACATTTTATTTTTGTAGTGCTGTTACTAGACATTTTCTGGCTTAATTATTGGCAGATATGTGAGGCAACACCCACCTCTAAAGGAGGTTGGTTATACACAAGAGAAGAATGTCATTATTTTTTCTTGTGATTTTGTGCATTTAATGATGCAGGTAAATGTTTTCATTTTTCGACTCTACTAATATTATTTGTTTTGGGACTCTTTGTATTACCCATTATTCTGCTGCTATGAATAACCACTGAATCAGATGAACATTCAGAAACTTTTTGTCTAACCTGTAAGATCATTTTTTATTTCTGACTCACAGACTCGTTATTTTACATTCATGTATACCAAGTACTAGCTCACTGCATCGCAGCATAGTCTAGGTCAAACTGCGCATAAAACGTTAAGATTTATGTCTGCAAAATTGTCTATTTTCCACAGCAAATGTTCAACACTGATTGACGGAAAGACTTTATGCATTGGTCATAAAAAGGTTCCTGTTCTACATGAAGTAATGTAGGTTAACAACAGATTTAATTAAATGATAAAAAGGCCTGCTGGGTATGTATGAAGCAATAATATCACAGAATCACCTAAGGACGCTCAGGCATTTATGATTAATGCATGGATCTTGCTATTAAGTTCAACTTACTGTGATGTTATTAATCTTATGGTATACCTTTCCAGGGCAGTTTTTAAAAGAAAATTGAAATCTCTGATGTTATATTTCACTTTGGATTATGCTATCATTTACTGTAGGATAAATGATGGATCATATGATACCGTTTATTGTGTACTTCGACATGCGGAGCCTTCTGATTACTGCACTGGTAAGAAGGACTGAGCAGTTTACAGATGAAGTACGTTTTCCTTCTGGGTGCTGCTACTCTTTCTGATTTTCATTATTAGCAAAATTTAGGTAAGAGAAGAGCTCTGAGGGGATCAGGACCTCCAAGGTCTTCATTCATCAGTCGCACAGTTTCATGACAACTATGTGTCTTGCATGTCTTCATCGGGATGAAGAGACAACTTTCTGAAGCCATGTGATTTGTTAGTCATTACACCTTTTCAGTGCCCGTGGCACTAAAATACTTTACAGCTTAGAAACCTTGACTGAGACAGCAGTTAAGCAATTTTGCAGTTGCTAACTTTGATAAATACATGCTCTGTTTTTACTTAGCACACCCAGTAGTACCATTTTAAAGGTGACTTCTCTATTTTTCAGTGATTGAAAGTGTTTTCAGTTTTACGTAATATAACTAGGCTATAGATGAAATGGGTCCTAGTGTTCTGCTGACCTCATAAATATAAAATAAATATTTAAAAAAGACAAAAAGCACTCAGACTAGCAATGATTTTTTTTCTTTCTCTGTCCTCATAATCACTGTACTTTACATCCAGCAGTTTTACTTATCCTATGGGCAATGGCTGCTGTCTCTGTCCTTATTATTGCTGACATTTTCAAGTCACCGTTTTACTCATCCCATCGACAATGTCCACCCTGTCTGCCTTAATACAGCTACTGTTTGCTCATGACTGTTTTACTTATCCCATCAACAATGTTCACTCTGTTTTCTTCCATTCTCCTTCACTTCCACCATATATGCTCTATAAATCATATAACTTTAAGGCATTTTTGCTTGGGATTGAGTTGCATGGTATATCACAAGATGAAAGGCACAGAGATTTGAGATCTTGGATTAAGGTCTCCATCTTTTAGATGCCTACAGGTGAACCTTTTTATTGGTTATTTTTAACTTTCGTATTACAGGCTTTGTCATTTAAAAAACTTGGCAGAGTTTCCCCTCACCGAACAAGAGTAATGTAGAACATTTCTGGATAATAGTTCAATGTCATAGCTGGCAGTACTACTGCTTGCTGTGTAAGTGAATAAAATACTATTAAATCATATGTTGTCCTGTACAACTACATGTAATTTCCATGAACTGTATCAGAATTCATGTTTTTCTTATTATGGTTATAAAGAGTAGTAGTATGTATATCAGCATACATTGGGCATAAGGTTGAAAACTAATCATGGTTGAAATGGCAGTGCATTATAGGGTGCGCACACCCATGCACACACACACACACACACAAACACGTACACACACACACACACACACACACACACACACACACACACACACACACACACATGCACACGCCCCCAAGGGCAATTTAGAGAACCACCCACTCGCCTAATAACTCATCTTTAGGAAGATGAAGGAAACCAAAGAACCCTCTGAAAACACCCACAAACACAGAGAGGATATTCGGATTCCACACAGAAGATACACCAGGAAGTGAGCCAGAGGATGAAGAATCATGATACAGCAATGCAAACTACTGCATCACTTTGTTGTATTATATTTTTTTCTTGTTTTTATACATTCATTTTGGCCTAGCAAGATCTGTAAGGCAGGAGTGAATCATAATTTTGTGAGTAACAAAAGAACACTGGCTGTTTTAACCAACTCAGTCAGACACACAGACCATGCAAATGGAAGCTCTGGAAATCCATCTCAGGACTGCAGGATAAATTGATGTATGTTTTATGAACTTAATGCTATACTGACCTACTGTTTATTTTAAGCATTGATGCATTTATCTGTTTCAGAGTTCAAACTCTTTGGGTATATCTTTTTTCCTCTTCTACCTGCACATCATCAGACCTCAGCCACTGCCCATTTGTTCCCATCCCTGAGTGAGAGCAGTCCTATGGTGTGGCCAGCAAACAGGCAGCCTTGAGAGGAGTTATTTTGCAGTGTGGCCCTAAACCCTGTATTCTGATGGCTGACGTGGGCAACCACAACCCTGCAGTGGCATACTGTGCTCTTCCCTGGCATGTGAATGCTTTCACACATGCCCCATAGGAACTATCATCACTGGATTGGAATCTACAACCCTTATACCCTCCAGTGTGCAGCCATTAAGGGTATCATTACTTCTACTTGCCACAGGAACACTTGGGCCCAATACGTCTACTGAGAACGGGCACTCTGGCATAAGCCACTTATTCCTATCTTCCTTGCATGGTGCTTTCAATGCCTATGCCACAAGTCATACTTGGTGTGTGTGTGTGTGTGTGTGTGTGTGTGTGTGTGTGTGTGTGTGTGTGTGTGTGTGTGTGTGTGTGTGTGTGTGTGTGTGTGTGTGTGTGTGTGTGTGTGTGTGTGTGTGTGTGTGTGAAATAATCAGGGATCTATCCCTCCATATGTGTGAGATAATCATGGATTTCTCCCTATATGTCATAGGTTCATAGATTAGTACTAGGCTAACTGCCCTTGTGTGCCATTTTAAACCTATAAGCCAGTTATACCATGCAAGAATCAAACCCTGTACATTGTGTCTGCAGGTTAAACACCTTAATCATTGTACCAACCTCCCACGTCTGACTGCCAGCCAAAGCTTACTTCTCACCTTAAAAACATTTATGTATGTCTTGTAGTATTTAACCAGTTGAAACAAAAAGAAGTGTACCTTTGCAGTAGTAATGCTAGTGTGGGGCAAAGACGGCAACTGCCCTGAGTGCAAAAGTGTTAGGGGGTGTAGATCAATATGCGTGTGTATACCTTTAAGAATCTATCCAAGGGTGTCCACAAGTCTATAAATACTGAGCACGTGCAAGTCTGACTGCCATTTTGTAGTTAGCTGTTGACATGTGAACATGTATGTATGTATGTATGTATGGTCTGTCTGTTAACTAGTTTGTTCATATTTAGAGATGCTGCTATCCATCCTGATGTATTTCTATGTATTAAAGCATCTAAACAAAACCCCAAGCCTTCTTGTTATTTGTATTAGAAATGAATGAATGAAAGAGTGTGTGATCGGTCATCTCAGAATGATCCTGATTGCCCTTTAGTGCATACTGGCTTTTTAAAGCCAGTGTTGCATTTGTCCATTTGCAGTCAAACCTGAGTACTGTAGTGCTCTGTGTTGTCTAAACTGTAGAAACTGCTTGCTGCATATTGTAGCAAGCAGTTTGCCACAGTTTAAAAGAAAAAAAAGATTTGTTTGATTCTTGTTTTTGTTTGTTACTTTAAATAAAACTGAGGCACTGTTAATGTCAACTATGCTTCTGCACCTTTGTTCTGTGTGTTATACTCAGTTATAGTGTCTCTTGATTTGTAAGCATGATACAACTTGTCATAACATGTTCAGATAGCTTAGTTTCATCCCAGCAATTTAATGAACATGTATTTCTTTAATAAGCTAACAGTATCTGAAGCAGTATCACTGGTAACATAAAACTTTTTGGAAACTGGAAATTCACACAGATTGTCCTTTGTTGAGCTCTGCAATACAGTATTAATTTCCAGAGAATGTATGTTAATATAATAACATTTGTCAAGGTAAACCCATCACTAAGGTTAGGCTGTTCCTTAAGAACTTCATTAGATAAAAGTAAAAGCAGTTATGCATTCATTTTTTTTCTGCTGTGCTAAATGTTCAGTTACATATGTTAAAATGTTTAACCTTTGCTTTTAAAGTTAGCACCAGTAATATTTACTTAGAATCACACTCTGTAACTTTTATGCACGACTCTGAGAGGTGTGGAAAGCCCTGAACTGTGAGAAACAAACTTTTCTATCAAAAAGGAAAGAAAACAAGTTTTATTTAAATTCTAATTAAATATTTTAAGTTGTACTTCCAGTGACCTGTGTAGTGTTTTTTTGTACTTTTCTGATTTTTCCATGTTTCAGCCAAAAATGTATCTGTTTACATGTTTTTAATTTGTTCTGGGACTTTAGTCTTGTAGCTTCATTTGCAGCTATCAGAAGACTGAATTACTGCAAGATCTTAGCATTGTATGTATATTATTCTGCACTTCTATGTCCATAAGTAAAATTATTTGTAAAAGCTGTTTGTATTTTGAACCCTGTGTGGGGTCTTAGACTTGTTTCACTCACAACACAGAACTGTGAACTACTGCCTGATTTGAGCTTCATTTAGACATTTATTACTGAATGTTTTCCATAAACAGTGTTACTGGTACATTTCTGTATAGTCTGGTGCCTTAGACTGTGGTAGAATTGCAGTAGTGTGAGTATTGTAAATTATGTTCCAGTGTTGGTTCGCCACTGATTTTACAGCTGTTTATATTCCAGTCTTGCTGCTAGAGTGTTATAATCCACTTATCATTTACCTACTTAAAGTTGCATTCCCGTGCCTTTCTGTACCTTGTTCTTTGTGTCTGCCCAAGCCCCACTGACACATTAAGCTAATGTTTCTGAAATTCGAACCTACCTGTGATCATTGACCTCTAGCTCGGTGTCATAGGACTAGAGCTACAATATTGTCATTATTTGATTAGATTTTTGTTCAGCAAGCCTGCTATATCCAGCACAGAGTTACACCCACCCAGGGTCTTTTATACAAGACTTGAAGAAGTGTGGAAGGCCCTTAACTATGAAAAACAAGCATATCATCCAAAAGAAAATTAAAATAAGCTTCAGTTTTAATTTTGCTTAAATATTTTAAGTTGCAATTAGTGACTTATATGATGATACTCTTTTTTTGTGAATTGTCTGCTTTTCTTCCATGTTTTACCCAAAACATACAAGTCTAACAAAGCAAATTTTGTGGTAAAGATAGCATCCTAGACCAAGGACAACCATAAGGCATTCTTTAGCTACGTGCACAACCTCAAAGGCAGGACACAACAGAATGCCAAACTGTTGGTAAATGAAGCCAAATTCTCAAAAATGGGAGATATAGCAAATCTTCTGTCTGACAAATTCAGCTCCACCTTTACCCGCTTTCACCCAGCTGCCCCCCCCCAAGGTATGCCATCTGACGTAATTCCTCCAGCTGTCAGTAGGAAGCAGGTCTTAAATGCACTCTCCAGCTATTAGTAGAGAGCAGGTCTTAGATGCAATCTCTAAAGCCAAGAACACAGCTTCGGTGGGCTCCAGTATTTTCCCAGGATGCCTTCTAAATAGCCTGGAATATGATCTCTCAGGGACACTGGTATCAATTTTCAACCTTAGCCTCTACACAGGCATCATGCCATGTGAATGGAAAACTGCAATGGTCATCCCCTGTACAAGGGTAGACTATCAATGGATCCCAGGAGCTACAGACCCATTAGTCTGATTAGACTCATGTACAAATTCATTAAAAGAATTATCATGGAAATTATTAAAAATGACATAGGAAATATTTAGTCACTGGCCCCTATCCAATTTGGTTTTGTCAAAGGCAAGTCATACCTACTGAACCTGGTGAACCTCTTTAAGAAGGTCACCAAGGCAACAGATACGGGCAAAATAGTATATACTGCCTATCTTGACCTATATACTACCTATCTTGACCTAGCTAAGGCATTTGATAAAATACCACACTTAGGCATTGTAAAACAATTCACAGAATTAGGCATAAACCCCTGTGTAACTAGGTTAGGACTGCAGAGACAACTTTTACAAAGAGGTTGGTCACCAGTGGAGTCACCCAGGGCTCTGTGCTCGGTCTGCACCTCTTTGGCATCTATTTTTCAGAAGTCTAGGCCAATGTAAAGTCCCTCGGGCTTACCAAGTTTACAAATAATTGCAATCTATGAGCAATCATAGAGATCCCCCAATACACCAGCATCTTACAGGAAGGTCTAACATGGACAAATGACTGGTGCCAAAGCCATGGCTTAAAACTCAGTGCCAAGAAATGCATAATTGTACCTCTTGAGAAGTCAGCCACCCAGGGAAACTACCTCATTGATAAAACACTCCTAAAAGTAGACACAGTAGTCCGGGATTTAGGGAATCCTGTAGATAGTAACCGGGCTTTTAAACAACATATGTTTAAAGTCATAAGAAAATCATTGTATGACATTCAACTTATAGGTAAGGGCATGGCATCTAAGTCCAGGGAAGTCATTGTGCCACTGTACTCAGCCATCATAACGCACGTCATTGAGTGTAACACCCCCTTCGGTATGTACCTGAGCAGGCATATGCATCAACTGAAATGTCCACAGGAATTACTCACATAAAGAATACAGAGTGTAAACACAATGTCCTATGCAGATTGCTTCAAAGCCCTATCTCTATACACTGTTTATTACAGACTACTGAGAGATGAGTTATGTCTGACATACAAAGCATCCTTGGATCCCGATATGATGGACCTTTTCCATATTAGCAAAATGAACAGCCAGAAAAGAACTACTAGATTTAAGTATATAAACTTTGCTTGTGACTTAAGTAGGACATGTTGGAGGATAGGTATGTATCTCAGATAATAATTTTTTGGAATAGGCTTCCCATCCATGTGAGGCAGAGCCCTTCTCTAACCCTATTTAAGTGCAACATGGATCAGTGGATAGGAAATCAGAAATTCACCCCTGGTTTGACATCTATCTCTCTGATGGACAGAGGCAACCATTAAAGTGTACAACCTTTAAAATAACCTCTAAGGCACAGTAACTGATGGGTTACATTTGGGATTTTAAGGCTAGGCTTATAAAGACCCCAGTGGTTGTTAGCCACATATACACCTATGAACCTATAATATAATATTACTTTTTCAGCTGCTCTTTATATACAATATAAATTAAAAAAATGCCAGAGTATCTGTATAACTGAATTTATCACAAATATATTTTTTAAAATATTAGTACTAGCTCTGAGTGTTTGCCCATACATTTTCTCACCCCATTTATTTGTAGCCTCTGTATAACTTTTTTAAAAGTATAAGTATGATTTGTAGTCTATCTGAAAGATTAAGTCTCAAATTCCACATGAAAAATCCTGTGGTGCATAATATGATTGAATCTATAGTAGTAACAGTATTCAGTTTCTTAGACACTGGGTGACAATTGTGTAGTTAATTAAAATAAGCCACTGTGAATGTGTTGCCTAAGGGTAAAGAGGATCTAGACCCTGCAGATTTTGTCCCATTCTTTGTTTACAATGTTACTACAAGATTTTTGCAAGAGCTGTGATGGCTCTGATTGAGGGTCTCTTTCCCATGGTGATAGAGGAGTCACAGATGGGAGTTTAAAAGGTAGGGCATCTTATGATCATTGGTGTCTTTGGTTAAATTTTGCAGAATAAGCAGAAAAGGGGGTAGAGATAAAGCTGTGATTGCCATGATGAACACCCAGAAGTCTTTTAATACTGTCAACAGGTACTTTCTTTCCCAATCTCAGGTTCAGGTTGTGAGAAAGGACAGATTTTTCAGATTGTTGTAGAGAGGTATGAGGACTTAAGGGTCAACATTCTGAGTGATGGGAAGGTTTCAAGTCGATTAGATTAAATAATTGCACAGGTGCCTCAAATGCCTTGCTCTTAGCTTTTTTATCTGCTTTCTTAACCTCTTCATTAGCCAGCAAATGGTTGTCAGTGAATGTTAGATTCCTTGTTAGCCTTGTCTGAATTGTGGAAAGTGACTAAACTGGTATTAAAACTCTATCAGGTTGCAAGACAGAGACCGAAAGATGAAGCAGCTTCTCATCAGACACCATTTACAAGGGATGCCACAACAATCTGTTCACCATTCTACAGGACATCTAATCCTGATGTGGAGTACTTAGAGCAGCATCTGAATGGAAAAAAAAATACATGCAGAAGTTGTCTTGCTCCATACGCAGCCTAAGATAAAAGAGGAAGAGGACCTAACCCTAGATGAAGTAAGAAGAGCAGTAAGGTAAATGAAGTCAGGGGAAACAGCAGACCCAAAGTCACAGTAGTTATAATCAAAATGTTTGTTGAGTTGGGGGAGAAAAGACTCCTAAGGGTACACATAGCACTGTGGAGAGAAAGGTGTCTCCCATATGATTGGAGAACAAACATTCTTATGCTAATCTACAAGAACAAGGGCACCATTCACAAATGCAGGCAGTATTGAGCTATCAAACTCCTGTTGCCCTGTGTGAAAGTGCTGTAGAGGGTGATTGATAAATAAATACACAGAACAGTAGAAATAAGATGAATCCGCGGTGGTGCAGCGGTAGCATTGTCACCTCACAGCAAAAGGTTCTCCTGTTCGATTCTCGGCTGGAGCACCTTCTGTGTGGAGTCTGCATGTCCTCCCCCACGGTCGAGTGGTGTTCGAAAGACATGTGTAGAATGGCCTTGCCTTAGTTGAAGGTTGGGTGTTGAGCTGGCACCTCTGCACCGTAAAAATCTACTGCCAATCATTAGCGGAGTGGAGTTCCGCTGTGGCGAGCCCTAACTGGGAAAATCCGAAAGAAGAAGAACAACAGTAGACAGTAAGATGGGAGATGAGCAGTTTGAATTCAGATAAGGATTCATCACAGCCAGTCTGATATTTACAGTGAGACAGCTTGTGGAGAAAACGCTAGAGATGAGGAAAGAGTAGAACTCGGCATTCCTAGACTTGGAAAATAATTATGAGAAGGTCCCAAGACTTTGGGCAGTTCTGTGATTGTTTAAGAATCTAGGAACATGGGTAGAATTAGTGCAAGCTAAGTACAAGTACCCAATTACACAGAGTATTCAGACTCACAGAGGGGTCTCAAGTGAGTGTGGTTATGCATTAGGGTTCAGCTCTGAGCCCACTGTTATTCAAACTGCTGATGGACTACATTAGCAATCAGTTTGGTTGTGGGAGATCAACAAAGCTGCTGTATGCAGACAATGTGGCTTTACAGACAGACAGACAATGAACAGGATCTTCAGCAAATTTAGAGGATTGGAACACAAAACTGAAGACACGTGGGATAAAACTGAGTACAGACAAGACAGCTGTCATTGCAGTAAATGGGGGAAATCAGAAGAAGCTGAGAATTTAATTAGAAGGGAAAACAATGAAATTAGAGGATTAGTTGATGAGAAAGATAGTCTGAATGAAGAGGTCAAAACTAGAATCAGAAGTGCTACAGTCAACTGGTCAGAGGTAATATGTCACAGAAGGATGCCGAAGATGCTGAAAAGTAAACTCTACAAAACACTGATGCAATGAAGAGCAGTTAAGGAAGTTAGAGGCAATGGAGGTTAAGTGCCTAAGACTGGTGGTAGGGTGCACACTTAGGGGCAGGCCAAGAAATTCTGACATTATAGAAGAGGCCAAAGTAACTCTAACTGCACAGAAGGTCAGATAGAACAGATTACTGTAGTTCTGGGCACACATACAGGAAAGCAGAAGAGTTGATCTGTTGAATATTTGGTATCAGCAGCTAGAAGGCAAGAGGAAACAAGGATGTTCAGACAGGAAATGGATGGATTGCACGAGGAAGCAGCTGTGACAGTTAAGCGTGACTTAAGGAGAACGTAGAAGAGAGGCACTGAACTGAGAGAAGAGGTGACAGTAGACATGATACTCTGACCTCATGTAGAAAAAATGGGAAAAACGGGGCGAACAATGATGATAATGATAATGACAGCACAGGATTATCCGTTACATTTGGGAGGATTCATAACATGACAGCACAGGATTATTCGTTACATTTGGGAGGATTCATAACATGACAGCACAGGATTATCCGTTATATTTGGGAGGATTCATAACATGACAGCACAGGATTATCCGTTACATTTGGGAGGATTCATAACATGACAGCACAGGATTATCCGTTATATTTGGGAGGATTCATAACATGACAGCACAGGATTATCCGTTACATTTGGGAGGATTCATAACTGCAACAGAGAAATCATTTCAAAGAGTATGAGAATATCTAGGAAATGAGGTGCAACCATGACTGCAAAGCAATACTAGCACATTTCTGATTGAGAATGTGGTGAAGATATGGCCAGTCACATGAGAGCAGTTTAGTTAGTCTGTTGCGTTGGGTCTACAATACCATACAGCAAAGTTTTTGGTAGTCCGAATAGGTAGAAATGGGAGGAGAGGATGTAACCCTGAATCTACTGGTGTCATTGAGGGCAGAAATAATTTGGTGGTGAGTGTTTAACCATCAGCAGTGGAAATAAAGTTGAGGAATTAGGACTTGGTGAAAGGGTGCCAGATGTGTTGGACACATGATCCTAGTAGATGTGTTCCTAAGTGGGATATTCAAAGTTGTTTGTTAAGGTTCTTGTTGATCTACTTATTATGGCATATAAGAACCAGTCCTCAGGAAAGAGTGGTTGTAAAGGTCTCAAGAACATGTGCCATGTATGTTTGGAAAGGCAAAAGGGAATGAATCAGAAAGGCTAGAATGAGAATGAGGAAGGGGCTAGGACATTAGGGAATGCTGAATTTTAGGGAATATGCTGCAGTGGTGAATACAGGGAGCTAGACAGAGGGCAAGACAGGGAGCAGCGACTATAAAGAGAATAGTTCAGAGTAAAAGCAATAATGTTGGTGTGTGTTGATAAGGCTCTGGAGGGTAGGAAGGTGGAAAGAAAAACAAAAGTTTTTTGATTCATGGAGGGCATACTCAGACTGAGTAGGTGGAGTCCTTCCCTGATTTCCAGGTATGACAGATTGTGTTCAACTTAGCAGCTGAGGACCGGGTGATTTATAAAGCTATAGTTATGAACTGGTGAAGATTTCAAAGGAAAGTGTTGAAATCTCATCAGGGAGGCAGGAATAGAGGAGTGTTAAATGGGATGCATAGCTGAGGCTGGCTGTGGGCAGATTAATGTTTATTTATAGACAGTCGGAGTGGAATGCCACAAAAGGTGTGGTGGTATTAAAGGAGCAGGGACTGAGAGACAGCAATGAGTGGTGGCGCACTGGTACGAGGAAGGGAGGTGAGTGGTGCAAGGTTTGCAATGGTGAGATTTATGACTTGCAAATGAGGTTACCCCTCAAATCTAATTTAAACAGCAAGAAATGGTCCTCTCAGATCTGTTCTAAATGAGGTACCCCTCAAATCTAATTTAAACAGTAAAAAGAGGTCCTCTCAGACCTATTTCAAATGGGGTTACCCCTATAATCTAATTTAAACAGCAAAAAATAGTCCTCTCAGATCTGTTCCAAATGAGGTTACCTTTATAATCTAATTTAAAGAGCAAAAAATGGTCCTTTCAGACCTGACAACCAAAAGAAAAGAAAGGCTCTTCAACTCTGAAACTGTGAAAGACCAGTTACTATAAATGTTACAAGTGGTTTGCTACATTCAAAGTGCCACACATGAAGCTCTTGAGCACTTTGGACTGCCCCTACTGTATTTGCTGTCATGGATGAATTACAAAAGTGCTTTGTGTGTGGTACTGTACCATCGGTATCTGGCAATCATGCCGCTAACACTTTTAGCCCAGGACATCCACCCCTTTACCCACCCTAGTTACACGTCTGCTTCATAGGTAGTACAAGACACCTAAAGGACTTAAGAAGACAGTGTGGTGGGATCAGGGCTGTTTGTTGGTGGTGTGAGGTGCAAAGACAAATAATATATGTGCTGGGGATGCATGGGTATGTCAGGGTTATAGCAGGTACTTAGATACAAGCTATTTACTTCCTATGGAGGGGAAATAGAGAATATTTGAATATTTTCATTGCTTGGAGTAGAACAGAAACCCCAGTCTGAGACAGTGATATGGGGTGAAAATACAACTGGTGGCAGGACTAGTAAAATGAATATCGAAAGTAATTCAGGTCATAGCCTGTTATAGGTCCCCAACCATGTCCCAAGACTCACACTCCACGTTTCTAAGCACCCTGGAGAATATTAGGGTCCAACCTAACACTCTCACACTGGGCAACTTCAATTACCCCTCCATTAACTGAGAAAACTACTCATGTACCAATACACTTGCCCAACATTTCCTGGAATACATTAATTCCAATGCCCTGGACCAGCTTGTTCTTACCCCCACTAGAGGTAGCAAAATCCTTGACCTGGTCATTACTAACATCGGCGATTGTTGCTCTACACCAATAGTCAACTCCTCCCTGGTTAGATCCATCCACAAACTAATCACCTTGGAAATTCACCCCCCCCCCCCCCCATAAAGGTGACCACCATGAAAAACTTCTCCAAAGCTAACTTTGGACTCCTAAAAACAGAGGTTGCTAACTTCACGGCACTCATGCAAATGGAGAATAGTTGCATGACCGCCAAATCATACACCAGTGCACTGTACGAAACTGTATACAAATGCATGGATCTCGCCATACCCAATAGAACCAAGACACTCTCCTCCAAAAATAGGAAGCCAATCTGTTGGTTCCCTGCCATAAACAAACTCTACTACAGAAGGAGGAAACTGATGCGGAATAAGGTGAAGTCCCAAGACTGGAAAAACTCCCTTATCAGCCTCAACAAAAAGTTGGGATCTCTCATCAAATCCTCTAAAGCTAGCTATGAAAACAGAATTGCAGCAGATAGTAAAGACAGCCACAAGGCCTTCTATAGTTATGTAAAGAATCTCCATGGCAATACCCAGATTTGGTCTGAGCTACTGCACAATGGTATGTCCTATACCGAGCCAACAGATATCACAATATACTGGCTGACAGATTCAATGCCAACTTTACCCCTCTCTCCCCTCCCAAAGGACCTATCACGTTAACAGTAGATTGCCAGGCACCCAGTATTACTGCTGCACAGGTTAAAATAGCACTGTCCAAGGCCAAGAATACAGCTTCTATGGGACTTGACAATATCCCTGGCTGTGTTCTACATGAACTACAGAGTGAACTAGCACCTCACCTGTGTGCCCTGTTCAATCACAGCCTCACCTCAGGCTTTGTCCTTATCAAATGGCACACTGCTACAGTCATCCCTCTCCACAAAGGAGGAGCGACTACAGACCCTGGGAACTCTTGCCCCATTAGCCTAATGAGTCTGATATGCAAAGCTATGGAAAGCATCATCATGGACCTAATAAATAAGGATATAGGGAATCTCCAAACTCTGGATCCCACATAGTTTGGTTTTGTGAAGCGTAGATCATGCCTGCTCAACCTGGTTGACTTCTTTGAGTCAGTCACCAGAGCTGTGGATGTAGGCAAGGTGGTTCACACAGCCTACCTTGATCTTGCCAAGGCCTTTGATACCATTCCCCATTCAGGAATCATAGAAAAACTCAGTAAGCTAGGCATTAACCCCTATATCACTAGGTGTGTTGCAAACTGGCTCACAGATAGAATCCACAGTGTGAAAGTAGCTGGCTCCAAGTCAGACTGCCAACCAGTCACAAGTGGAGTCCCACAAGGTTCAGTCCTGGGACCTCTCCTGTTTGGTATATACTTCTCTGGCTGACAAACGTCACAGATGATTGCAAGTTGGGAGCTATTATTAACTCCCCAAGTGATGATGACATCCTACAGAAAGGCCTTACTGTGACCAACGACTGATGTCAGAACCATGGCATTAAGCTCAATGCCAAAAAATGTGTCATCATCCCCTTTGGGAAAACCACAAACAGTAGCCACCGGCTTCACAATAAGGGTATATCCTGAGTAAAGTTGCAAATGCCAGAACAACCAAACGAACTGGTATAAAACCAAATGCCAACTCAATGAAAGTTCATAACATCAAAAATTTTTTATTCCACGAAGACAAGAACAGCAACCTGGGATTGAGCGCGCTTTCTTCTGTAATCAGACTTCATCAGAATCCAACTAGATGGCTGTCACATGCCATTAAATACTAAATTCACACCCAAATGTGTTCAATTAATTCAATTAACCAATCAAATATCCAAATGTTAAATATTAATACATTTATGCTCAAAACTCCTATATTGATGAAATAAAATATATTAAAACATTTTTAATATAAAAATAATTAAAACCAAGGCTTTTTAACCTCTTGCAATTACACTAATAGCTTTTTTTAAAAAATGTTTAAAATTGTTTACAAAATATTTACAAAATATTAGTACCTAGCGAACAATGATGTATGCAGGCAAATAAATACTCTATGTAACCACTCTATACTATCATATCTCATAGTTAATGATGTATACAAATAAATGAATTGATGCTATAATACTGTATCTTATAAGTGTCATCTGAACCGCTATAAATAGGTATACGTAAATATTTGATTATATAATTGTAGCAATATACTTGGTAATATACTAAAATATGCTTAAAATAAAATATGGTATATAATACATGGTATATAATACATATAAAGTAATATAAAAATCAATTAATCATTGTTACTATAACACATTAAATTTACTTATAGATATACCATAATAATAAATTCTGCAACCTGATGTTACTTAATGTATATGTATATATATAAATAAATACGTCAATAAACACACCAATAAAAAATCAATAACAAAGCAGTTAAAAAAACAAAATTTTGTGTATGTATGGTATTATGTATTAATTATGTATTAATGTACCAGTTTAGGGTCGTTGGCCAGTAGTTTTAAGGCCGGTTTAATGGAAAGGTGGTCATTCAGTCCATTTGGACCACAGGCATCAAGTCTAAGTTGCCACATTAGTTCTTTAAATTCTAAATAAGACTCCCAGTCACCACCTCTATCCCACATCTTTACCTCTTCCAAAACCCAAAACTTAATGTTGGTGTTAACGCAAGTCATGCAATGCCTATACAGTGCATTATTCTCGTTACACTTATTGATGTCCCTAGTGTGTTGTTGTTTAAGTTTACGTTCGGTCTTACCTATATAGTATTTGTCACAGATCAAACAGAGGGCTAAATAAACCACCCCTTTTGTTTGGCATGTAAAATAGCCTCTACTTTTTAAATTTACATTTAATTTTTTCAATACAAGTTTCTTACTATCCAAAATAAATGTACATTGACCACATCTTCCACACTTGTGAGTCCCCACCTTCCATTGTGTTCCTCCCCTACACTGATTTTTCTTTCTCTCAAATAATTCCTTGAAATTTGTGTTTCTCCTGAAACCAAATCTTAGTGTTTCTTGAAAAACTGTACAATCAGTATGAATTTTGGAAAACATTTTCCATGCTTCATTTATACCCCGCTGTATCCAATGTATGTTTTTAAAAAATGTTAACGTCAACCGGGGCATGTCCGATGTACTCTGCTTGATGTTATTTTTAACCATAAAATCAATGGTTGGTACACCGTCTTCCTGAACATTGGAAGTCAAAAGTGTTCTTTGTAAGCTTAATTGGATAACCCCTCACCTTAAATAACTGCTGTATAAATTCCAATTCAGCCTTACATATCTCATTGTCACTTGTCATCCTAGAAGCCCTAATCATTTGTCCTTTGACTATGTTCTTCCTTAAATACAAAGGGTGGTCACTGTCAAAGTGGACATATGAGTTGGAAAAACACTTTTTCCTAAAGATCTTGGACTCATACTTGTTTTTAAACTTGTTTTTTGTAATTGTAACATCAAGGTAGTTCACATAATCAACATGATGTTCATACGTAAATTCTAAAAAACAAGTTGTGGTGTGTAGGTATTCAATGAATTCCTCAACTTCATCCCCACTACCATTCCACACTATAAAAATATCGTCCAAAAATCTGAAGTATGAAACAACAAATTTCCAAAAGTTTGATTTAAACACAAATTCTAACTCCCAGAACAACATAATGATGTTGGCATATGTAGGGGCACATGAGGATCCCATGGCCACACCCCCTATTTGGTGATAGATGTCACCTTGGAAAAAAAGATAATTGTTTTTCAGGACCAATTCCATATTTTCAAGCAACAGTCGGAAATTCTGTACACTTAAGGTCTTAAATTCTAAAAGATCCCTCACGTCAATGGTAACAAAAGTATATTTCTCATCATATGTGACCATATTAAATTTCCTCAAAAAATCCCAAGAATCTATCAATAAATGATGGTAACCTTGCTGAAAATTTTTTAACTTTCTGTCTATAAAAATCGCTAGGGGTTGTGTCTTAGAGTATTGAGAGGTTACAATAGGCCTTAAAGGAGGGTTATGGGTGTCCTTATGTATTTTCGGGATGCCAAATATTTCTGGTATCACAGATTTGAGTACTTTTAAATAGTTATATAAATCCACGTCTATGAGTCCCTGTAATAGGTTGTCTTCTAGCCATATATCAATCTTTTTATAACTGATGTTCATTTCATTCCTAGAAGATATTCTATATCTGTTACCAGTATGTAAAATTTTCAGCATCCTATCTACGTAATCCCAATGGTCCATAAGGACTACCCCCCCACCCTTATCGGGTTTCATGATCCTAATTTTCTCGTTTGACTGTAACATCTTTAATATGTTTGTTTCTTCCAATGTTAAATTATTGTATTCACCCATATTAGCTTCTTTATCATACCCTTCCCTAATGGTATGTATGACATAACTCTCAAAATTCAAAATGTCATGTTGTAATGGGGGGTTAAACGTGCTTTTTCTCTTCAACCCATTAATCACATTATGCTCGTCCCTCTTAAATGTTGCCTTAAAATGTAAATTCCTAGCAAAATGTTTTACATCCAGCAACATTCTTTCTATTCCTGGTCTTTTTACAGGAATAAAGGTAAAACCTTTTGAAAAAAGGCTAAAGTGAGAGGGTGTAACTTCCACATCTGTAAAATTATAAATAAAAAAATTGTCTTTTTCTTTAACATCACACCGCATGGTGTTACAATTTTCTTCCTGGAAGGGGACTAACTCAGTTTCTCTTATTGTTTCATTCTCGGGCCCACTTAGTTCATCACACCCCTCTAAACAGTACAAAGGTTCATAACTAGAATGACCCATATTATGAGCCTCAACTGCTACTAATAGTTCCTTCCCCTCCTTTGCACCTGTGTATTCCCTGCTGCTTCTGCATATGAGAAGGGGTGATACTGTTTCCGTATCCTTTCGGACCTTCTCACCCCCTCCATCGGTTCCCCTAAAGGGTGATACTGATCTACTTCCCTTTCTTCAAAAGAATTGTTGTAACCGTAATTGGGGCATACTCGTTCTTGTTCACTTTCCTGTATCTGAGTCCCATGTGAATAATGGGTTTCCCTACCAAATGTTGTATTATAAACCCCTTTTCCTCTAAATGTATTTCTACCGTATGACTTAGTTTTAAAATGTTTGTTAGGGTCAACATATGCTTTCCCCTCTTTGTAATCAAATAAATCTCTTTCAATCTTGCCTAATTTCCTTTTGTAGTTCTTATTCGTACTCAGATCTACATCATGCAATACTTTAAAATATACATCCTTATATTCATGTATAGAAAACATTAAGTCTTTTGTAATCTCAGCCTGCAATACATCAATACGTTTTTTAATTATTTCTAACAATTCTGTATTACTATTAATCATGGCTTTTAAAATAGAAATGCCACAGTCATTTAAAATGTCTGAAATAGTTTTAAACAGACTTTCATTCCCTTTAATATTGTTCGGGTATTTGTTTAACCGTAACCCTTTCGGCACAATATTTTGTTTGATGCACCGGGTTAAATACCAATTGTCCAAACATAAACTCTTATATTTGAATAAATCTACCTCAAATTGTTTGCATTTGTCCTTGTAACTGAAGATATTCTTCGGTGTTTGTTCTTTTACTGTCGCGGCTGCGGAAAAAGATTTCCCAAGCCATTCACTGAAAGATATGTCCTTATAAGCATCCAGATTTCTCCTTTTATCGTCTGTTCGGCTTCCATTAGATCCAACACGAACTCGCTCACACAATGTTCGCCTGGCTAGGTAGACCTCCATCACGATCCATACCACTCTGTAATGACGACATCACCCGCCGACTCCTTTGGGGGCTTCCCTGACCACAGGGAATCGAATCGCTACCACTTAGCGAATTGCCTGAACCATTGTCGTGTTTGGTATGATTATTAATGAGTTCCACTAGCTGGCTTAAAAGCGAGTTATCTTCCATCGGATTCCCTAGTAAAGCTGGCGGATATAACTAGGAAACTGCAGCCACAACTCCACCACTCAAAACTGTAAACCACAAACAGTAGCCACCGGCTTCACAATAAGGGTATATCCTGAGTAAAGTTGCAAATGCCAGAACAACCAAACAAACTGGTATAAAACCAAATGCCAACTCAATGAAAGTTCATAACATCAAAATTTTTTTATTCCACGAAGACAAGAACAGCAACCTGGGATTGAGCGCGCTTTCTTCTGTAATCAGACTTCATCAGAATCCAACTAGATGGCTGTCACATGCCATTAAATACTAAATTCACACCCAAATGTGTTCAATTAATTCAATTAACCAATCAAATATCCAAATGTTAAATATTAATACATTTATGCTCAAAACTTCTATATTGATAAAATAAAATATATTAAAACATTTTTAATATAAAAATAATTAAAACCAAAGGCTTTTTAACCTCTTGCAATTACACTAATAGCTTTTTTTTAAAAAATGTTTAAAATTGTTTACAAAATATTTACAAAATATTAGTACCTAGCGAACAATGATGTATGCAGGCAAATAAATACTCTATGTAACCACTCTATACTATCATATCTCATAGTTTGTGATGTATACAAATAAATGAATTGATGCTATAATACTATATCTTATAAGTATCATCTGAACCGCTATAAATAGGTATACGTAAATGTTTGATTATATAATTGTAGCAATATACTTGGTAATATACTAAAATATGCTTAAAATAAAATATGGTATATAATACATGGTATATAATACATATAAAGTAATATAAAAATCAATTAATCATTGTTACTATAACACATTAAATTTACTTATAGGTATACCATAATAATAAATTCTGCAACCTGATGTTACTTAATGTATATGTATATATATAAATAAATACATTCCCATGAATTACCACATAGATGGTAGTCCACAGAACACAGAAGTGTTATAAGAGATCTGGAAACACAGGTTGACAGCAACCTCTCTTTTGACCACCACATTGCCACTGTGGTCAGAAAGTCCTTCTATGTGGCACATCACATTACTTAAGGGTTTTGCATCCAGGAAGAAAGAGGTCATTGTCTCTCTCTACTCTTCCCTCATTAGGCCAGTCATTGAATACAATGCCCCATTTGGCATGTAGCTCACTAGACACCTACAACAACTGGAGAGGCTGCAAAAGTACCTCACAAAGAGGATTCTAGGCCTTAAACACGTGTCCTATATGGACAGACTCAAAAAACTCCAACTATTCTCTGTCTCATAACTCTTACTTAGAGGCGATCTCTGCTTGACTTACAAAGCCATGTCTGACCCAGTTCTGTTAGAAATGCTGCATCTAAAGAAATTCCAGTCCCTCCACATCACACACTCCAGAGACCTCAACCTCATTACCACAATCAACAGAACATGCTGGAGGGACAGGTTCATAACCCAGAGACTGCCCATGCTATGGAATAGACTTCCCATACATGTCAAACAGATCACCTCACTGGCCATCTTCAAGAAGAATCTTGATGAGTGGATAGGAAATAGAAAATTCACCCCAGAATCACTCCAGTGGATCTATTTGACAGAGGCACTGGGAACTAAGGTCAGGTGGCACAATGCCAGGGTAATCATATGGGCTAGGCTTGTAAAGGCTCCAGGGCCATTAGCCTAGTACACACCTATAAATTTGTGAACCCAAGAAAGGATGGAAGGAGGAGTCTGTGGTAAGTATGGGTGCAAAAGTCAGTGCTGAGTCCAGGAGCAGAGGGGTGGCTAAAAACGTTAGCTAAAGTGGATAGTCAGGATTTTATCCCTCTACACCACTGGAGTGGCTCCTAGAAGAGTAATCATTAATCATTTTTGACCTTATATCTGTACTGGCTGCTGATTACAAGAGAACCTTAGAAGGAAAAGAATAAGTCAAGTCTTGACTTCAGGATGCATCAGAGTACTCAGAAGTAGATGTATGTCATCCATTGTGAGTGATACGCATACAGGACACAATAGAAGCTGTTATGACCCTTTGTCTCTTTTTGATACTTATCAGGCTCTCTCATTTTGAATGAAAAGAATGCCAAAGACCATAATCCACAGCCCAGCAAAAATTAGTCTAAGACTATCCATACATTGAATCTTCATAACTTGGTCATGAAGCTCAGACTGTACATGTCACAACTTTAACAACTTCCCAGGAGCACAGGCATACGAGATAATGACTCTTTTAATAAAACACCCCTTCACTCAAGGGCACAAGAATGGGAAAAGAATCATTAAGCTACAGTTTTTATGAATCAAGATGGCTACTCCAGTACAATTTTGTGAGGGTCATGGATTGAAAATAATGCCTGAATCATCTCTTCTTAACTTTCCCAAAGGACCATATGTGGGTCTATCACAACATGTATTTTAATGTTTTTGAGTACTGAGGTACAAATCTGCACTCTTTAAATCTCTGAACCATTTTAATATTCTTATATAATAGCTATACCAGCCATGTAGTGGGATTCTGTACTGACACCAAAAATGAATAAGATATAGTTCAACTCTTCTTCATGGCAGGTAAAGATAGCAGTAAATCATAATATCACACCTGCCTTTTCCTTATCAGATACCTTGTTCTCTATAAGAAGGATGTGCCTGGTGCCTTACAACTACCCTGTAGAACCTATGTAGGTACATCATGCAAGAACATATTTGATGTCACTAGAAGCATTTGTCTGATTTTCTCATATGTTCAAGTGCTTCACTTTCCTCATAAGCATTGGGCTCTTGCTCTTTTACTTTTTAAATGAACACAATTTATTGATACTTTTTGTAAGTTTCTGATTTCACAAAAATAGAATACAACCTATAAACATTTTAGAAATTATGGAAAATACATAAAACTGATACCGGAGTGTGATACAAAATGCAAAATAGAGTATTCAAATACTGTACTTAAAAATCATGGCAACATAAACGATGCTTGTCAAGTAAAAGCAATACAGACAGGTTATTTCCAGCCCTAAATATATGTGAAAATGTTACATAAAATGAGAAATTTGTTGAGGTATTTTTAAAATCCATGAGAAAGTTTAAATGACTTAACTGATGTCTGCTATAAGTTTTCCATTTTTTAGATAACAAATAATCTCTGTCAAGTTAGTTCTTGATAGAATTATATTTGATAAATGGAGAGATGCTAATACTTATAATTAAGTTGGGAAATGCAATATTATACATTTTTAAGGCTATCATACAGGTAAATCAGGAGGGTTTTGAACTGATAATTGTAAGATTGGTAACAATATTTAGTAACTTTTATCATATACTACACTGTTAAAGTTCCAGAACATATGTTTATCTTCTGCAAATTCAGTATGGCAGATGGTATGAAACAGAGATATGGATATTGCATACGAAACCAGCCAGATTGAAGTGTTATAGCATCTTTGACTAATTATAAATTAATATGCTATAATGTATTGAATCGAATATCTTTGTAAGTTATGACTCAAGAATAATTCCAGCTTATGTTTATGCTATTGTTCAGTTGGAAACTCTTACAACACTTTGGCCCCAATTCCAAAAAGACTTGCTCACAGTGTAAATGACCACTTACAGTGAGAGCAAGCTGAGAGCAGGTGTTTTGGAATCTGGTCCCTGTAGCAAGCCTGTTTACACTGAGAGCAAATCTTTTGGAATCAGGGCAGACTTACACTAAGAGCAACCTTTTTGGAATCTGGCCTCATTATTTGTGTCTCAATCCCATTGTATTTGCTATCGACAATATGGGGATCCCTGATAACAGAACAGAAATATGGTTCAGGAGATCAAAAGATGAGGACACTATTGCCTGGTACTAATAATCATTTGTACATGGGGTGACACTTATCTGCGACTGGTAGCAATTTGAATAAAAAGCTTTGTAAAGGCTGTAAATAGCCTTAATAATCAAACTGGGAAGTTACAAGCTTTTAGGAGACTAACAGTAAGTGAAATGTGAACTTGATAAAATACCTTCAGTGTCCAAAGCAGACACTTCCTTTTTATTGCAAATATATTTATTGTGCAAACTAAAACTTCAAAACCTGTATTATTGTCTTGAATCTGGTAGTTACAAATACATCCTCAATGAAAATTAAATAACTAAACTGGAACACAAAGACAAGATTGTGTTTACTAGCAGTGTTTTAAGTAATCCAGTATCAACATTATTAGTAAATGGAGCTCTAATTTGTAGTAGAGCTAAAGTCTGAGCCTGCTATAGGTACATAGATGGTTGTTGTTTTACTGAGATAAGGGTTGTATAAGCCAAACTTATTACTATAATTTTATAATTTAACAAGGACAAGGTCTATCCTATGTTTAAATTTTCTGTAAATAAGTACATTAGATCTAGACAAACATAGTACCATGGTAGAATATGTCTGTCATATATATCCAGAACTTCTTCTAAAATTATGGCCTAATGAAATTTTCTTTGAGCTGAAAGGTCTGAGAATGAGATGAAATTCTTTAAAATATTTAGGCCATGTATCATCACTGATACCCCGATTCCCATTTAAACAATGTTTTTGTGTCAGTGAAAATGTTTTAAGTTAAAATCTGGCTTAGCAAACACATGGTGACAGAGAAGGACAAAGTTTTGACCATGTCCAAGACCACCCTGGGGTGAGTAGCAATCTCAGTATTGGAGGACCCGAGTTGCAAGGGAAGAATGAAGTGAATGAGCCTACTCACTTCTTTCAGGGTTGGTGGAGAGGGGCATATGCATGGAATACAACATCTACTCAGGCTCCTCACTGGAGGCTGAATAGCAAGCAGAGGTGTTTGCCCGAAGACAGTTGAGTATCTGCAGGCTTGTATCACTCTTTGGAGAGAATGACAGTCCTGCATGATTTCCACTGCATGTTCAACCTCAGAGACATCACTGGGTTTGTACAAAGAAACATGTTGTGTTATGTAAAAAACAGGATCCCCAAACAGATGATTGTGCTATTCCTACTGCAGTTGCCTCACATCCCTGTAATAAATACAGACTCATAGGTTCATAAGCAAATACTATTTAGCTGCCTTTGTGGGCTATTTTATGCCTAGCCAGTTTTCCTTTGCTTGAGTTAACCTATCCCATTTGGTGTTAAATTGGCCTTACCCCTCTGCCATAGTGAATAATTATATATTACCCCTATTGAGAAGGAATGGGATCATGGGGATTACCCTAGATATGTTGAGGGGATCCATGTATAGGATAAAGCATTTAGGAGCTACTGCTGTTCATTAATAGTACAAGGGGGAGCCCTAGGGTAAAATGTGGGCCATAATCTGATTCCTTGAGGAATTAATAGGTTAATAGATGACTGAGGTGCACTTGAGCTAAAAATGTATCTTTATTAATGTGAAATACAATTGGTTTGCTCAGATTGTGAATACTGGCTAAAATGCGGAGAGTGTTTGGCCCTAGTATGTATATGTAGTGTACATCCTTTGTTCTTAGTATAAGAAATGGGTACATTTAGTGCTATTCATTTATCTTAAAGCTTCTTCATAATTTCAAGTTTGTGTTTATAAAATTTTAGTTGGATTGCATATTCTAGTCTGCTTTTATTTTCTAAATCCAAATCATCTTCTTCCTTGCCTTATTTTTGAATCAAACAAAGCAGATTGCCCCCATTATGCATTTAACTTATGCCAACCTGACATCATGATATATTTGGATATCTGGGGTATTAGTCAGGAAATGTTGAGGTGCCACTCTGTAGTCTGAATGACCTGTCTTGATTAGGATGGGAAACCTGTTCCATAGGAGAGGCAATCTCTAGGACACATATCTGTCTCTTCAGCATGTTCTGTTTAAGTCACAGACAACATTCAGATCCTTAGACCTTGTATTTCTGGTACTCTTTGACTGATGAATATGTAGGAGGTTTGTAAGTGTGGGGTATGCTGATGCCTTGTAGGGCAGGCATAGATCATCTGTCAGCAATTTATAGGAACACTGAATAGAGGGAAAAGCTTTAAGGCAGCCTGCATAAGATAGGTTTGTTACACCTTGTATTCTTTATGTAAGGAATATTTGAGGTTGCTCTAGTGGCTGCATATACCTGGTCAGGTACATACCAATGGGAGAATTGCACTCTGTGACTGGTCTGATAAGGGTGGAATACAGTGGGATAATGACCTCTTTAGACCTAGATGCCATTCTCTTACTTATAATTCGGCAACATAAAAAGGATTTCCTCACCACTGTGGCCATGTGTTGGTCGAAGGTAAGACTACTGTCTACATGCATACTCAAATCCCTGACCACTGGGTCAACTCTTAGGGGCATATTATTAACATGATAATTAACTGGGATGATTGACTTCCCAAAGGGTACAATTATGCATTTCTTAGCATTGAGTTTAAGACCATGGCTTTGGCAACATTTGTTAGTCAGAGATAGACCTTCTTGAAGAATGGTAGTGTCTGCCGCAGAATTGATGACAACCCCCAGCTTTCAATCATCTACAAAATTAGTCAGCCATAAACCTTCAGCATTTGCTTCCATTTCAGAGAAATAGATACCAAAAAGGAGTGGCCCCGGTATGGAGCCCTGGGGGACTCCGCTAGTGACTGGCCTTTTGGGGGAGGTGGCCTCATCTATTTTGATGTTCTGGGTCCTATCAGTGAGCCAGTTGGTTATCCAGCATGTGATAAAAGGGTTTACACCTAAATTAGTGAGCCTGTCTAAATGCCTGAGTGGGGTGTTGTATCAAAAGCCTTGGCCAGGTCAAGGTAAGCTGTGTTGACTGTCTTGCCTGCATTCATTACTTTGGTGACTCTCTCAAAAAAGTCCATCAGATTTAATAGGCCTATCTTCCTTTAACAAAGTCGAACTGTGATGGGTCCGGTGCCTGCAGGTTACCTATGCCCTCATTTATCATGTCCACAATGATTCTTTCCATGGCCATACATATTAGACTGGTAAGAATTATGGGCCCGTATTTACCCAGATCAGTGGTTGGACCTCTTTTATGCAGTGAAATGAGTATGGCCATCTTCCATTCCTTGGGTTTGACTGAAGGCACCAGTTGAAAAATTATTCAAGTGGACCAGAGAAGTCATATTTCATGCTATTTATTAAATATCCCAAGATGTTATTGGTGCCCGTCGATGCAGTGTTTTTGCCTTGGAAAATGCATTAATGACCCGTTCCCTACTAATGACTGGGGGATTCTAGTATGCGGTATTTCCTGTGGACTACATGGGGAGGAGTGGGAGGAGAAATGTGAGCTGAACCCATCAGCCAAAAGGTTGGCAATGGCTTTTGGTTCAGTACGGGTGATGTCATTTACAATAAGTTCTGTGCATTTTTGTGTATTTCCTCTGAGGTTATGGACAAAACTGTAGAAAGCTTTGTGGTTTTCCTTTGTCTGAGAAGCTATTTTTTCTTCAAATTTAGCCTTTGAAGTATTAATTAACCCTCTTAGCTGCCTATTTAAATTGGCCAGGGGGCTTTTAGAGCTTGGTTCCTCCTACGCTTCGCCAAGATTGTTTCTTTTGTTGTATAACTGAATACCATTAACATAATAATATAACAATAATAATAATATATTGTTATATACAAAAACAATGATGGGGGCTGTTAGTCAGGGAAAACAATTAAATCTGTCCTGCAAAAAACAGATATTCAGACAAAAAGATATTTTAGGATCATAGGAGGTTACTAGGCTAAATATCTTAGGGCTCTTACAAGCCTAGCCAAGGTTTACCCCTATTTCCATGATCAGCACCTATCACCCCTGTCCAAGAGGGACATTGGTGGAACCCCTGGTGTGAACTTATGGTTTGGCATCAATCATTAGTTTGTGTAAGACCCTCTTGTAGGATGTTGACATCATTTGGAGATTCTATGACCGCTCCCAGTTTGCACACATCAGCAAACTTTGCCGGCCAAAGTCCTTTAGTTTTAGCTTGTACTTCAGAGAAATAGATTCAAAACAGTAGAGGTTCCAGGACTGATTCCTGTGGAACACCACTGGTTACAGGTCTGTTGATGGAGGTGGATTCCCCTATTTTGACTATATTGTTTCTATCAGTGAACCGTTTAGCAACCCATCCAATTGTATACAGGTTGATATCTAGCTGAGTGAGTTCGTCAATTATGCCTGAGTGGAGGATAGTGTCAAGAGACTTACCTAAGTCTAGGTAGGCTGTATGCACAGATTTCCCCTCATCTAATGACATTGTGACGGTCTCAAAGAAGTCCACCAGGTTTAACAGGCATGAGCTCCCTTTGACAAATCCAAACTAAGTAGGCTCAAGTGTTTGGAGATTACCAATATCTTTGTTGATAAGGTTGATGATGATTCTCTCCATGGCCTTGCACATAAGGCTAGTCGGGTAATAGGTTGGTGCTAGAAGGAGTCAGGTGTGATAGTTACTTCGAATGAGACTGATTTGTGGTCAGATCTCACCAGGGAAGACCTCACAGTGGGAGTGCTACAGTGGTCCCTCATATTTGTAAGCACTAAAGCCAAGATGTTGGCACCCCTTGTGGAGGTGTCAACTAGCTGATCCACAGCATTGGAGTTAATGAATTCATGGAACCTTTGGGCAAGTGAGTTTGCGCACAAGTAATTTCCCCAGTCAATGGATGGGTAGTTAAAGTCACCCAAAACCATGGTGTTCGGATGTATCTTGATAGACTCAAGTAGATCCAAATAGACAGAGTGGGTGTCCTGATTCATGGAGGGGTCCTGTAGCTGGCAATGACTTGAATATGTGTCCAGTTAATTGTACCTGAAGTATCTGCAGGGAATTATTCATCAAAGATACCCACACCTCCAGGTTGGTGGCAAAGCACGAAGCATCAGAGACTATCCATGTGCAACTAACAGTGGGTAAAACTGCCTTCCAGTTTATAGCCTGCTACAGACCACCCTCCCAAAACCAGGAAGAGAACACTGGAAAATATGAAGGTCTCTCCAAACACCATTATCCAAAGGTTCCTAGAATTTATAAAGTCAAATGCTAGGGAGCAACATACTGGACCTGATCATCACCAACATGGGGACTCTATGCTCCAGACCAGAAGTGTATCCCTCACTGGTAAGATCAGACCATAAACTAATCTCACTGGATATTAGAAAACCACAGTGAAAAACTAAACTGAGGTGGAATCCTTCAAAGCCCCGGCCTGTGGAAAATACAGCCCAGACTGCAGAATCCTTTATAAATGCATTCTATGAACACCTTCAGGAATGCATGGATCATGCAATCCCAAATAAAACCAAGACCCAATCCTCCAACAAACTATACAATAGAAGGAGGAAGCTACTAATAAATCCCAAAGGAAGGCATCACTGATCAGTATTAGCAAAAAACTACGGGCACACATAAAATTGTCTAAGGCCAAAAATTGCACAGGACACTAAGTATAATCACAAGGCTTTCTTTAGTTATGTTAGGAACCTGGGTGGTAATTCCCAGATATGCAAACCCACAGACATTGCCAACATCCTAGCTGACAGGTTCAGCCACCAAAGGGCAAATATCTATCCCAGCAGAGTGCTGCCCCTGACATCTCAGATGCAAAACACAGCATCAATGGGACCAGATGGTGTCCCGGGCTACATGAACTCAAAGAAGAGCTAAACCCAAACATAAAACTACTGTTCAATCTCAGCCTTACTACAGGATATGTGCCCAAAGAGTGGCGTGCAGCAACAGTGGTCCCTCTCCATAAAGGTGGTGCCTCAACGGATCCTGGAAACTATCGCCCCATAAGCCTGACTAGCTTGGTCTGCAAAACTATGGAAAGGATCATCATGGACCTCATAAATAAAGATATTGGGGACCTACAAACACTGGATCCTACCCAGTTAGATCCTGCCTCTTAAACCTGGTTGATTTCTTTGAAACAGTCACCAAGGCCATTGGGAAGGTGGTCCACACAGCCTACCTGGACCTGGCATTATAGATAAGCTCACCAGCTTAAATATAAACCCCTATGTCACTAGATGGATTGCAAACTGGCTCAAGGACAGAACCCACATGGTTAGAATTGCTGGAGCCATGTCAGACTCCAAACCAGTTACAAGTGGTGTCCCACAAGGCTCAGTCCTGGGACCTCTGTTGTTCCCTCCAGCCGACACAAGCATCCTCCAAAAGGGCCTCATAGAAACAGACAACTGGTGCCAGAGCCATGGCCTCAAGCTAAATGCCAAAAAGTGTATAGTCATCCCCTTTGGCAATTACCACATAGGTGGTAATCTATTAAGTACAGAAGAAGTAATTAGGACCCAAGTTGATAGCAAATTCTCATTTGACAACCACGTGGCCAAAGTGGTTAGAAAAACATTTTATATAGCCCACCTAATCATGAAGGGATTCACATCTAGGTCAGGGGAGGTCATCGTGCCTCTTTACTCATCCCTCATCAGGCCCATAATTGAGTACAATGCCCCTTTTGGGATGTACCTTACCAGACACCTGCAGCAACTGGAAAGACCCCAAAAGTACCTCACCAAGAGGATCAAACTCCAGCTCTACTCAGTGGCATACCGCCTGTTCAGAGGAGATCTGTAAGCCATGTCCAACCCAGAATTAATGGACATGCTGCACCTCAGAAAATCCGAGACTTGAACCTCAGCACTGAAATAAATAGGACATGCTGGAGGGACAGATTCATAATTCACTCTGGAATAAAATCCCAGTCCAGGTTAGGCAGAGTCCCTCATTGACTCTCTTCAAGAGGAATCTTGATGAGTGGATGGGAGATCATAGGTTTACCCCGGGTATCACTTCTGTGTCACTGTTAGATAATAAATTTAAAATGGGTGGCGAAAGCCAAACACATTCTGGCTAGGCTTATAAATGCCCTAGGGCAGATAGCCTAGTATGAACCTATGAACCTATTATGTTGTCTAACCAATCTGAAAGTGTATTTATCTTTAATGAATATTGATACACCACCTCCTTTAGTTTTCTTGCCTTCAGTTTGTGGTCTGAATGTGTGGAAGGGGGTGTAGCCCAATATGGTTGGAATGCTCTTCACAGCCTTGAACCAAATCTTTGTGACTGCACAAAAGTCTATACCTTCCAAGGTGATGACTGCTTCCAGTGAATGCAGTTTCATGTTAAGACTCCTAGCATTTAGCAGCAAAACCTTGAGGTCATTTTTACATGGAGTTTTTATGTCGAGAATTTTGTCCTTGAGACACTGCCTAAAAAAGACACTATGGGGGTGGTAAGAGGCTTGACGAGTAGCTAATTTCCCAGGGGTGACAGATGAAGACTATCTCTGGCAAAGCATCATGGTGTGCCGATCATCCCAGGTTGACAGATACAGGATCTCTTTAGAATGACACCAGAAACTAAGCCAATTATTGAAGTCAACCATTTTATTTTTGTATTGAGGCATCATCATTGGTAAAGGTAAAGTGCTGCTTAAGGCCAGGAACATACCTGACTGAGACACATAGTCCGAGACCTCAATCATGTCTTTGTTCATATAGTCGAGAGAGGGACATCTCAAGTCATTCACACCAACATGGACTATGACGGAATCATAACAGTACCTGTTGTTGAGAGACTTGAGTGCATGTGTGGTATGGCTGATCCTGGCCCAAAAAAGATTTTCACCAGTAAGCAAGTGCAAAGGCCCAAACAAAATGTTAATAAATCCAAAAAATGGCCAGCACAGGCAATGAGAGAGTAAATACAACTAATATTTGTTAATGAAACATGCCGGTTTTGGCTAAATGGCTTCCTCAGTGTACTGATCCTGGCACCTGACAGACAGCTGAGCCTGACCTTTTCCTTATCCAGCCTGGTGAGAAGGACATCTGTGTGTCTCATGATGGAATCACCTATGACTAATATGTTTGATTTTGTGTTTTGCCTTAAGGGCTTAATAGGTGAGACACTGGTATGTGAGTTATTATGTGTATTGTGTTCTGCAAATGGAAGTATTATATGTAGTGTGCTTGTGTCTGTGTTTAGAAGGTCTCTGGTGTTTAGGTATGTTTCTGGTGAGTAGGTATGTGGGATGTGTGTTTCGGTGGAGTGTGGATGCTGACAACCCGCTCATTGTCATATGTACTGATTGGTGTGAGACAGAACATGGATTTGAGGTTCTTAATATAGTTGCATCTCTCACATGTTGAGTTTGTGTGGTCTAGGAACAGAGGGTTGTCGGTGAACATGGGGCAGTTACTACACTGTCACAGGATGCCCATGTCATCCAGGCTGGCTGGAGTAACTATGGGAAATTGTACATCCATAGTGTTAGGCAAATTTATATGTTCAGGAAGAGACATCACACTTGGGAATGGCTAGTGGGTGATAGGTGTGTTGGTACCTCTGAGGCTAGGCTTAGTGTTCTACCTGACAGTAGAGCTGTGGCATGAAAAACCTCTGGAGGACCACAAGCAAAGTGCTAAGGAAAAATGTAACAAGCAAAATGTTTGCTACTATAACCACCAATGGTAACTACTGCTATGCGTCAGTGCACGAAATTACAGGCGTTATCATAACAAAAGTACAGAGGGTCATTTTGCAAATTAGTTTAAACTTAGTTCAGGCAGGATTCTAAAATAAATGGTCTGGGGGTTCTCCAGCTGTGCAGGCAAATGAGGGCTTCTGTGGTGATAAGCCTGATTCCTAAAGAAGCAAGGCACTTGAAAATTCTCCATTGTAACTGGCTGACAGTGGAGTATTTCTGTGTAACATAGGAGCCTGTTGAACTGAAATGGTAAAACTGATAGAGGTACAGCTAACCTGTATGTGTACACCGGCATTGCAGGGATTAGTTGGGTTGCAGCTTTATTGCTTGAAGTATCAGTTCCCACATACAAGTGGGCTATATACTGCAAGGTAATAAAAATGACGGGGTGGGCTGAGTACCCCTCATTTGGATGAGTTTTATGGTGAGGTATACAGTTCAGTGTCTCGGATAACCAAAATGTAATATTAATATTGCCAGTGTGTCTGACTGCACTCCATATCTGTTCAGTGAGTGAATTCTGTGTGGTGAAATTCCTCAGTTTACAGTAGGGAACCTTTTTAAACAGTCCAACTTTTATCTATTACTGTACAGTACTTATAGTCTAATTACAAATTCAGACTCAGATTTTTCTTGTACTGTACAATATTTTGATTAATTGTATAATTTTTTAATTTAACTTTTGTTGTTGGTCAGTCATTTAACTTATGCCAGCTTTTTGTGACCTCAGGGACTTTAGTACACCAGTACACCAGACCCATCTGTCACAGCTGCTCCTTTAAGTTCTTGCAAATTCTTATTTGTTAATTCAGTACAGTCCATCCATCTTAGCCTCTGTCAGCCTCTTCTTCTTTTGCCTCTGATCTTTCCCAGCATTAGTATATTCTCTAGTGAGTCCACTCTGCATTATGTTGCCACAGGTTTTTAGTTTTAGTTTTACTACCAGACCTGCCAGTGTACACTCTAAATTTATTTCCTTAAGTATTGGCAGACTTTATCTTCTAGTTTTCCACTGCATTCCGAAATGTTTTCTTCAACATTACAGATCAAAATCCTGAGTTTTACAGTGCAACACTTACTTACAGTTTACACATATATTATTGCTGGGAAAACGTTATGTTTGAGTATGCACAACTTTATTGAAAACGTAACATCTTTGTTAACATCTTCACGAAATTTGGCATAACTCATTAAAAAAAACAAAAAAAAAAAAAACAAGGGCACTCATCAGCTTGAGCTCAGGAAAATAAAATCTGTCACTGCCTCCATTTCTTCCCCATCTATTTTTAATGAATTGATGGGACATTTTTTTTACATTGTGCAGCAAACCACCTCTTGTGCTTTCTGCTTTCACCTTCATTTAACCCAGAATTTTACATGATCTAGTCAGCGTATAAATTGAATACATAGGGTGGGTAATATACAGCCTTGCCACACCCCTTTGCTGATGTTGAGTGATTCAATTATTCTGTATTCAGTTCTGATTGTTGCTCTGTATATATCATATTGATTTCTTAAAAAGCAAATAAGGACACCTACAAATTAAGTAAATGAACTTGCCACAGATTGTTACAGCCCACACATTCAAAGGCTTTATAGTATTCCATAAGGGAGAAATGCTTTCCATAAACTTCCTTGATTTCTCTACTACCCAGCAGCTATCAATTTAAAACCTGGTACCACTACCCCTTTTAAAGTCATCTTGTACACATGACAGTTTTCAGGCCATACATTGCTAGAGGTTACCTTGTAGAATCTTAAACATTACCTAGCTTGCATGCAAAACAGGTGCAGTTGTTTCATAATTTGATAATTCTTTAGTGTTGCCTTTATTGGAATTGGAATACAAACTGACTTTAGCAATCCAATGGTCTGGGTTGTGTTTTCCAAATCTGATGAAAAATTCCAAGTGATTATGTAGTAGCTTAATTTTGCAGGATTCTGAACAATCCATATAGAATTGCATCCTTTCCTGCAACCTTTTTGTTAGCAAAGCTTGTAAGAATGTATTTAATTTTTTCTGCATCTTTTTCTGCACCATACCTGTTGACCAATGAGCCTCTCATGTGGTACCTCAGCCAATTTATTCTCTGCTGGTGAGTAACATCGTCATGCTGCCAGGTCTGCAACATATATGGGGGGCATCATCCAGGCAGACAGTTGAGCTTTCACTGGCATCCCAGCAGTCTTCCTGTTGCGGTGATGAGCAGACCAACATCACAGCAGAGACTGCCAGTTCCCCTCACGTGTCCACACATATGCGCTTCTTCACATGTGGGACAGGATCAGCCATCACTGGCCTGGCAGCCACAGTGCATGCCCCTCTCCACACTAGTGCCTTGTTTCAGTACCCTGCAACCTGCGTCCCTCAGGGCAAAAGTGTCTGGCAGAGCATGCTATGACCCTTGTCCTATTCCAGGATAGGTACCACCCATCCTCCCTGACACCACTTTGAGTCACCTGAGCCTGTGATCGAACCTGGTTCACCTGAACAGTAGCCAGGGTTTAAGGTCTATTCAACTTCACTCTCCACATTGCCTTACTTTAGGTCAGAGAACATGCCATCATTTGTATCAATGATGTTAGGATCCTTCTTGTGCTTCTGCAAGGCCCCTCCAATGTTTGTCTTTTATCATGCTCATTTTTACCTGGAAGTTTGCTTTGACATTACCAGTCTTCTTGAGATCCCTCACCTTTCCCATCCTATTACGTTTTTTAATTTCTTTGTAGATCATTAAAATATGCCTCCTTATGCCTTCTTGCCTTATGTCTTCTTTTGTCTGAAGTTATCTATAAACAGTCTTACCTCTATCCAGTATTGTGTAATTTATTTAGGATAAATATAGACAGACCTCTTATTAATCAGGGCAGCCAAGGTGGTGCAGCGGTTAGCGTTGCTGCCTCACAGCAAAAGGTTCTCTGGTTCGATTCTCAGCTGGGGTGCCTTCTGTGCGGAGTCTGCGTGTGTTTCCTCTGGGTGCTCCAGTTTCCTCAAACATCCCAAAGACATGCAGTAGGTGTATTGGACACTCTAAATTGGCCCTAGGTGTGCGTGTGTGTCTTCTGTGGAAGGTTGGGTGCCGGGCTGGCAACTCAACACTGTAAAACTCCACTGCCAATCATGAGCGGACAGATGATCCGCTGTGGCGACCCCTAACCAGGAAAAGCTGAAAGAAGAAGAAGAAGAAGATAGACCTCTTTATTTATTAGTAGTATATAATACTTTATTTGCTTAAATTATTATGAATATGAATTTCATATTTCATTTACTTTATTATTTCCCCCTTTTGATCATTACACAGTTGCTGCTGGAAGAACTGTATGGTCCAGTATTTTTTCCAAAATCTGCATTTTAGGTAGAACATGTTTTTAATTACATTTTAAAGAGAACTTATAAGAACATTTTGAAAATGTTTATGTAGTGAAGAAATTGTATAAGGATACTGGCTTGAGCATTCGGGGAAAAATAAGATAATTATATTTATGGTAGAACAGCTGGTAAAATGGCCATTGCTTGTGACATGAATGCAAGAAATTTGATTTGGTTTTCCTGTTTTGGATATTGTCTTATGTATTTATTATAAATGTTATGTTTCATGTTTATAGGTTGGCAGTGGAACTGAAAATGGACCAGGTCAAGTGGATATTTTTTCCTTAAACAGAACAACTCCTCGAATCATCAAGACTTTGCAAGTCAGTTCCCGGGTACTTTGCATGGAGTATATTTCAGAAACCATCAAAGGCTTTGGTGAAGATTGTGACCAAAGTCCACTTGGTCCTGCCATCTGCTTAGGGCTGCAGGATGGAAGGTAAGAGAAACTGTTTAAAAAAAGAAAAAAAAAAAGAAGCCAATTCCACGTATTTTTATCACAGTCATCTACTTAACTGCTTCTTTAACAGTATTTGATTACAGAAGTTTTCATCTTGAACATTCCATCTAGATTATTATGGGGTATAAGATTGTACAAAGTAATACAGAGAGAGAGAAAAACACATAGTGAGTACATGAGACTGCATATCAGTCTATAAATACTTACATACTAATCTGTACACATATCCATTACTTAGAAATAACATGTGAAGTCAGCTGTTTAATTATTTAAATACTTAATAGTTCATTTTCAGTCAAGGTCCTAGTAGAAAACGTCAAAGACAAATTTTACAGCTGCAAAGAATATAGTAAGCATAAATAATACAGAAAGTTGTAATGCATCTGATTTAAATTGTCTAACAGGAGAAGACACATTTGTGGCACATTCATCGACTCTAGCGCATACGTAGAGTAATGCTATGTTTTGGATGTGGCTGGCTCTGTAGTACAGAGGCATCGACTCTAGCGCATACATAGAGTAATGCCATGTTTTGCATATGGCTGGCTCTGTAATACAGATGCATTGACTCTAGCGCATATGTAGAGTAATGCCATATTTTGCATTTGGCTGGCTCTGTAGTACAGATGCATTGACTCTAGCGCATACATAGAGTAATGCCATGTTTTGCATTTGGCTGGGTCTGTAGTACAGAGGCACCGACTCTAGCGCATACATAGAGTAATGTCATGTTTTGCATTTGGCTGGCTCTGTAGTACAGAAGCATCAACTCTAGTGCATACGTAGAGTAATGCCATGCTTTGAATTTGGCTGGCTCTGTGGTACAGAGGGTAGAACCTGAGTGCAACTCTGGCAGCTAGGGTATGAGTCACTTAATGAGATTGGCATGTGAGGATTTGGATAGGTGATAGGAAATGTGGTCATTTACCAACTCACCTGTCTCAAAGAAGGTGAGGAATCTTAAGCACAGGATGTGATACTGGGGTGTATAAATTTTAAGCTTATAAGTTTGTGGTGCATGCACTGATAGATGTTCTTGGCCTGAATGGACATTTATCATTGCATGTCAGTTGTGGAGGCATGGACTGGGTAGAGGATATTACAAACAAATCCCTGTGGCCGGGAGTATCACACTGCACTTTGACACCTCACTATCCTGTCAGATAAAAAAAATAAAATAAAAACATGTCAGATTCGATCCTGGTGGTCAGTACTGACTGTTGGCATGGGAGAATGAAGGGAAGTAGTAGTGGAAGCAGAGGGCCTGTTGTATAGGGCCACATAATTGTATATGTAAACACTATATTTGGCAACCATGTTTTGATGCTTAAAAGTAATAAGATTAACTAAGTGGCTGTCTGTGAATGTCTGACAGATTTTGTAATAAATGCTACATCTACAGAAGTGTGTTTGTGCCATTGTGAGAAATGTTCCAGTTTAGTAATCAGATTTCTAATAGCGTGTCATGTTAGCCCTAAGTAGTTCATTCAACATGTCTGTATTTAGGTAAAGTGATATGTATAGTTCATGCAGCACACAGAAATGGGTTGTGGGAGAAGGACAAGCACAGAGTGAGTGCAGAAGCTGTCAGAAGAGATAAAGTGGACAGTAGGACCCATGAAGGGACCCAGGTGGACAGTAGTCTCTCCTTTGATAATCACATTGCCACAGTAGTCAGGATATCCTTCTACATGGCACACCTCATCACAAAAAGGTTCTCATCCAGGAAAAAAGAGGTCATCGTTCCCCTCTACTCGACACTCATTAGACCCATTATAGTGTACATCACCCCTTTTGGAATGTACCTCACAAGACATCTGCAGCAGCTGGAAAGGCCACAGAAGTACCTCACAAAGAGAATTACTGGCCTCAAACAGATGCCCTACACTGATCATTTAAAAAAACTCCAGCTTTACTCTGTAGCATATTACCTATTCCAAGGTGATCTCTGCCTAACATATAAAGCTATGTCAAGCCCAGAGCTGTTGGACATGTGAAACCTAAAGAAATCCCAATCCCTCCGAGCTACACACTCTAGGGACCTAAACCTTGTCTCCACAATAAACAGGACTTGCTGGAGGGATAGATTCCTGTCCCAGAGACTTCCCATACTCTGGAACAGGCTACCAATCTATGTCAAACAAAGTTCCTCATTAACACTTTTCAAGAAAAATCTTGATGAGTGGATGGGAAATAGGAAATACACCCCGGGGGTCACTTCTGTGGCTTTGCTCGACAGGGGCACAGGAAAATAACTTTCTTGGGTTGGCGCAAGCCAGGGAACTTTGTTGGCTAGGCTTACTTAGGCCCTTGGGACAATAGCCTAGTACCTACCTATGAACCTACCTAAGTGTACTTCTGAGTTTGTGAGGAAGAAGAGCAGAGGAAGGGTATTTCCAAATGTTTGAAGAAAATCTAATTAATGAAAAGTGAAAACAAGGAGAAGAATGAGTAAACACAGCCAGTCTAAAACTGTCGGAGAATAGCAAAGTGAGGGACTAGAGAATGTGCATGGTTGTTAGGCACAGGGGTGACTACAGGGTTTAAATTTGTGAGGGACTAAGGAATGTGCATGGTTGTTAAGTGCAGGTGTGACTACAGGGTTTAAATGTGTGATGGACTAAGGAATGTGCATGGTTGTTGCTAGGTGCAGGGGTGAGTACAGGGTTTAAATGTGTGAGGGACTAAGGAATGTGCATGGTTGTTGCTAGGTGCAGGGGTGACTACAGGGTTTAAATGTGTGAGGGACTAAGGAATGTGCATGGTTGTTAGGTGCAGGGGTGACTACAGGGTTTAAATGTGTGAGGGACTAAGGAATGTGCATGGTTGTTGTTAGGTGCAGGGGTGACTACAGGGTTTAAATGTGTGAGGGACTAAGGAATGTGCATGGTTGTTGCTAGGTGCAGGGGTGACTACAGGGTTTAAATGTGTGAGGGACTAAGGAATGTGCATGGTTGTTGCTAGGTGCAGGGGTGACTACAGGGTTTAAATGTGTGAGGGACTAAGGAATGTGCATGGTTGTTGTTAGGTGCAGGGGTGACTACAGGGTTTAAATGTGTGAGGGACTAAGGAATGTGCATGGTTGTTGTTAGGTGCAGGGGTGACTACAGGGTTTAAATGTGTGAGGGACTAAGGAATGTGCATGGTTGTTGTTAGGTGCAGGGGTGACTACAGGGTTTAAATGTGTGAGGGACTAAGGAATGTGCATGGTTGTTGCTAGGTGCAGGGGTGAGTACAGGGTTTAAATGTGTGAGGGACTAAGGAATGTGCATGGTTGTTGCTAGGTGCAGGGGTGAGTACAGGGTTTAAATGTGTGAGGGACTAAGGAATGTGCATGGTTGTTGCTAGGTGCAGGGGTGACTACAGGGTTTAAATGTGTGAGGGACTAAGGAATGTGCATGGTTGTTGCTAGGTGTAGGGGTGAGTACTGTGTTTAAATATATAGATTGTGTAAGTTACTTCACCTAATTTGTCAATATATTCAGGGAAATCTTAGGGATAGAAGATGGAATGGAGAAGAATCAGTTTAAACCAAGGTAAGTGAACTTTATGCGGCTCTTCATAAAGATTCACAACACTAACACACTGCACTAAATAACAGTGTTCAGTGTGATGTGGCCAGGAATGAATGATGGCCACTAGAGCACAGCTTTGCCAGAAACAGGCTACACAGTACATGATTGTGGCTGCATTAATGGCAGCCATTATGCTTGGACAGTGGCTGCACTGTGGGTGCTCTCATAACTAGAGTGAGCAACACAAGAAGGTTGCATGCCAGATGCCATGCATGTTTGCACTCACAAAAAAGTTCCTCATAACTACAAAAGAGACACTATGAGCAGGTCATATCAGGCCACCATATCAAAGTGCCCACTCAGTTAGTCATATAAATGGATAAAAACTTAGCAGGAGTAAAGCCAGAAATGGGGCAAGACCAATCAGCTACAAATGTGTGAACGCTGGCAAACACAGGGCATTGTTTTCACAGTACTGAAGCCTGTTATTATGGAAAACAGCCTTATGCAAGGCCACTCCATGCAATGGATATTATCTATATATATTCTTAGTTTGCAAACCTCTGTTAGCAAAGCATCACATTGTGGCCACTGAGAAGATATGTAAAGATTCTTTTCTATGAGCATACACTTTATAATTTTACCCAGTGATAGGTGCACAGCCTGTTCTTTAGTTTCATCTGTGTGTGTGTGTTGCATAAGGAATGCTGTCTAGATTATATCTTAAAAATCACTGTCATTTTAAGGCAATCATATTTTCACTTTAATGTCTAGAATGTGTCAATGTGTAAGTTTTTAAATATGCTGTAGAAACTGTAACTTACCTGGTCTTCTCCAATGGGTAGGTTTGTCATGCATCTCTACCTCTCCAAGAAAGTATAGGCGGTGCAATTAGTAAAGTTTTCCCTTACTTGCAGAAACTACAAAAAAGATCAAAGAAGTAAGGTTATATAATAACCAACTGATTCAAGCAGCTTGTTGTATTAAATCACAAAACAGACATTAAGGGTCAGTATTATTTCTGTATGTGGATCTTCGTCTCTTAAGAGGGAGGTCATTCCTTACATAAACATTTTTGCACCTATGAAAAGCAAAATGGACTTGAGCGTGCTACAGAATTCCAGGATTTGGCTTGTCCTGTCAAGTTACTTTCACCTTGCATAAAAACATAGCTTCATTATGACTTGTTATCTCTCTTTTTAATCAGGGAGAGCTTCTTATACTGGAAGCACAAGTAAACTGTATGACTGATTTTAGCCACCCAAGCTTCATTTCCTGCTGAACATATGACTGTTATTACTTCCTCTAGGGCCCTGTCTTCACTTCCTGTTAAAGGACTGTCACCTCTTCCTCTTTGACATTTTCATTTCCTGTTGAGCACAGGGCTGTGATTACTTCATCTGTGGCATTTTCATCATTTCCTTTTGAACTTAGAGCTGTCCCGCCTTCATCAAAGTCCTCTTCTTCATTTTCCATGGAAAGCATGGCTTTCGCTCCTTTTTCTATGGCCTGTTCTTCATTTCCTATTGAACACAGGGCTTTCACTGCTTCTTCTATGGGCTCTTCTTCATTTTGCATTGAACATAAGTCTTTCAGCACTTCCTTTCGGGCCTCCTCCTCATTTCCTGTTGAACATAGGGTTATCACTACTTCTGAGACATCTTCTTTCAGCTGTACTTTTATACGTAGTACTCAGAGCAACATGCACTTTGCCCTTTATCCTCAGTGGAGAAATGATTTCTGACTGTCATGATATATATTTTTTTCAGGTCTTTTGAAGTAATTATGTAATGTGACTTACTTCGACAAACATTTATTGTACGCTGGAACATAAACCTAGCTTTTGATGTTGTCCTGTAAACTTCTTGTGAACATATGGCTACATATGATTTTACATAATCATTAAGAAAATAGTTTTTCTGTTTGATTACAGGCTTTTAAGGTGGGATTCTGAAATGCATCCTTGAACATAACTTTCCTTTTATAGTATTTCATGGCAGCATTTTTTTAAACTATCCTATGTTCTCCTCAATTCTTTTTTGAACTTCTCTGTAAATATATCTGGTTTTAGCAAACAATGAACCCTTTACTGGTCACTCTCAAATTTGCACTGAAAGAGACAATTGAGTAGATCATTTTATTTTGATATCACTGTTACATTTTTTTTCAGAAATATGAATGCTTTGTTTTTTATACACATTAATTCTTAAGGTTATAATTAAGTGAGATGAAAAAAAAGAAGTGCTACCATCAATGATACCATCGTAAGAGTTTGATTATATTGCTAGTAGTACTGAAAAATAAATTCAGACTGGGAGTTCATACAGCATTGTCTGTTATGTGGAGCCATTGTTAGTGAAGGAGAAGAGTTTGATTACCTCACTTGATGTGCTGTCAGTGTTTTGACTCTGTTTATTATTTCTGAGGTTCTTTTTGCTCCTGCCCTCATAACCAACAAGCCTCCACTTCCAGTTGCTGTATTATTCCATTATTTACCATTGGGGCAAGACCATCACAGCCCATTCATTCCTGCCAGAGTGAGGGTCGAGCAGTCGAGAGTGGTACCATCATTCATTGAGGTTGGGGGGGGGGGGCGGTGCTTAGAATTTCTAACCCTGCAATGCATTCCAGTAAACCTCTTGATGTTTGGGCATGCAGTGGGCATCATCAATGCTATGTCACTCACTTTTGTGTTATAATTCTGTAACAGTACCCTGTCCTCTTGAATCCAGTGCTGCTGTGTATTCTCTGGTCTTAACCAGGGACTCTACCAGAGGACTAAGTACCCTGGACATGCAACCCCCACCATCTTCCTTAAAAAAGGATAAGCTGACTAAACTGTATCACACCTTATTTCCCCCAAACCACTCCAGTAGGTGACTGAGCCATTAATCAAACATGGGTCGACTGAGTGATTGGGCTTTATCCCTCTTTGTCAGCAGAATTTGCTGAGTGCTTTGATTCTGTTAATCCTGCCAGTGCCTTTTGATTCAGTCCTGCTGAAAAGGATTTCTTTCAGTAATCCTTTTGTTGCCTTCTTTCTACTAATTATAATCAGATTCATTATTTTTAGTAACTCAACTATGAGCCCTCAAATTCTTCTAATACTCTTAAGGCTCTTTTGGTAGTTTTCCCATTGCTTTTTGAGTGCAAACTGAATGAGGCTGTGTTTGGTTGAGTTAAATTTGTATAGCAGAGCTCTTTTCCTTAGGAAATCATTGCCAGAATATGGTCTCTAGTGTGTGGCAACAAATACTTATTTATTTTGGGAGATTTCTCATGTTTGTGAGACAAGTGAAGTTAGTATATGTTTGTTCAGGGGTGTTGGAAACCTGACCCAGTGCAAACACTAAAAAATAGGAACAAAGGTCCTTAAAAAGTAGGAACATCCAGCTAAAAATCTGGACATCTGATTAGCACAAAATGTGAAGAGAAAATAGAATATAACTCTTATCTTCCAATAGGAACATGGGATACTACTCAGAAACATATTCTTAAAAAACTGACAGTGACAAAAATGATGGAAAAATATAAGCACATTATCAGAGTATGTGAAATCTATAGACTTTAATGAGATGTATTGCAAAATTTTGCCACACAAGGTCATTTATTTTTGCTTAAAAAGGGACATGTAAAATGAGTTATTTCTTAATTTTAATTATTGTTGGTCATGCAGTGTGGTTTTCTATGTACTTGACAGCTTAAAAAAACACATATGATGAGAGGGATTCAGAAAAAGTATAAATCATGCCAGAAAATAGGGATATACCAAAAGCAGGGTCAGTTGATAGGTCTGGTAGGTGCAGGGGTGCTTCCTCCCTGAAAAAAAAAATACTTTTATGTTTTTCTTTATGTTGAATTCCTGAGTAATTAAGCTCATTGAGTTGGTTCCTTGTGGAGATGCAGCTCAGTCATTAATTATTTTGAAAGCTGTTGTGGGTCCTTTACTGCTTATATCAGTCCTTAGAAGCTGTTAACTTGGCTGTGGCTCCCCACAATTTTATAATCTTGCTAAAGACCTTCATGTCACAGTTCTTTGTTATATAGTTACATTCCTAACCACCTTTAATTCTGTTTTGTGCCCTCTGACTGATAAGCTTTCGTTTTTAGCACTATTGTGGATTTAATGACTCCATCAAACCATGGGATACCCATTGACCCTTAATTTTATTGATGGCTCCTTAAACATTAGGCCTGTTCTGGTCGCCAAGATTGTAAAGCCAGGCTTATACATGAGGCAGCCTTTCTTGCTACTAATGTATTTTATATCCTGCATTGTGATTGTGCTTTTTGTTTGCTTTCTGTGGACTGAACGGCCTTATCAGACAAAGTGTTGTTGAATACAATTACTGTCTCAAATGCACATTGATGTTTTTCACTGTTACAACGTGGAATAGATTGGTTCTGCAGATTAGGTCTGAATAGACCAGGAGAGTGTGTTCTGAAATTCAGCCCCAGACTAGGTTTCAGTTCTCTGTTCATATTTTTTTCAAAGCAACCCATGAAGAAGAAGACCTGTGTTTTTCACATATTATTACGCTGTGGTAGCGTTGTCGCCTCATAGCAAGACATTGTCTCATTCGATTCTCAGCTAGAGCGTCTTCTGTGTGGAGGCATACGTGAATGGGGCGTGCCTTCGTTGAAGGTTGTGCGTCAGGGCTGGTAACCCGGTACGTAAAAATCCACTACCAATCATTAGTGGACCGGAGTTCTGCTGTGGCGACCCCTAACCGGGAAAATCCGAAAGACACAAACATTACATGCATGTCCTCTGCCAAGCCATTTTTCTGAAAGGATAGTTTTGAGGAGATTTCTAATTTGAGAGAATCTTGGTTTCTTCAATTCATTCATTCATTCATTCATTCATTCATTCATTCATTGTAAGGCCTTTTTTCAGCTTTTGCTGACTGAATTTTGAGAATGTCATCCTAGAAGATGTAGAAGTTGAGTGAAACTAGTAATTCTCCATTGTCACTAAAGATATTGACCATTTAGCTGTACGTCCTTACTCTGTACTAAATCTCTGTTTTAGTTATGCAATGGTCTCTTTGTGCCTTGTTTAATTACATTTTTTGCAAACTGCTTTTTTCAGCCTTTCTTTACATTATTTGATCTGAATTTCTACAGTTTGCATTTAGTGTTTTCTACAAACTGCTTTTAGTGGTCCTTCTTATATGGGCTATTGTAACGGTTGGTTGTATGCCTCTTTTACACTACAATTTTTTTATTTATTTTTTTGCATTTATTAACTGGGACAACCTGTTTCTACTGGAGTGCTAGGGAGAAAAGACCCAGATTACAAAGATAAGACAGCTTGTTTATTTTTTGTTTGTTTTTTAATTTTTTGTAGCATAATACTTTGACCACAGAAATAATTATAAATTGCATAGTATCACAAGAAAAAAATAAAAAATTTGAACAAATTAATAATGAAAAGCACAATATAATAAAGTAGAGTTAATGACAATGATTGATAACATTGTTCATATGTAAGTGCTAGGCTAGCTGCCCATGCAGGCAATTTTGTGCCTTGTCAATTTTCCTTCAAAGGTGAGACTGAAAAGTACAGTTGTGTACACTTACCATAAATGTAGATGTTCAAGTGTATTCACTGTTGCAGTCATTACATTTGGGCAATCTGCTGGCCGGTTGCCCTCAGTCAGCCTGATTAACAAAGTCTTGGGTCCTGCATCAGTTGCTGTCCCTTCTTCCATGATGTCAGATTGTCAGGGGTATAAAACATACATCCGACACCATTATATCAGTTTTTCTTGCCCCAGATGTCAGGTGCCCCCCTAATGGGGAACAAATAGAATTAAAAAACACAAAAATATACCTCCAACCAAAAGCAAATACACCAAAAAGGCTTTTAAGCATAGTAAAAGAAAGTAGCGGTATAGCCAGAGAAAAGTAGGGGGCTGGAGGGAAGGTAACCAAGACTGCAACAGTGAATACACTCGAACATCTACATTTATGGTAAGTGCACACAACTGTACTATGTTCTTCGTGTTTCACTGTTGCAGTCATTACATTTGGGTAGATTCCCAAAGCTATGGTTGGGAGGAGGAGTTTATACAGCATTAGGGCCAGCTATAAGGTCCTGCGAGACAGCAGTGGCAAAGCCAGCTCTGGATTTAGAGAAAATTGGAAAATGATAATGGTTGATGAAAGTATGTACAGAACTCCAGATAGCAGGTTCTAGAATATCCCTGGTAGGAACACCTTTGAGAAAGGCTGCAGAAGTAGATGTAGCCATGGTGGAGTGAGATCTGATCCCCTGGGGGATAGGTATTCCATGGTGCTTATAGCAGAAATGAATGCAATGGCTTATCCATTTAGAAATGGTTTGTTTTGAAATAGCCTTCCCCTCTGCCCCTGCAGCAAATGCTACCAGCAATTGTTCAGATTTTCTTTGAGATTTAGTCCTGTCCAAGTAGAATCTAAGTTGTGTGTGCACATCCAAGGAATGCAGAATCCGTTCCCCTTTGTTCTGTGGATTGGGAAAGAAGGTTGGCAAATGAATGGACTGATTAAGAGCCACACTGGAAACCACCTTCTGCATGAAGGATGGATTGATCCTTAGAGATACCCTGTCTGCATGAAAAATGATGAAAGGCTCCACTGCCATAAGGGCCTGTAATTCAGATATCCTTCTAGCTGAAGTGATTGCTAAAAGGAAGGCTGTTTTACAAGAAAGAAATTTTAAGTCTGCAGTAGCAGCTGGCTCGAAAGGAGGTAGACTGAGCTTCTCCAAAACAAAGTTAAGGTCCCAGGCAGGGGTAGAAGCTCTCCTGGGTGGTCTCAAGTTCTTTGAGATACTGCTTGAGCAGGGGATGAGAGAAGAGGGGTGGTTCTGTGTTATAGTGAGCTGAAATAGCTGAAGTGTGGATTTTAATAGATTAAAAAGACAGGGCCTTGTGAAGCATCTCAGTTAAGTATTGCAAAATCTGCGTTAAATTGGGTGCTGCTGTGCTTATCCCTAAAGACTGGTTCCAGGCACAGAATCTTTTCCATTTGTCAGCATAAGATTTTCTAGTACTAGGTCTTCTCGCCTCCAAGATGATATCCATCACAGGTTTGCTGAGGGATGATAAGGGTGAATTTAAGAGATTAGCCAGGCTGCAAGGTTCAATGTTGGAAGCTTAGGGTGCAGAATTTGGTTCTCCTGCTGAGATAGCAAGGAAGGGCAGGTGCCATGGAGATATTTGTGACACACTGCACAGGAGTGGATACCAGTGCTGGCGTGGCCAGTCTGGAGCAATCAAAATCATTCTTGGTTTGTCCTGTTTGACTTTTAGCAGAACTTTGGAGATCAGAGGCAGAGTGGGAAAGGCGTAGACTGATAGGTTTTTCCAGCTGAAGGACAGAGCATCCACTTTCCAGGCTTGTTTGTGGGGAGTCCTTGTGCAGAACATGTCCAACTGGTAGTTCTGGGGGGAGGCAAATAGATCTATGTCTGGGCTCCCCCATCTGCTTGTCAACATGTTGAAAATCCATGGTTCCAGTTTCCACTCGTGTGTGTCCATGAGATTTCTGCTTAGTCCGTCTGCCAGTGTATTCAATTTTCCTGGCAGGAATTGAGCTTGTAGGTGCACTTGGTAGTGCAAGGCTGTGTTCCACAATGCCATGGCTAGTCTGTAGAGGGGATAAGAATATGTACCCCCCTGCTTGTTTTATGTACCACATAACCGTGGTGTTGTCCGTCTTTACCATTAGTTGTCCTGGAAAAATGTAGTCCTTGAAGGCTGTCAGAGCATTCTGTACAGCTAACATTTCTTTGTGATTGATATGTAGGTGCATTTGAGTTGGTTTCCATTTGCCCTGAATGCACTTTCCTGCCAGGTGAGTCCCCCCCATGCATTATCTGATGCAGCTGTACTTAGGGTTTTGGTGGCAGGGGATAGTGTGAATGGCAGTCCCTTGTTTTGGCGGCAGGCCTCTGCCCACCATAGGAATTCCAGGCGTAGGCAAGTTATGATAGGAATCAATGTTTCCAGGCTGTGACAATGTTGACTCCATAGACTTTTTAAGTATCATTGTAGTTTCCTCATATGCAGTCTTGCATATGGAATTAGAAGAATGCAGGAGGCCATGAACCCCAAGGCTTGCAGTATTTGTCATGCAGATAGCAGGGTTTTTGTGGCCACTTGTTTGAAGTAAGTTACCAAATGAATTTGCTTCTCTGGTGTGAGGAAAGCCATCAGGGTAGTTGTATTCAAGCTTGCACCCAGGAATGTAATCTGTTGAGAGGGTACCAGTTGTGATTTATTTTCGTTTATGGTGTGCCCCAGACAAGATAGAACCCTTTTTACAAACCCCAGATGATTTAAAAGTATGGCCTGGTTTTCTGCCTGAATTAAACAATCATCCAGGTATGAATATTTCTTTGCCTGCAAAAAGCAATCCTGGGCACAGTAGACAAGCCAAAGGGTAGTGCAGAGAACTGATAATGCAAGTAGCCCACTTTGAAGCATAGGTATCTTCTGCAAGATTCCCTGATTGGGATGTGCAGGTATGCTTCTTTTAAATCTAGATTTGCCAACCAGACATCTTTGCCTAGCATACGAAGTAACTAGTGAAGAGTCAGCATCTTGAATTTTGGAATGTCCAGAAAGGTGTTTAGAGTAGACAGGTCCAGAATGGGACGCCATGATTTGTCTTTTCTGGGTACCAGGAAAAGCCTGGAGAAGAAACCTTGTCCCTTTTCCTCTTCTGGTACTGGTTGAATAGCCCCCATGTTTAAGAGGAATAGTCCTTGTTTTTGAGCCTCTCCCCACTGCTTTGGGGCCAGGTCTGACCACCCGCTTGGTGTTGGCAACGTGTGGAAATGAAATCTGTATCCCTGGGACACTATATTTAAAACCCATTTGTCCTGGGTTATGAGTTCCCAGTTATTTGCATGAAGAGCCATCTTTCCCCCCAAAGGGGTGGCTAAAAGGTAAGTGCTTGGTAATTTTAAAAGGAAGTCATTGAGACAGTTTACCATAGCGAGGTGTCTTGTTATTTCCAGATTTGGAAGTGGAGGCCCCCCATTGCTTAGTTCTGAGAGTCCCCTGGGACTGAAACCTGGTGCTTTTGGTGTGTCTGGGTTTGGCTTGAGAAGATCCGGAAGGAGCTGGAAAAGACCAATTCTTAGTAGGCCAGTGCCGACTAAATCTTGAAGGTGGCACTTGTAAGATATCTTTAACAGTTTGCATAGATTTAGCTTTATCTTCCATCTTTTTTAGAACTTCTTCAGCCTTATTGCCAAACAGATGGTCCTGACTCAAAGGAGCATCCAACAATTTCGCTTTAACATGATCAGGCAAAGATTGCTCCTTAAGCCAAGCATGCCTTCTAAGCACAGACCCAGTAACAGCAGCCCTGCAAGAGGCCTTTAATGAATCAAAACCACATTGCAAAGTATGTTTTCCAACTTGTTCATTAGAATGCAATAAATCCTGTAAATCTTTATTTTCCACACAGTCAGGAATCAACATCATTTTCTGTGTAAGCAGTCCAATTACATGCTGTTGATATTTTAACATATGAAATTGGCAGTTTAAAGCCCTGATTACCAAGGTTACAGAAGTATAAACCTTCTTATCCCATCTATCCAGTGCCCTGAAGTCTCTATCAGAAGGGGTAGGATTTTTAGCAGTAGAGGCTTTAATGCCCTTGGGCCCCTGAGAAATGCTTTCTGGATCTGCAACAGGATTTTTGAAAAGAAACTTGTTGGACTCGGGAACCCTGTAGTATCTGTCAGGTTTACTAGGAGCTGGAGGCAGGGAATCAGGGGCCATACTGGATTCCGAAAACACATCATCAACAATGTCTAGTACAGGAGATATAGCCAAAGGCCCATGCTGAGGTAGAAGAAGGAAATTCCTAAGCCTCTTTTTTGAATCAGAAAATTCCTGACTTTCCCAGTGGAAATGCTCTCTTAAGGTACGTAAAGTTTTCCAAAAAGAAAAATCCTTAGGAGGGGAAGCAGAGGGAATGGACTCCTCTGCATCAGAATCCTTATAAGTGGGTATGGACAAATCCAGGTCATTAGAAGAGTCAGAAGAAACAGAAACCTGATCGGAAGATTCATAATCAAGTTCAGCCCCAGGCCTCTTGGGGGGGGGGGGTTGACTACCCCGATTAGAGTAATTAGATCTTCAGCCATTTTGATCATTTGTTTTTTAGGCATAGGGGCCTGAACATGTGGCCTGGGCATCAGTTTTTTAGACAAAGATCGAGATTTAGACCTTAGTAATGAAGGTGGAGTCAGCTTAATATGCAAGTCTGTAGGCTTGAATACACCCTCAGAAGCCGGTGCCTGCACAGCCGCTCCGGACCCATCCAAGGTAGAGACATCCACGGGTTCCATAGGTGAAGCATCTCACGGCATACCGGACTCTGAATGGGTCTCAGTAGAGGCCTGCAAATCAGAATTATCAGGTATCAGGGGCTGCAAAAGCACCTCACTGAGTACCAGCGAACTGGCGACTGGCTTAGGAGAAGCATCATCGGCAGTTTTGGACCTCGATGGCCTGTCTCTGTCTTTATCTTTGCATTTTTTCGGAATCCCTGTAGTCGGATGGCTAACCAACGACATTTCTGGATAATTAAACCGAGAACCAAAATACTTAGAGGCAAAAATGTACCGACGACAGATAGTGCGCTGATTAAATAAGGCACAAAAGCTGACAGCAAGGTACGTCATGCTCAGGGCCTAGGCAAGGAATACAGTACGAATGAAAATCTTTGTGAGGTATTTGCTTTCCACAAGTAATGCAATTATTAACTTTTACTGACATCGGTAATCCGGGGTACTTAGCTTTAAGTTGAAGACTTTGGTTCTGAAACTCGAAAACGAAAATTTCTGGAGTCGTCCGACCGGCACTTGTGAACTGCTTCTGCTATGGGCACCGCACGGCAAGAAAGACTGATGTAATGGCATCAGATGCATGTTTTATACCCCTGACGACCTGATGTCATGGAAGAAGGGACAGCAACCGATGCAGGACCCAAGACTTTGTTAATCAGGCTGACTGAGGGCAACCTGCCAGCAGATTACTCAAATGTAATGACTGCAACAGTGAAACATGAAGAACATCCCTAATTCTGTCTGTGAGGTAATCACCCTAACCATTATGCCAACCTCCAACTCCTTTTGTATGAGGCAAACTGTACAGAACAAACATACATTAAATTCAATGGATACTAGGGGAGGATGAAAGCAGGCAATCAAACAATGCTATATTCATGTAATTGGCACCATCATACTGTCAGTGCAGTACATGTTCAAGAAAATGAGAGGAGAACAAAATGGAAGGCGCTGCTAAAGTTAAGGCATAAAGTAGAAATGCCTGGAGAAAAGGAGACTAGTAAATGGTAAAGGAAAAGAGAAACTGTGTTAACATAATGATTGTGGGACATTCTGAATAAACTGGCCAATATATACTGATATGTTAAGGAAAATGAATAGGCTATCCAAACTGTTACTCCAGGCCAACAGCCAGCTCTGTTGGCATACAGCAATAAATAAGGCCCTAACTACAGCCCAGGTAACCCAAATTCAACTAGTGGTTTAGGAGCCTGCTGAAGCTGTCGTGGGGAAGGAGACACATGAAGGGTCTTAGCCTACTCTCCCCTCTGTTTGGGATGGAGAAGAGGACATGTGTTTGGGCACACTGTCTGCTGTAGGATCCCTTAGATCAGAGGTAATATGGGCATGATTGTTTCATGGGGGGTGGGGGTTGGTAGTAAATCATGTGACACTTGCAGGTGTGAACATGCATTAACAATGACTGTTACTTGCAAACTGTTTGGATGCTGATGAATATGCACATTTGGATGACAGATCTTAAGAGTAAAACTTTGATTTCTCTGGTAGGATGATAGTTAAACCCCACAGCTCATAGAGAAAAAAGTGGGATGATGGGATAGGGTGACCTGAGGCTCAACAGGGGAATAAAGCAAAAAGAGTGCCAAAAAAAAAAAAACAGTTACACCACAACTGCAAATAAATTAAGACAGAAAATCTAATTTTAAAACTTTTTCTAATCTCACTTTCCAACTAATAAATGTAAAGGAATGTAGAAATTTGTCAAAATGTCTAGAGTGATTGTTATTGCTTTTAGATCTGGGGATCTGGAAACAGCGACTACTCTGCATACTTGACTGCCTAATATAAGACATTATTTTGGATGATACAATGCCGTTACAGTGTACACTGCTGCCTCAGAATGCTAGGTCTCCCTGATCAGATCTTGGGTTGGGTCCCCTCTTTGCAGCATTCACATGTCCTCCCTTTATCCTCCTGAGTTTTTACTGACTGTTATAATTTCCTCCCACAACTTAAAAGGTATGCTTCAAGTAAACTGTCAGCCCTCCAAACTGTCACTAGGTTATGTGTGTGCCATGACAGAGTGTGAATGTATGTTTGTGTAGTCAGATAGGCAGGCATTCTGTATGGTACTAGTTTCTGTGTCTTGTGCCCACAGTCAGCTGGATATGCTGTGGCTCCACCACATTCCCTAATTAAATAAAACATATACTAGAGAATGAGTGATTGAATTATACTTTTCAAATAGTACTTAGTACTGACAATTATTAAAAACTTTATGAAATCACATAACACCCTAAAATATTAAACTGGCTGTAATAAAGCCAAAGTGAAACCTGGCTTAAAGTGTTCGAATCCGTTGTATAATTACATTACAATATGTTTACTGACAGTCTACTATGGCTGTGAGTAGGACTGCATTAGTAAGACAGGACTCCATTGCATGTGCATCAATTGGCCCAGACAGTATCCCAGGATGCCTTCTAAAAAGCATCAAATATGACCTATCAGGGCCTCTGGAATTACTATTTAACTGTAGCCCCCAAACAGGCTTTGTGCCTCATGAATGGAGAAAGGCAACAGTTATCCCTATGTGCAAAGGTGGACCATCTACAGACCCTGGAAGCTACAGACCATAAGACTCACTAGTCTTATATGTAAAACCATGGAAAGAATTATCATGGAAATGATCAATAGTAATATAGTAAAACTCCAGACACTGGACCCAACCCACTTTGGTTTTGTGTAATGCCATGGAAAGAATTATCATGGAGATGATCAATAGGGATATAGTAAACCTCCAGACACTGGACCCAACCCAGTTTGGTTTCATCAAGAGCAGATCATGCCTACTCAACCTGGTAGACACAATACCCCACTCATGCATCATTGACAAACTCAAGAGGTTAGGTACAAACCTGTATGTCACCCAGTGGATAGCCAACTGGCTCACAGGACCCAGGAAGTTAGAACTGGGGAGTCCACCTCTACAAAGAGGCCAGTCACAAATGGAATTCCTCAGGGATCAGTCCTTGGACTGCTCCTTTTTGGCATTTGCATCTCAGAAGTCAAGGCCAATGTCAGTGGTCTCTGGCTGACTAAATTTGTAAATGATTGCAAATTAGGAGCTGTCATTAAATCTCACACTGACACAAATGTTCTCATATTGACAACACACCCCTTAGAGTTGACCCAGTAGTCAGAAACATAGGGACACACATAGATAGTAATCTAGCCTTTGATCATCACGTGTCTACAGACATGAAGAAATCATTCTCTGTTGTGCAACATATAAACAAAGGTATGGCATCTAAGTCCAAGGAAGTCATTGTTACACTGTATTTGGCATTCATCAGACCTGTCATTGAGTACAATGCCCCCTTTGGTATGTACCTAACCAGGCATATCCAACAACTGGAACATCCACAGAGGTTCTTAACTAAAATAATACAGTGTGTAAGTAATATATCCTATGAAGACTGACTCAAGGCTCTATCCCTGTATTCTGTCTCCTGCAGGCTTTTGAGGGGAGATCTATGCCTGGCATACAGGGCATTGTCAGACCCCACTCTGATGGACCACCTACACATCTACAAAACAAACAGCAATAGGGTTACCTATTCTAAAGACTTAAAACATGCCTGTGATATAAACAGGACCTACTGGAGAGATAGGTATGTATCCCAGAGACTACTCCGTGTATGGAACAGGCTCCCTGTCCATGTGAAGCAGAGTTCTTCCCTAACCTAATTTAAATGCAACTTGGACAATTGGATGACAAACCAGAAATTCATCCCTGGTTTGGCACCTATGTCTCTAATGGACAGAGGTAACCTGTAAATGGTTCATCCCCCAGGCCCATGCTTACACTTATCAAGGGTATCCGAACTTGTCAGAGATTTGGAATGCATGGGTAGGCTTAAAAAGGCACTTGCAGTCATTAGCCTAGTAAAGACCTATGAACCTATGTCTTATCTGAAACTTTTGTAAGCTTTCAGTTATACTATTTTTTACAATACACAGCTTTAGCCAGGTGAAAAAAACATTGTCTTGTCCAATATTTATAGAAATGAAATTACATCTACTGTACATAGTTGTTAACCCCATAAAATACAGAGGAACTATTATCTGTCAGAATTTAGAAGAACGGCAGACATTTGTAACATGCTTCTCACATATGTTATATTTGTGTTCAAGAGTCTATTTTAGTATGCGCTAATATGTACTGTATGTACCCGGTGATTTTTATACATAAAATAGTAGGTATCATTTTTAAGTTTCAATGCTCTGTTTTTTTTTTGTTTTGTTTTATATAAAAGGTTATATTGACACTCAATCTATAGGTTCACTTTTAAATCCAGATATTTTGTATTTACCTAACATGGATCATACCTGGGGAGCAGAAATAGTGATTTAGCATACATATGCAGGTAGTAATAGAAAATTGCAAAATAGTACTATTCTCTCCCTGCTCCTCTCCTTTTATCACCAGCAGAGAAAGTGTTTCACTATCATTTTTTCACTTTCTGTATCTTCTACTTATGTGTTGTCATCATCACCTCCACAGTCTATACGTATCTGGCAGGAAACAGTCATTTCTGTACATTTCAAACCTCTGCTATGAAGAAGTCCATCCTTGTATTATTTGTTACAGCCCCTTGTCCAAGGCAGATCTTTGCATAAGGATCTCAGCATCTTTCCCTGAAGTGGCTTTTCCAGGATCCCTTCAGCAGTACTGTACTGTTGTTGTTGACTTACAGTGCTTCAGTCACTGGTTGCATTCCATACTGGGGTGCCTTCTGCGCACAGTTTGCAAGTTATTTTTGTCTGCTTTTGGTTTTCTCCCTTACCTCAGAGACATGCAGATGGGTCCATCGGTGATGCACAACATTGCTCTTAGGTGTGTGTGTGTGTGTGTGTGTGTGTGTGTGTGTGTGTGTGTGTGTGTGCATGCGTGTGTGTGTGTGTGTGTGTGTGTGTGTGTGTGTGTGTGTGTGTGTGTGTGTGTGTGTGTGCATGTGTGTGCATGCGTGTGTGTGTGTGTGTGTGTGTGTGTGTGTGTGTGTGTGTGTGTGTGTGTGTGTGTGTGTGTGTGTGTGTGTGTGTGTGTGTGTGTGTGTGTGTGTGTGTGTGCGTGTGTGTGTGTGTGTGTGTGTGTGTATACATGTGTATATATATATATATATATATATATATATATATATATATATATATATATTTATCAGCATATATGTTTATATCTAGATCAAGATATTTATATCTATATATAAGTGCATATATGTGGATCTATTACTTTAAGTCAAACAGCTGCAATATCGATGTTCTAGATGTCGACATATTAATCCTCACAGCAAAACATCAGCACTCTTCTGTGCATGCTCTGAGAATAAACCTCTGAACAGGAAAATAACAGACATTGTTTTCACTGGAAGAAGACCCCCTGCCCCCCCCCCCACACACACACACACACACACACACACACACACACACACACACACACACACACACACACACACATCCCCTGCAAATTAAGTGTACTAACTCTGCCATTGCACAAACTCCAGGATAAGGGCATAGTCCCTTACAATTGCAGCTTGTCAGTCTCAAGCACCTGTCAACCATTTGTTCTGTCAGCCAAAGTGTGTTGACAAAACAGATGTTAACATTTGAGCATTTTGCTCAAATACAGCATTCCCATATACCACTCTATGTGATATATTGGTTAAATGTTGCTTTAGTTGACATCTTTCCTCACAGTTTTGTTTGGTCAACAGGAAAGCTTGTTGACATTATTGTGAAAGCTGCATTATACTGAAGTTGGGAAATATGCCCTTTTCCTGGTATTGTGCACTCTCAGAGTTGGCATAATTAAGTATCAGGGGATGAAGGGTACAACCACACCCCATATGGGAGAGTCAAAGGATTGCCTTAGTTTGTTTGCTAGTAGACGTTGTTTGAAAGAGAAACATTAAGAATTGCTAGAAAATTAGTTAGAGATGCTTGGAGAAAGTTTGTACTTGGCAATGAGACAGAAAAAATAAAATAATTCTAGACATGAAGTGTTAGTGAGTTCGAGAGACACACACTGAAAAATGGTGCACTTAAGGCTGACCTAAGGAAAAGTCATAATTTAAAAACTTGTCCAAATCTCAGTGTTGAACAGTTGAAGAACAGTAGCTGCTAAGCACAGTTGAGAAGACAATTGCTTAAGAGAATACATCAGAGAATAGTAAAGTGCAAACAGAGAGTATGATATTTAATATATTGGCCAGGAATGTTGACTCATGTCATCAGCAAAGCATTGTAAAACAGGAATCCAAAGGGAAAGGTGTGAATGAATCATCCTTGTGGTAAAGATTATCTACATTCATGGAGAGGTTGTATGTAAATTTATGCTTCAAATGCATCTCATAATAGGTAGATTATTTTTCAATGCTTAAAAAAATAATCAAGCTGACAGACTCAAGTATTGTAGGTAGTCCATTGAAGTCTCTATATTTTTTGAGATAGAAGATAAGTAGTATTGCTATACCTGGCAGTGGTCTCCAACACAAATGTTAGAAATTCAGATTTGTGTATTAGTCAGATTTTAAGCATGTGATGACAAGTCCTTTGGATTGCAATGAACAGGATCAAATGATGAAAAACATCAGAACATGAAGCAATTTACAAGACACAACTGTCGTAAATTCTATGAGGATAGTGGTCTTGCAATTTTGAGATACAGGAATATTCCATTGCAGGGACTGAATTTCCCCTTACCTCAACTGCTAATTGGCAGATGTCCAAAAAACAAATTACCTACTTCACCAACATTACTAGTACACTGAAAATTAGTACAAAATTAACACTGTAAAGAAATCAGCAAAGCGATACTGCTACGACAGAAACTCCAGAAGACTACCAGATTGGCAAGTTAGAGGTTAATAGTACAAAAGCTTTGGGGAAGCTTGCAGCCTGAAGCTGAATTAGTTGAAAGTAACTGAAGCAAGGCCATATGCTATCTGCAGAGAAGCAAAAGTAATTGCAGACATTTTATATTTTGTGCAAGGCAAATATATTAAAGTTTCAGGAAAACAGTACCAATAAGTGTTACAGCCATGAAAACAGACACTGTAACAACTGTGAGAATGAAGACTTGCATGAACTTGGCTAGTCCTGCCTCCAAGTAATGTCTTAATGTAGCAAGAAATGTCCCAAAAGGAAGATCAGTGGCTGGATTAAAAAAAAAAAAATACACCTTGGCAACTACTCATCCCCAAGTAGTAACTCCATTCCAGATTCCACAAATAAACTCCTGGAGTCCTCTAGCAGCATATACAAAGCAGGACTCCCATAGCTCTAATCCCACTTCTAAAATTAGAATTGCATTCCACAGGCCACAATACTTTGAAATGATATATATATATTTTTTAAACACACCTACATAGAATTATCACTTGTGACATAGGCAAATTTACATTTATACAAAAGTAATCAAACTGTATTAATACATTAACAAATGTTATACTTCACATATATTGTTATACATCATATAATCTAAGCAACAGTATATACATTATTCAATTCCTGCCCCTTTTTTAAACAAGAAACATCTTTATTAAGCCATCACTTATAACATAAGCAATCATATGTTTATGTAAATAAAAACAAACCACACTGACACAGTCCTAGTTGCAAGCATTTTACATCACCAACCATATTGACACACTCCCATTTGCAAGCATTATACATCAGTTATAATCTACCCAATCATTTTCAGTCAAACATTATATAACTCATTTAAGTCCTGCCTTCTTTTAAACCACATCCCTCCCCTGTATGTACCCTCCCACAATTCCCATTTTTTCCTGTGTAGTTTGCTCCTACACTTTTCTAATGATCTCAATTCGTTGTTTTATCTCTGTTACTATATTCACTACTTCTAATATAGTTGGTTTAGATTTTGAGATTTTGATTTCCATTTTCTAGTAATTGCTTTTTTGCAGCCGCCTTAATTACACACAGCAAGGCTTTACCATGTTTTGGCAATTCCGATTCTGTATCATAGATCAGAAAAATGATCTCCCTTGTCACATCAATCTGCCCACCCATCATCTCCAACAATGCATCCCGCAGGGAATCCTTAAAGTCTGCCAAATCACCACACTCCCAGAAAGTATGTACCTCTTTTTTCCCTGTCACACCTCCATTTGCTGTCTACCTAAGGAAAATTTATCTGGAGTCTACTTGGGGTATAAAAATATCTATTTAAGCATTTCCAGGCAAAGATCCCCAATCTTATAGATTTTGCTGCATATTTGGGAGACATACACATATCCTCCCATTGTTTCTTTGTGACTTGCTTACCCAATCTCACTTCCCAATCCTTTCTAACCTCCTCTGATTGATTTTTATAGTTATCATGCAATGTTTTATATGTTCTACTGATTATTCCTTTTTTAATGGCAGCTTCTGGAGTCTACTAAAAACTCCACCAGTGCTGGTCTTTCATTAAGGACCCCCTATTTCTTTCTCTTTGCCTGTACTCTGATATCTATGCTTGGCATTGAATGCCAATGTAAAACTTTAGGGTAGCAGTGTAACCCCTTAGAATCAATGGGTTGTTGTGGCATAAACACAGCTCCATGTATATGCCAGCACTCTTAATGTAGGCATTAAAAGGTGGCAAGCCCCAGAAAATGCAGTACATGTTCCAGCATGTTTATTTATTATTTATTTTATTTAAGATTTGTTTGCTGGGAAAGTCTGACATGGAATGAGCCAATTTTCAGAGGACGCCTAAAGAGAAACACTCCAAATGCATGTCTTTGTAATGTGGGAGGAAACCGGAGCACTCAGAGAAAACCCACATGAATGCAGGGAGGACATGCAGACTCCGCACAGAAGGCATGCCAGCTGAGAATCAAACCAGAGAACCTCTTACTGTGAGTTGACAATGTTAACAGCTGCACCACTGCACTGTCCAATGTGGGTGGAGCTTTAGTGTGGCAGGTGTTGTTAGGAGACTGCGTGCATGTATGGTGCTATAATTTCTGACCTGTCCTCTTAGTAAAGTGGGAATTTACTCCAAATACAGTATCCTTTGACATGAGTTGTTGCCACACAGCCTCACAGCATGCCATCTTTGTAATATGAGGCAATGTACTGCATGCACAGCAGGGACAGACCTGTCATGCATGCTTTGCTCAGGCTAGCATAGAGGTGACACTATGAAGTCAGGTGTGTTCGGGAACTTTCACATGCTGTGCTGAATGATTGTCTGTCTTTGCCCTATGTCTGGAATGTATTTACACAGACTGCTTGAGAGTCCCATAACCTGCTTTTGGCATAGTTTAAACCATTGATCCTTGCAGAACATCCTATTCCTAGTATGACATCACACCAGTGAGCAGAGTTGGTTTTCCCCCCTTGGTTTACACTTCAAGATGGTGGAAGCCCTTTAATACTCAACTCAGAAGATTTTGGAATCTGGCCCTAAATTTGCAGATTAAATAATTCTGTTGAATCATCTAGATGAGGAAGACAACTGAAGAAAACAAACAGGTATATTAACAGACAGATAATAAAAACTATTAGTAGGCACTGAAAAGCTGCTTTGAATAGAATATCTTTTTGAAAATGTACAGTCTTGTCATTTTGATTCAAAAGGCCATCACATGCTTAGTATAAAGTTAGGCTTAATTTTGAGTGATCAGTGTAACATAGTACATGCTTTCACAAAGAATGTATATAAACTAGACATACATAGATTTTCTGACTAAAAAAATGAATGTCATAAATAGGGTATATATCGGCAGTTGCTAATGGACTAGCTAGAGTTATCTGTATGTCATGCGGTGAACATTTCTTCTTCATAGGTAACCCTGATTAAATATGTCCTGGAAGGCATTTGTGTCCATAGTTCCCATCATCTAGACACAACAGGGATAAAGTTCCCCACCAGAAGGAGCACAGTATGTTTGCCTCCTCTATACAGCATACCTGTATGTAGTTTAAATGTTTTACTTTTTTGTCTTTACTGTTTGCAGTATAATGTCTTTTGCCTTCACAATTTTGAAGTAATTTATGTTTTGATCAAAACATTTTCATTAACTTAATGCTTCAGAAAGATGAAGTAAAGTTTAGAAAAATACTGTTAAAGACATTGTCCTCAGTGTTGGTAGTCTGTAACTAGTGTTCAACCATGAATGGTAACCTTCTAAGTAAAAGTATTTTGAAAATCTAAACTTAGACAGATAACGAAATACAAATTAGTGTTTGTTGTGAACCAAAATGCATATTCAGCATACTTCTCACCTCTCAGAAATTCTAAATAACTCATGTATGCCTTCATCCTAAAATGAAAGTGCAGTCAGGCATCCGGTAATGTATTAAGCATTGCACAAGATATATATGTGCACATAAAAGGCACTTTGTCAGCTGGATTCAGTAGCTGTTATGATATTCCCTGATATTGCTGTGGATGAAAATAATAAAGTTTTACACTCTAGATTTAGATGTTTCATCATAGAATATCTTACTCTATCACCACCAGCAGATCCACGGTAAAACACAGTCAAAGCATACGCTGACAGAATTCACTAGAGGAGGAACAATTCCACTTTCTCAAAGATTTACTCAGAGATAATTATGTTAGTAAAAGGGCAAATCCACCTGCTGTGTGTGAGAGAGGGGCTGATTTAAATTTAGCACTCTGCTCACACATTTGTTGTTTGATTGTATGCGGACTCAGACATCAAAATAGTCACTCAGATTTCATGGAAAGTTCAGTTAAAGAAAGCACTTTGCTTCATTTTGTGCCTCACAAAGACCTCATGATTACAAAAGCCTTTAGGTAAAATAGAAGAAGGAAGGGCTAGGCAAAGAAACAAGAGAGAGAAAAGGCGCCCCAGTCAGGCAATTTAAGCAAATGTACTGAGGTGTGGCAGTAACCTGTGATAAATTGTATGCTGCCATTATTACTACTTAAACATAAATGCTCCACCTGATCCAGATAATGGGCTATCTCTGCTTGCAGATAGTACATTACAAGAAAGGCTAAACTGTTTGCTGCATTTATATAATAAACTGCTATGCTTTTCTGTTCTGCCACAGATTGATCAATATCAGTTAATCTGATTTTCTTTATGTTTAGAACAATCTGTTTCCATTTCTTCCTGTTGTCAACACTACCTATGCAGAATACACAGATAAAAACACTTTTCCTGCTTTTAACCACATATTTTTAGATTAATACTGCATTCAGCTTGCTGAATCCCAGTAAGATCTCATTTTATTGAACCATGTTCGAGGCTGTGCCCTCTAGCAGCAGTTGTAACCTGCAGTATATTACTGCTCAGTCTATAAAATATTGTATTTTTGCTATATTTCCATCTCAACTTGTATCACTTTATCCTGTTCTGTAATATTGCATTAATTTAAGTAACTTATGTATGAGAATGTTTTTTATATAAACTGTTCTAAATGGTTTAGCGTATAATACATTACATAAATTCTGCAGCTGTTACTGGCTTTATGTATTTATTTGTGAGAAAGCCTTGGGCCAGTTAAGTATTATTTCATTTTCAAAGGCTGACAAAATAATCTGATAAAGATTCCAAAATGGTTTCCTTATAATGTTGATAAGAAAATGAAATGATGACTCAGTTGTAATTTTTTTCTAATAGGAAAACTGCATAATATTAGAGTTCCATTCTGCTGAATGCTTTCTACTGAAAACAAAATGACATATTTTGCAAAAAATAGTCTGTTTTTATTTGGTGCATGTGAACCAGACATGAGGAGATAGGGGGTGACTTAGAAGTGCAGAGCTAGTCAAATATAGAATGCATTAAGTCAATGTTTTTTATAAAGTCATATTTTTATGAGGAAATGTTTTCCAAAATCTGTGGGTACTTTGTGACCTTTCTTCAGATTTTCTAATATGAACAGGGGTATTTTATAGAGGTAATTATACAAATGCATTCATGTGTACATAGTTTTTTTTACTTTGGAGAACATCTTAAATCAAACCTCTAAGATCTGGGGGACAGTAAGCACAAGTGAAATAAAAAGGCTGTGACTGGCACATTAAAAACAATATATTGTTGGCATTAGAGTGCATGCATTTATTTACATATTTGATTTAAGATTTGTTGACTGTAGTAATGTACTGAAACAAATACTGAGCACAATATGTAAATGCAGAAGTACAAATTACAAAACCAATCAAGACTTGCAGGTTACATGTTTCATAAAATTTAAACTGCTCTGTACTTAAAACTTTGTAAGAGTGTTGCATATATTTCAAAGTGAAAGAAATGAGTGTATTTTGTAGCTCTTAGAATGTTGCATATAACAGGGGAACACTCATTCCTGTAAGAAGTAGCTTGTTCTGAAAACAGAATTAGAATGCACATTTATTATAACTTACTATAGTTCCAGTTCACTAATGAAGCGGCCTAGTTGGGATTGTTTGCAATGTACTGGACACCACCTAATATGTGGTAAGAAACCTTAAATGCCAGCTTTGGATACAACTGTGTGTTCAAGAATTAATTTTGTTGGACAGTTAATATGTTTTATTTCTGATTACTTGTTTGGAAGAAATGTTCACAATGTATGTTGTACCAAAAAAGTCCATGTGTGTTTGGGTATCAGGATTATGGGACCTTGGTGAGCAATTGTGCTATGTGATTTAGGGACTATAACCTCAGTAAGTGAGTTTCTCAGAACAGCATAACATATAAATTGAGATTGTAAAGTTAGGGAATATAATGCATTACCCTTAACTTATAGCTGTTTTATTATGCTGTGCATTATTTTTAAATGATGCATGTGGTGTTATTGTCTGTGTCTCTATTGCAAGTACAAATGAAGGCTTCTGCCTTCCTGTTTTGGAGTGCTGATGAAGACATGACAAAATATGCCTCTACCCACACAACAACCTTCTTCAGCTTATGTACAGGTACAGTTTCTTTTCTGTCACTGTTTTTTTTTCTGGATACTGATTTTCCCATACTATCGGGAAGATGGTTGAGAACTATGTATGTTATTTTCACTACAGGGACTATGTGCTGTACCATCAAGCACTAGTTAGCCCTGCCTGTGTACTGCAAGGTCATCTTTGTCAGCTTAATTTCAAAGACATAACCAAAAATAAGTACTGGGAAATTTCTTACAATCATGAAATCATTATATAACTGCACAAATGACAGCTGTGAATTGTTCCCTTTTCATTGAAACAGCATTATCATTTATGGGAGTGTCGGCACAGCGACTCAGTGCTTGTTTATGTTCGTAAGTCCAGAAAGGCAGCCAGTGCTATGCTTGAAGTACACTCCAAGCTACTTCTTTGCTGGGTATCAAGATGGAACCGTAGCAATATACATGAGGAAAAAGGGTGAGAGTTTTAACATAGTTGTGACTCAAGATGTATATATGTAGATATTTGCATGGCTTAATGTGTTATATTGAAACTGCTTTCAAATACTTGCTCCATTTTTGTTATAGTATCTTCATTTTGAAGTTGTTGCTTGTAAAACTCTCTGTTGGTTTATTGCTTTTAAAAAATAAACAAATCAAATGCAATGCATATTATCCTGCATGTCAGGAGATGGTCACTTTAAGGAATGAAGGCTAAGCTATGGTAGCTGTACTAGTCTGGATAAGGCTGTGGGTTTAATTTGAAAGGTTGCATTATACTGTTATTTGAAAACTTCATCATACATTTAGTACATGCAAAGTGCATAAGAATAATAGATAAAATGGAGATACTGCTCAGTCCAAACATATAACTGGGTAATAAAGAGAAGCTTTCTGATTACCTCAGTACTCAGCAAAGCTAAGAAAACAGAGTTGTTGTGTAAAAGTATAAGGTTGGTGTCAGCAGGATGGAAGTCCCAGAAATCAGAAGTTAGTCATCACATAAGGATTATTTATCCCAACCATATGGCCTCCATATACACTTATTGGTCCTGTCTCAGATTATATTTGGTGTAATGTTCTGAGGTGCAAATCATAAATCTGCATCGTATCTTTTTACTTATAATATACAGTGATGCACGCCATGTTTTTCACCTTTCAGCCTCATCTATAGAAGGTTTTTTAATAACTTCAGGTGTCCTTCAGTGAAAAACACTTCTTACTGCTAAAACCTCACTCATAGGTTTTTCATCATTTACATTTTTTCATTATTTCTTTGAATCAGACTTTTCACAAATATCCTATGGGTTTTTAAGGTATTTGAGACTTTTTAGTATATTACTAATCTTTGCAATGAGAATGTGTGTAGTGTGTGTGTGTGTGTGTGTGTGTGTGTGTGTGTGTGTGTGTGTGTGTGTGTGTGTGTGTGTGTGTGTGCGTGTGCGTGTGCGTGTGTGTGTGTGTGTGTGTGTGTGTGTGTGTGTGTGTGTGTGTGTGTGTGTGTGTGTGTGTGCATGTGAGTGTGTGGGTCTGTGTGTGTGTGTGTGTATGTCTGTTGTGGGTTAATGACTGCTATAGTGACTTGCGTAAACAGTGTTATCATCATCATCATCCTCATCATCGTAGCTGTAACTGTACAAAAGCACAACAGCCATGAATATATCTCAAATCTCAACTCTGACAAAAATGATCCTGTGGGCAGAGACAGGCAGAGAGAGACAAGACAATTCTTTGCATCTTTTTTTGGTGAATGAAGGAGAATTTATTATGGCAGTGTAATGTTCTTAGCCTGAAAAGATTCAGTACTATGTGACTTTGTATTAGTTGACTTTTAGACAGATTTCAAGACTGTAAAAGTGGAAAAACACAAATTTTAGTATGGCTGCTAAATGTCACACCTTGTCAAGGTTAAGGCAGCAGCCAAAGACTGCACGCTATAAAAGGAACATTAAACAACTGAACTGTCTGCTCAGTTCTTGCTTAGAATTTATGTCCCTGAATGTTTATAGCATATCAGATACAAATGCTTTAAATACTTAACAGGGATCCAACTTGCCTTAAAGATTTTTTTCATCCTTATACTTGTTCAGATTTGATAGTCAGGTCACCTTGAGTTCAGGTTAATGCAATCTTCTTTCCAGCCTTCAGAATGCATGTTACCTGGCGTGTCTGACTTCCCCAGTAAAATGTGAAATTACAGGGGCATTAAGATGGAGCATGGTATCTGTGGATTCCTGTATTGGTGTCTCTGCAGCCATTGATTTTTTCTGTCATTGAATGATTGCCCTTAGAAAGGCCTAGTAGTAAGTGGACATGGACTTCATTAGAATGAAGCTCAGCGTTTTAAAGGAAGTAAAAGAAGCATAAAAATGCATTACCACACAACTAGTTAATACATGTATAAAGACCGGTCTTTTATTCTGTCCTACAAGGCTTGAAGTCGTCCGATATGCTTTAGAAATTAAAACAAAGTAGAACCTCAAAATTACTAGACATTAAGAAACCATAAGTTTTTTTCTGGTCTGCCATTGTCTCTCATAGCTAGGATTGACTGAAGGAGACAGCCGTGCCAAGGGTAGCACTCCTGGCATTTAGTTTCTGAATGTTGGTAATGCCTTTTCACAGCCGTAGCAAGTAAGATATTGCATTTGTAGCAACTGGCTTGCTGCATTTGAAAGAAGGGAAAGGAAATATAATGTTTGCTTTTTTTTTTTTTTTTTTTTTTTTGTCTCCCAACTTTTGAGGAGTGCAGTTGTTCCATGGGTCAGGACTGCCAGAGCAGGGGAATATACCTTTTTTTGGTATTTATTTGCTCCTCAACGTAGAGTTGAGAGGTGCAGGATTAGAGGGTAAAACCAGGTGCTACCTCAGCCAGCAATGGCATGAGCAGCTGTAACTTAAATATCACAGTCAATGTTTGTTCGTCTGGTTTGCTTATCTTACTCACAAGCCTTTTATGAATGGTATATGCAGGTGACTGTCAGAAGACTGAACCTAAACTATAACTGCATTCTATTGATAACTAGTAGTTTGACACTATTTCATTTCTCTTAACTGCAACATTCTTAAAAAAATAAAACACTTGTACTAATCAACCAGATCAAAAATCTTTCCAGTGAACTCCAGCTTTAAACAGTTTGACAGCTTTTTAGTTTAGATGTGGTACTGCAGAAAAGTAGAATTGTTTCTATACCAATCAGATGTAACACTATGTTCATTTATAATTCTTTAAATGAATTCATTGTATATGCATGGTTGTAATAGGAGGAGCAAAGTTTGCAATTGCTTTTTTTTACACTTGTAATGACAGCTGAAAGAATGATACCCTTACTGAAATCAATTTGCCCACCTATTCCCCTGTGGTGGTGAGAGTTAAGTGGTATAGGATGGACCAGATTGATGCTTCTGTAGAGTGGCCTGTTCATCCCATTGTGGCACCATCCCCAACAATGTCTAGTTATTAACCGGTATATCTATTATTTATATATAGATATATGTATATACACACTCACATATGTATGCATGTACTTTGAAATATCAATTTACAAATACATTGAATGGCAAATGGATCAAAAAGGATTGAACCTCAAAATAACAAAAAAATTGTTCAGGAATTAATTTTGTTGGACAGCTAACAATATTAGTGTTTGTTTCTAATTCCTTGTTTGGAACTAATATTCACAATATATACTGTACAAAAATGCTATAAGTATTATGGGACCTTGGTTTACAAACCTGTGATCCATTGCTATACCCTGATTTGGGTGTACAAACCTGTGATCCTTTGCTATGCCTTGATTTAGAGACTATAATCTCATTCTGTGCAAGTACCAATGCAGACTGCTGCCTTCCTGTTTTTGGAGTGCTGATGAAAACATGACAAAATATGATGCCTTTAGCCACAGAATAACCTTCTTCAAATTATTGATTTTTGTACAGTTAACAGTTACTTTTCTGTCACTGTTTTTTCCAGATAATGATTTTCCCATACTGTGGGGATAATGGTTGAAGTGTATGTATGCTATTTGCACTACAGGGACTATGTGCTCTACAAACAAAGATTACTTATTCCTGCCTGTGCACTGCAAGGTTATCCTTGTCAGCTTAATCTCAAAGACATAACTTAGAATACATACTAGAAAATTTCTTACAAGCAAGAAATCAATATTAGAACTGTACAATCACTGCTGATAATTTGTCACTGTTCACTTTTCATTGAAACATTCTATTGTCATTTATGAAAGTCTTGGCACAGCAAAAAAAAAAATCATTTTTTTTGCAGGGGAATAAGTTTTCCTCCACCCCTCACACTCCTACTCATTAGCTCATTATATATATATATATATATATATATATATATATATATATATATATATATATATATATATAAACTCCGATATTGCACAACAGCAGAGAAAGGGCAAATTCCTACTCCCTGCTATTCCATAATGTCCCACAAACAAATGCTGGCAGAAATTTTCCTATGAGTTAAAAATGTTCAATATTGTGAATGTTCAGTTATGTATGTGGGTCTATGTCATAAGAATGCTATACCCCAAAATGTCGAACGTGAGATGGTCAAAGCTTAATACATTGAACTGTCATTTCCCTGAAATGCTGTGAAAGAAAAACTGACACTCACACCAGCTGCATATGATATATACTAATTCCAGGATTGCACCATATCAGGAAATGGGTAAACACGTGATTCCCCAAAAATATCACCATTTATAGGAAAAGCTGATTTGAGGTATTATGGTTCAACCTTCTGACAGTCAAGATTTTGGTCTACTGATCTTGTGACTTAGATCTGTATATATATATATATATATATATATATATATATATATATATATACACACACACACATCAGCATATATACCGAAAGACTGATAGCTATGTTTGCACATGTAGCAGTATTACAGTTGGTTGAATGTTCACTTAGTTGAACCAGGAATTGTTGATCTTATTTTGTTAATTATCATTTTATTGAAATGTATGTATGTATGTATGTATATCTCTGGGTGACCTGCACATTGCTATACATCCAAAACATACATCTCAACTGTTCAGATTTTTGCAGTATGTCCAGATTTTTACCTCCTGTTTCTGGTCTGCTCCTCATAAAATTTGTGGTCTTCTGGCAAATCACTGAGGATTGAAGTCACTGTATAATACTAAGTAATGACAGACATCTGAGTTTCAGAGTTCATATCCTTCAAAAAATACATAATAATATGAAATCTGTCATTCTAGCAACTTTCGAAGCTTAGAGGAGCAATATTTAAAATCTGTCCCTATTTTGGGGCTTATGACCCCCCCCCACCGTTATTTTTGGCTTTGTCCAGATTTCTTCTCCTGAGATGTTGAGAGCTAGCATCCAAAAGGATGTTAACATACAGATAATGCCATCTGAAAAACAGGACTGCAGCTGCATGACAGTATATTATGCTTTGGCAGTAAAAAAAAAAACAAAAAAAAAACAAATGTCCACCATTTTTTTGCTCCCCAAACAGTGATTTGCTCTTTAGCAGTCATAAATTAATAGAAAAGAAAACAGGGACAGAGCAACATAGATGTGGCAAAATCAAGGACAGTAAAGAGGCATGGGGAAGCAGTTGCATTGTTCTGCATTCCATGATTTTTCTTTTTTTATTTTCATTCATTTGCACAGTGAGACACTTGAGGTGCAATAACTCAACAAATTGGCTGTAAAAGTGTATATTCATTTGTGTGTATGTGTATTTCTATGTATATGGGTATGAGTCTCCCTGTGCTTCTTAATGTATGTGTTTGTGTGTGTCTGTCTGTCTGTGTGTAGACATAAAATACTTGAATAACATATTTTAAATATAAAATATTTATTTATGTATTTATTTATTTCAGTTTGATGACCGACAAAGTCCACTGGGCTTAAAAAATACACATTTTTTAGTGGAGGCCCAGGGAGAAAAGCTCCAGTAGCAATGACAAACATATTAGCATATACACATAGAAAGGAAATAAGTCATACAGCTTTATGCAGCATTCTACAGTAAAAAAAAATCTACATTCTACAATAATAATAATAAAATCTAGCAACTGTACAGTCTAAGAGTCATTACAATTGAGGATGAGAAATTGTTGGAAATAAACTATTAACAAAATCTGGAGGTTAAGGAGGAGTTGGAGGGCAAATGATGTGAGTGCAGAGATGATGCACAGAGTAAGAAGGTTGGTTTTGATATAGGAGGGTCCTTTATGGGGAAGAAGTAACGGCATTCCCACTTTGAAGATAGGTAGGAATGGAGGAGGGATTTAAAGTTAGAGTGGTTATGAGTATTTCTAGGAGAGGGAGAAAGAGAGTTCCATAGTTTAGCTAAGGAGCAGGATAGCAGAGAGTGTCCAGGTGGCTGTAAAGGTTTTTAGAGTTTGAGCAGGTTCTGATTTTCTGACATAAGTGAGCGATTAGGAATATAAGCGGTTATGGAGATAGAGAGACAGAGACAGGAGGATGGGTTAAATATGAGCTTATGGGCAGTGATGAGTTTAAGGAGGTTCCGATACTTGAGAAGCTCGAGCCATTGCAGTGAGTGGAGGAAGATGCAGTGATGGGATGAGTTCCTAGAGTTGGTGGGTAATTTGCAGATTTTATTGTAGCAGACTTCTAATTTAGTTTGAAGGCTGAGCTGAAGATTCGATGACAACAATCAGATACGCTACAGCAAGCATGACACATTAGGCAGACGAACTAATTTACATCAAAGATATATAAAATAGTATTGAATAATAAAAAATACAAAACAATTTATCATAAAGTACATTCTTTAAGTGCTATGATGTCCTGCAGGGTGTATATTATTGAGGAAATAACACACTTGTGGGGGCTGTAGAGGCCCTCTACTGCATAATAACCTTGGGCGTGTGTTATTTCCCCAACAACACACACCCTATCAGGTATTATTGCTTGTTTATAGAATAGTGATGATAAGGACATTTTTCCTTACTCTTACTGTTTGGAATCTCTTAGTATAGTTACAGGTGCAAAGGTGTGGACATATATATAGTTTAACTTCATAATGCCGATCACGTTATGGTCAACCCCACTTCCGCAAATACCGAACTGAGACTCTTCAAAACATCGAACACCAAATTTCCAAACGACAAAATCTCGCCCCCTTTTTGACCCATGTTAGCACTGGTGTGGAGGTGTGGCACATTGGAAATGTCAAAATTCGAAGTTTTTTTGACATTTGAAAGATTTTGCGGTTCTGGTTTCGCAGAAATGGTTCGGTGATGTGGCCAATTGATTATATGTGATCAACATTATGAAGGTAAATCTATATATATATATATATATATATATATATATATATATATATATATATATATATTTTTTTTAATCTGTGTGCAGTTATTCTTTTTCTGTAAATAAGTTTCCATTAAGTAAAATTTCCTAACAGGACGCTGTTAATGGGGAATTATTGGGAACTATAAATGCTGGTACGTGACTGCAATGGATTTCTTCATTTAAGGTTTGAATCCTCACTTATATTGTTTCTTGATTTTTGTTCATATCATATTGTAGTTTTTTTAATGTTGTTTTACCTTCAAACTTTTTTTCTTTGAGTTTTAAAAGGTCTTGGCAGTTGGAAAAAATCCTCTCCTATTTACTGACTGTAAAGGAATTAAAGCTAGCTAATTCACGGGAGGAGCTGACAAGTAGGATTTCTTATTTAGGGTAAGCAGTGCAGGAAAGGATTTAATCATTAGAAGCTCTAAATGCTTTGGGTCTACTCCTGGTGTGTGACTGTATTATTTTTTCTCATCCAAACAGACCCTGCCACTACTGTAAATTTGGCTTTGAAAGGTCCTTCCAATCTCATCTTATTGGCTCATACAACTGGGGACTAAAAGATCAAACTGGTGAGGATCTCCCTTAGACTGCAAAAGCATGAGTTAGCCTCTTTTTTATATCATCCCATTCACAGTACACACTGTAATACTTAGACTATGAATCACTGGAGAGCCTAGAAATTGCTTTTCAGGAATTTGTTTAGGATTGGTGCTCCTTTTGTGCTGTTGGTGAGAGAACAAACAGAGAGACATTGTTTCCTGGACCTCCTGGTGATTACCAATCACTGGAAAGCTTGCAAATAACTCATAAGAGCAGACTTGGACTAATGCTGCTTTAAATACTTTATCCATAAATCTTCATGGTCTACTAATAGTATTCCTCCAACCCTTAAATACTGTAATCATTGCTTGAGTTGGTGGTAGCTCAGGTGAATGTAAAACATCCCACAGCACCTATAGAAAAGAGTAGGGGTTCTTTATTGAATACAATCTCTTATTTATATTATTTAAACTGTTTGCAATATATACAACATGTGCATTATTTCTGTTAGTTTACATTTAAACATCCTGTATCTTTATACATTATTCATTTTGCTTATTTCCTCACGTTTTTTCCACAACCATAAACATATTTTTTAGAATTTCACCTAAAACCTATTTTCTGTTATATTTAATCTCATTAATTTTTTCATTCTGTATAACCCACAAAACATTGAATAACTTTTTATCAATTTCTTTTACTACTTCCATTATTTTATCACCATAATATCTGCCGCTCGTCTTGTCTCAGTATAATAGACAGTTCTTTGTGGGTTCTGTTCAAGCAGCTTTATTATGTACAAACACATTATGATTGTAGCTATTAACTTTAACTTGGGTAACTTATATACAAACTAACTACATTCGTTCTCACATGCTTACTCTCTGGCTGCACTTTCAAAATGGCACTAGGTACAACATGTGTCCGCTATTTATGTGTTCACTTTCATCACTTGCTATGCTTCTTAAAGACACATACACACTGTGCTCTACATCCTTCCTCTTTTTAGAAAACGCAATACAGAGGATATCAGTTAACATGTAAGTGGTACAAATACCTTTTTGTCATGCATTATACAAAACTATGTATGTAGATGCAGTTATGTCCAAGTCGCAGTGTATCTCACACCCGGTCTGGACGTGCAACCAAATCGTGTAATGTAAAACTGGGATTCAGTCTTAGCAACTGGACTCATTTCTTTAGTGTTCAATCTTCGGAGTGTCAGGAACATTCTTAGGACTGGAATCAGATGGTATGACATGTTCTGGAACAGGAATGATGTCTAAGTGATTCTAAGACTTATGTACGCTGTGATAACGATTCTGGTACAGGAAGGAGGTACCTGCAATTCCTCCTGTACTCCACACCCTCAGAATCTACAAAGTAGGATCTCGGCTCAGTACAAACACCTCTTACCTGACCAAACTGGTCAAAACCTTTTGCCATTTGTAGGGGACGTCTGGTGAGAAAGCTTCTTCAACAGTTGGACTCTGATGGTTCTGTTGTTTTTAGCTTTAGGCCTCAATAAACTGGAACTAATAAGCAACGTTGTTTTGGTTTGCCTGGATAGAAGTCTCTGAGCAGGCGAGCCAAGTATATCATCATGGGGTATGTTTCTGAGATTAAGTAGATTCAAAAAGATATTGGTATTATCATGCTTTGACCTTTCAAGTAATTGCTTTGCACTCTGCACTGCACATTCAGCTAGTCCATTTGATTGTGGATATTCCGGACTAACACATACAAAGTCCCATTGTCTTGCATTTCTGAAATAACTGACTAGTAAATTGAGTACCATTGTCAGAAATAACTGTGTGGACTACCATAGACTGAGAAATGAAGTTTTAACTTGGTAATAGCAGTAGTGGATGTTAGATTAGGTAGTAAGTAAATCTTAAACCAGTTTGAATAAGAGTCTACCAATATTAAGTAATGCTGATTGTTCCACTTGAATATGTCAGTGGCAACTGTTGACCAAGGTAGTTCAGGAACTTGACTTAGCTAAAGTGGTTCTCTTTGTAAATGTGATTTAGTACTATTGCATACTGAACAAGAAGAAACTACTTTATCAATGTCTTTCACTAGTGAAGGCCAAAATACTAGTTCTCTCACCCTTCTTTTGGTAGAGTCAGAACCTGGGTGACCATGATGCAAAATCTGGATACAGTATATTCATGTTGTAAGGAAGCAGGAACAACAATTTTAGGACCTTTGAAAATAATGCCATCTTCCATCAACATTTCATCTCTGTAAGGAAAAAAAGTTTGCAATTCAGGTGGTACACTAGATTGCTTTGACGGCCATCCAGCATTAATGTAGTGACTGAGCTTTTGCAAAATTGGATCAGTCTTTGTATGATCTCTCACCTCATCAAGTCTCGTGGTAGAAAAATTATGCACTGCCATTACGTCCAAGTCAAAGTTCTCTGTATCCAGCTGCTTCATTGTATTTTTGGGCGATCTGGATAAGGTATCAACCAAATAAAGATGTTTGCCTTTTGTTTAGACCATTTTGAAGTTGTACTTTTGCAATTTGAGCATCATTCTTTGTAATCTCACTGGAGTGGAATGCATATGCTTCTTTAGAATGGTAACTAGAGGTTGATAATCAGTTTCAATTTGCTCGACCATAGATATAATCATGAAACTTGGAACATGCAAACAGTATTGCCAAAAGTTCTTTCTCAATTTGAGCTTACTGCATCTCAGTTTGGGTAAGTGTTTTAGATGTGTAGGCTACTGGTCTGCCTTCCTGAAGAATAACCGTGCCAAAATCAAATCTTAATTAGATGGTGTGGCAATTTTCTGCTTAAGGTCTTCAAATGCCTTTTGGTGCTGTTCCAGCCAAGACCATGTAAAATTTTTGTCATTTAGCTCTCATAAAGATGCTGTCAACTCATTGGAGTCTGGTATTAACTTGCCTAGATTGTTGACCATGCCAAGAAAATGTAGAGCTTGAATATTATCTGGTGTTGACATCTCAAGAATATCTGCTTGCTTAGATAGGTCTGGTTTTAAGCCAGTGTTGGTAAATAAATGACCTACATACATAACTTTTGGTAGTCTGAATTTGCACTTTAGAGGCTTGAGCTTTAAGTTCACTTCACATGCTCTGTCTAGAACTCTTTTAAGGTTTCTATCATGCTCTGCTTCACCATTTCCTCCACCCAATAAGTCATCTACTATTATGGCACAAGGATAACCTGAAACAATTTGCTCTATTGCACGCTAGAAGACATCCCTTGCAGAATTTATTCCAAATGGCATCCAGAGGAATCTATATCAGTCAAACAGGGTACCAAAAGTGGTCAGTAATGAAGATTTGTGATCAAGCATCACTTGCCAAAATGAACTTTTTGCATCTAAGACAGAATAAAAAGTGGCATTCGGTATTAGGGCTGCGACCTCTTCGACTGCATGCATTGAATGATGTGGTCTCTTTAATGATTTGTTCAAATCTCTTGGGTGAATACATATTCTGATTTCGTCTGAGCCTTTCTTGTGGGCTGCTGCCATGGCCAACACCCATTCGGTTAGTTCTGTAACTGGACAAATTACACCTTACTGCACCATTTTATCCAACTGGTGGGAGGTTGGCATAATGGTTAAGGTGCTTACCTTAGAAACACAAGGTGCATGGTTTGATTCTGACATGGGGTAATTGGCTAGGCTTAAAAATGGCCCATAAGGGCATTTAGCCTAGTACATGAACCTATGAACCTATGAACTGAGGTTTGACTTTCTTTTGCATAGCTGTTGGAACTTTTCTTGCTGGTCAGACTACTGGACTGAACTCTGGGTCTAACTTCATGGAAAACACAACTGGAAGTTTGCCCAACTTATCACAAACATCAGCGTATTCTGAGAAAATGGCTTCAGAAAAATTGGAACTAGGATATGCACTTGTATGATGAACTTCTTTGGCAAAAGAAAGCAGATTCATTCTCCATCTGTCTCTGAGACCCAATAATGACTGCACAGGTCTTCGAACTATATAGAATAACAGGTTGTACCAGTTCTTAGCCAGATAACATGAAAGTACTACTGAGCTTTAAGTTTGAATTTTTTCACCTCCATAGGCAACAAGTTTCACACTACTAGCCACATTTAGTTGCTCGTTAGTTCTCACCTTATCAAATGTGTCTGCTTATATAACATTACACTTTGAACCAGTGTTTACTTTGAGCTTGGTGGATTTGCCATTGATTTGGACAGTACAAAACACTTCGTTTTTTGCCAGTAAATTCACTGTGTTGACCCTTTCACCAATTACTAATACACCATCTACATAGAAAGTAGACTGCTGCAATTCTACTTGATCAATTTGCTTTTTTGAATGGCCTCTCTTTGTAACTGTGTGAGGTTTACTGGATTTGCAAACCTTTTGAAAATGGTTCAATTTTTTACACTTGTGACATTGCTGACCAAATACTAAGCATTTTTCTCTTTTAGACTCATGATTTGCACCACAATTGCGACAGTTAACAATAAAGCCAGGTTTGGGTTTTGTTGACTCATGCCTGTACTGCACTGAGCATTTTGCCGATTCATCCTTGTACTGTACAGGCCATACTCCTTTCTTAGAACTTGCTGAAAAACTATGTGGTTTCCTTGAAAAAACAGCTTAGGCTGTGTCTGCCATGTGCTTAGGCCTGCTTCTGTTTGCCACATGTTGCATGCTATCTATGTTTGCTCTGGATCCTGCTAAAATCATGCTCTTGCCACTCACAAGCATACTTGTATACCTTTCTGTAACTTCATGAATTTGACAAATCTCAGTAGCTTTACATATCATTAAATCACTATCACAAAGCAAAATCTTTCTCACAGCAGCACTGTTAATATCATACACAAGCTTGTCTTTATCAACTCATCTTTTAAGTCACCAAACCGACACATTTTAGCTTTGTTTCTCAGGTCAGTAATATAAGCTGCAAATGTTTCCCTGATTTCTAATCTCTTGTGTAAAACAAATGCCCGTCTAAAATAATATGCGTCTGGGGGTTGCACATATCACTGAATTTGTGCTTCAAACATTCGCGGGCTTCCCTTGAGTCAGCCTGTACAATAATATGATGATTTTCACCCTCTCCCCCATATACTGCTAGTGCATGCACAAATGAACACTCTCTTTCAATGACCTCTGACCCCAGGTAGGTTTAGCAAAATGAATGCCCTGGTGCATGCATCTTTGTCAGAATAAGCTGCTTAAATAAAAATATTGTACTCTTGCCCAAATATTTTCCAGTTCTCTTTAATATTCTGATCAAATATAAGTGGTGAGAGCTTTTGAAATCAATCTGCAATATTAACACATACCAGTGAAGGATGTTTTACAAATATGCATGAATACACACACATACACATATGCCAGAATTGTATGCCAATACATGTAACTTTGCCCAATGGCACAACAAGCCTCTGAATGACTGAATTTTGCAAAATAAGTTTCTCGGCTACCTTGACACTCTCAAAATTGTCGTACAGCAAAAGTTATTTATCATCATTTTATGAAACATCTCAAATAACTGAACTGTGCAAATGAATTGGGCAGAAGAACCTCACAGTAAGAAACATTTCAAACCAACTGCATTTTGCAAATAAATATTACACGGCACACTGAAACTTCCCCAAAATGGCAGTACTTTGCTAGATAATTCTTTATAGTGCAAGAAACATTCTGTAATGGTGGCCCTTTACAAATAGACACACCCAGCACAAGAAGCTTTTTGAAATGACTGTACTTGACTGCACTTTACAAATTAGTTGCACTTTGTATATAATTAAACTCTTTGGAATATATACACAGTAATATGCACACACTGTAAGCACTTTTACACACTTTGAGATACTTCAAATAACTCTAGTTATGCCCTTGAGACAATAGGAAGTCACAGTTATGCCAAAACGCAGCACTTTACCAAAAAACATGCAGTTGTCTTGTTTTATTTATGTTTAAAGTGCCCTTTTTTACTCTTGTTATATTCGCTTTATTCGTTTAATCTCTTTTCATGCCCATTGCACTCTTCTTGTGCTCATTTTACTCGAAACATGCCTGGTTTGCCTTAAATGCATTGATTTCACTTTACACATACTCGTTTACTTTAAAAATATTAATTTTGCTTTAAACATGTTCATTTTGTCAAATATCTTAATCTTAAACATTTCACTTAATTCATAAACCTTTTGTGCCTCTTGCTTGTTTATGCAGTTTTTGCCATTGTAATGCTCCATTTTATCTGTTTTATAAAGTGGACTGTGCAAGTTTTCATTATCTTTGTTTCTTTTCTGGCTCTTTTTTGTGCTAGTTTCTTTTAGTTTAGCTTCATTGTTATCTGTGCACCTCATGATTATAAATATCAATCTCTGGAATCTCGGTTCTGACACCATGTCACTTGTCTTGTTTTGATATAATAAACGAGTCTTCGTGGGTTCTGTTCAAGCAGCTTTATTATGTACAAACACATTACTATTATACCTATTAACTTTAACTTCGGTAACTTATATACAAACTAACTACATTTGTTCTCACATGCTTACTCTCTGGCTGGACTTTCAAAATGGCACTAGGTTCAACACGTGTCCGTTATATATATATATATATATATATATATATATATATATATATATATATATGTGCACTTTCATCACTTGCTATGCTTCTTAAAGACACACGCACAGTGTGCACTACAATATCCATATTCTGTCATATTCATATTTATATGTTTCAAAATTTTATCATAATTTAATATTTTAATTTCATCTAACTTTTCCCATAGTTTTTGATTCTTATACATTTCAAGAGCACATGTTCAGTTGTTTCAATTTCACCACAATAATTATATATTCTTTGCTGAATTCTTTTATATGGCATGCTTGCTTTAATAGGCAATTTACATTAATCTCCACATTAAGTCTTTGCATTAGTACATTTTTTATTTCATACAAGCTTGGTTTTAATAGCACTTCTTTTTTCATTATCAAAAAATTTCCATAGATAGATATAATAACATTCCCTCATTATATTTTCATACCATTCTTTCCCGTCTTTTTCTACATTTACCGTTTTTAATTTCCACAGTAATATCTTATTTTGATCATTTTTAACTTCATTATTGATAACAGTCTTACATCTTTTCCCATGTCTTAGGTTTGTCCAAAGTTCTTATTTAAATTTTATTTTATCATTTACTATATTTCTGCTTTCTTCTTTTAATTCTTTCAACACTTTATACAGATTAAATGAAGCCACATGTACTGTTGGGTGTACTAATCCTAATCCTCCCTCTTTTTCTTGGACATACAAGATTCCTTTTCTCACCGGGTTCATTCTTGATCCTCATATACATGAAAATATCATCAATAACAATTCTTTTTCATATTTCACTGAATCATGTATGTACCTGCTAAGTAGGAAATCTTTCCTAGTAAGATAGAATTTATTAAGTAAACCTTTTTCTTACATGATAATTTATATATCTTCCCAAAAATACACATTTTTCCTAATTTTTGTAACAGTCTATCCCATTGTGCCTCCTTTTTTATGTAGTTCCCAACTGTTATTCCTAATATTTCCACTTCTTCTTTGTTAAACTTAATACCTTCTATCTCATCTAACGATCTAAATCCTTGACTTTTGCACTTGTTTAAACTCAAACCAAGCATTTTTAAGTATCTGTTTAATTTCTTAATTCCTATTTCCATCCATTTCTTATTTTTAGTAACTAAAAGTGTATCATCTGCATAAGTAGGGATCACTGGTATATAAGTACTCTCTATCATCCTATGGCTTGCTCTTTCCATATTTTAATTCATTGCACTTACAATCAGTTTCATTATTAACATGAATAAAGTACTGCTTGCAGAGCGGCCTTGTCTTATGCCACATTCTAATCATATTTATTTACTTAACCATCCATTTAGTATTATTTTAATAATATTACTGTTGTATATTTTCATATACTGATCTAATTTGTCACTTACATTATAATCCTTTAATATATTCCATAATGTATCATATTGTATTCTATCAAAAGCTTTGTTTACATCTCTGATTAATATTTTGGCGTCCATTTTTTATTTATAATGTCCTCTAGTACTTCTTTTAATACCCATAATAAATCTTGGCTTCCTTTTTTCCCCAAAATCATAGTTTCCATCATTCTATTCATAACTTTAGTTAATCTTTTTTTTCCTATTACTCTCATAATTATTGTATAATCTGTATTATTTAATACTATTGGTCTTCAATTCCTAATATCTTCTTTCTTCCCTTTCTTCCATATAAATTTAATAGCTCCCATGCAAATATCTTTTTCATTTATCCCTTCTTCCAACCATTCATTTAGAACCTTTATAAAACATAACGTCTACCAATTTTTTATATTGTAATACATATGATACTTAATTCCATCTAGGCCCATTGTGTTTTCCTTATCCAAGTATTTGAAAACTTTAACAGTTTCTCCTATACTTATACTTTTTTTCCATAATCTCATTCTCATTTTTACTCAGCTTACTAACTTCCCATATTTATTTCTCTTTTATCTCTTTCTTCTTAAATATATTTTATATACTTTTCTATTACTTCAAGTATTTCTTTTTGTGTATTTACCATGTATTCCTTCACTGTTTTCCATTTATTTTATTACTCTCTCATTTTCTTTTACCATTTTGTTCAAATATGGAGCCACTTCTTCCCCATTGCCCTTGTCAAAGTTCCCCTTACACAGTGGTGGCTCGTGATATTGGACTGCAGGACTGCAGCCCCTCCAGCTGTAAAATAAAATACAAAAATCGCAGAACTCATGCATGCCTGGTTAGTAACTTGAATCTGGTCTGCTCTTTAACCAGTCTGGATTCAGGAAGAAGGCAGCAGTCCACAGAAACCCCAGAAGTCTATGCGGTTACAACCGCATAGACTGGAAGGGGACTGGACTGCAAGGTCTGCAGTCTGTGCATGATTCCAGCACTAGGAAACAGGAACTGGCAGCATGCATGATGCACATTCCGGTGTCAACATCAAGGATCCTCCGAGAAGCTTCAGTTTACTGTGGCAGACGCAGAGGATGCGTCCGAGGAGCGGAAACAATTCATTTTACATCAAGATCCTCTGAGGAGCTTAATTCATTTATTTTACATTCAGTTTACTGTGGCAGCAGCAGAATCTGAGGAGCAGAAACAATTCATTCTGTGGCAGAAGCTCGGGTCAACGATTCAGGTAGTGTGTAAAGCCGGGATTGTGCTTGTGGCCTAAATGGATATTCTGTCTTTCCTTTTTTTATCTTTCTATGTCGAGGGATAATTTTTCAATGCACATATTGCCGTTTTGATTTAAGAATGCACCTTAGCTTCACATATCAGCAGATATTGTATTTGATTAGTGGATTTAATGAGGGAAATATTGCACAGAAATGTTTCTTCTCACTCTCACATATATATTACTGGTAGTATAGTTGTACTGGTGAATGATATGTTCTTATAACTGTTTGTTAGTGACTCCAAGTTTTATTATTCACACTTTTTTAACCTGCATCGTTTTGTTGACTGTAGTTTTTAGATACATGTACATGTGCAGGAAAGATCGAGTTTGACAAAACTAGACTCGCAAATAACAGTTAACTGTCACGATTTGTACTTGTGTAAACAAATGATACTGCCATATATGGGCAAGCAACAAGCAAGCAAAATAAAAGCCTAAGAGATCTACCATATGTATAAATGGAAATAGGCACAATTTTGTGTGTGTGTGTGTGTGTGTGTGTGTGTGTGTGTGTGTGTGTGTGTGTGTGTGTGTGTGTGTGTGTGTGTGTGTGTGTGTGTGTGTGTGTGTGTGTGTGTGTGTGTGTGTGTGTGTGTGTGTGTGTGTTATCCTAAAACAATAGACATTTAAACACACTTAAACTGAAAATATAAAAAAAATGCATCCTCTGTTTATGCCCACCATGGGAAAAAGACTTTCAGCAAAGGGCGAATCACACTGGATCACTTTAGTGATTCCTATTTCAAGGAAAGCTTGTGTGTGTGAGTATGTGCAAGATTGAGGATGTTATACTGTGTGCAGATTAAGTCTGGATCAGAAAATGTGTGTGTGTATGTGTGTGTGTAATGCCCCAGATGATATATACTGGTGGCCAGAAAGAACTCAGGATACCTGGTGGTGGTTAGAGAATACCTTGGACTTGAACCCTGTACCTTAGGTGCAGGTAGTAAGAGCGTAAATTCATTAACCACCACCATTTATGAAAACTTTGCAGATTTTTCCCTCATATTTATGTTCTGTTCTGTTCCTCATAAAATCTGTGGTTTGGTTCCTGGATTTTTAATTTATTAAATAGTTGATGGTGCAGTGGTTCAGTGGTAGCATTGTTGCCTTACAGCTATAGGTTCTCTGGTTTGATTCTTTGCTGGGGTGTCTTCTGTGTGGAGTTCGCATGTCCTTCCTGTGTTTGTGTGGGTTTCCTCTGGGTGCTCTGGTGTCCTCCCATGTTCCAAAGACATGTGTCTGGAGTGTTTCTCACTGGGCCTCTGCTGAAAATTTGCTTTTGTTCCAAGTCAGACTTTCCTGGTTAACAAATGTTAAATAAATTAAAATGACAGGCATTTGCATTTCAGACTTCATATTCTTCAGAAAGTACATGGTAACACAAAACCTTTATTCTAGCAATTGTCTAAGTTTATAATATGAATATTTGAAATTTGTCCCTATTTTTGGGACTGTATTCTCCCATTATTGTCTCCTTCCAGGTTTGTTGTGCTAAGGTTGAGAGCTATGGTGAGAATTGAATTCACTAAATGGTATCCATTTAAGTTTTAGTCTTCCTGTTTTTCACAAATCATCTGATTTGGCATAGTGGTATGTTGCTCTGACTGTTTTGCATAGGGTCCTGGGTTCAAGACTCGGCAGTGAAATGTATGGTAGTAACACAGCATTTTATTCTAGCAACTTTCCAAGATTATACAAGCAATGTTTAAAATGTGTCCCTCATTTTTGAACTTTTGCCCTCCCTCAGTAAATGTTGGCTTTTTCTAGATTTCTTGTGCTGCAAAGTTGAGAGTTACAGCTGAGTGTCAAGCAGATTTTAGAAGGAGCTGAGAGCTGCAGGGGAAAAAAGTTTAGTGCTGCTTATGGTGAGTCTGCTTGCATTGTTGATAGCACAACAGGTAGTGTACTTGCTTTTGATGCAGAAGGCTGTGGCTTCTACTACCACAGTATAGAGATACATTGTTGATACTGTACTGTGTTGTAAAGGGGGTGCAGTCTTTTTTGGTGAAGATACCTAGTAACTATGAACCCATTATCAGTTTGCCATCCATTTCCTATTGCAAGATTACTAGCATAGCATTTTTTTATGTAACATAGCAATTTATTCCACATGGGCAACAGGCACTTTATTTGTAGATGAAACGATAAAATATAAAGTTATTTGCTAGCAGCAACCTCTTCATTAGTTTTTTAGATGACTTTTACTTCTTCAGAGATTGTGCATATTTACTGATACTGGTGGATTGTAGAAGTTTGAATAGACTTTTATGATGGAAATGTTCTGAATTGGGCAGTTTTGTCATTACTGGTGCATGCATTTTGTTTCATTGTTTACTGGAAAAAATGTTCAAAACAATAAATTTAAAATGCCATTTAACAACTGTACTGTATTATACAAGGAATATAATTTAATACAATCAAGAAGGTGTATCAAAGAGCACATGTATGTTTCATGTGCAAGGGGCCTATGATTTGAAAACAGCCCAAAGTTAATCTTTATCTGCCACTGGAAAAATGTGAGTTTCAATGCTGTTTCAATGAATGTGAGTTTCAAGGGCAGAGAAGTTTTAACGCTAAGTTTATTTTCATTGAGACTGCATTGCTTTGTTTGTCAGATATCAGTTAGTGTTTGTGCTGTAAAATGCAAAATAAAACTTTCAAATGAAATCCAAATCATCGTAGAAGTAAAGCAGTATGCACATTGCAGTGTTTATGGTAAATGGGGTGAAATAGCCAAGTAATGGGTGTTGGAATGGCTGCAGGGGGGAGGCTCCATTCGACCATGATTTTGTGAGGGGGAAGGGCGGCAAACTCAAAGACAGCCCCAGCTGAACTTTACCTCTGAAGTGCCCAGATTTTTGCGGAATGAATAGATTTTTGCTTCTTATTTTTGGTTTGTTCCTCATAAAATGTACGGCAAATCATTTAGGAATGAAGTCACTAAATGATGACAGACATTGAGTTTCAGACTTCATAGCCATCAAAAAAATGCATGCTAAAGCAAGACATGTTATTCTATCAACTGTCTAAGTTTATACAAGAGCATTTTTAGCACTGTTTGTATGTTCCCCAAATATATTTGGCCTTGTCCAGATTTCCCGCATTAAGAGGTTGAGAGGTACATGCAAATAAATCGCTTTATAGAATTAGACATATCCTAACCTCTCAACTGTCCCCGATGTTGGCTCAAAATGTTGCTCTTCCCATAATAATCCTTCCGCAAAATGGCAATTTTTGAAGAAAACATGGAGGGTTTGCAATTAATAAATAATTTTAATGATCAGAGTTATAGATTACTTTTATTTCAGAAATGCATGTATATTCTCTTATTTTGTCAACTGCTCAAGTTAACAGTACTAATATTAAAAAAGCTTCCCTTCTTTGACAGGTTCCCAGCTGTATTGTGTGGCTATTTTATATTTTTGCATCACATTTTTGGTCTGTTTTTCATAAAATTGTGTTTTTCTGGCAAATTAGTGGCAAATCATTAAAGATTAAAGTTAGAAAATAATGACAGACATTTGAGTTTTAGATTTCATACCCTTCAGAAAATTCATACTAATGCAAGACCTACTACTATTCTATTATCTTTCTAAGTTTATAAGAGCAATATTTAAAAATTATCCTTATTTTTGGACCTTTGTCCCACTTCTCTGCATGGCTTTGTCCAGATTTCTTGCTCTGAGGTTGATAGGTATGACAAATGTGTCAGAGCCATCACTGTCAGCCTTAGACATTTCAAATTGTGACATACTTGTTGCACCCCACTCCCCCATGTAGTGACTCTGGATGTGTCCAAGCAAGGCAAGGAGCAGTCATGCAGTGTAAGTGTGAAGAGTATTCCCCCATCCAAGGTAGACACAAGTACTACAGTGGCTTTTCATTCATCTGTCCTTGATTTTGCAGAATGTTCCGGTTTTCTGTCATATTTTATACTGTTGATTTATTCTTCTTATTATTCAGAAAATGCATGCTGTTGCAATGCCCTTTTGCTCTGTCTTTAACTAGCAATGCTTTAATGACCATCAGGTAAGCTTGTCTGGGATTATAAGATGCAAGTAAGCTTTAATAAGCATACTGTTAAAGAACTATCAACACTGAAAGCCTTTTTGTTGTTGCCATGCAGAGAATATTTACATAACTAGATAACGTATAAGCCTTAGGTATTGAACTGCATATGACAGCATTTGTAATAAAGGACAGGATTACAGTATTTTCAGAAGCTCATTACATTTGTTAGAGACTTGCAGTCATCTTTGCAGGCTTTACCCGTAAACTAAACAGAATGCCAATCTATCATGTGTGGTCCATAACCTGTGCAGTAATCCTTTAAGCAATTTATCTTGAGCTTGTTTCTTGTTTGCTGTTACTTTGATCATGTTTTCCCCATGAAACAAGTAGATAGTTGTTGTCAGGCAGCAGGTCTTTTTTCGATAAGAAACATTTATACAAGTGGGGGCATCACAGAGATTACTACTTTCAGCATGTCACTTGATACTTTTATAATGCTGAATATAAATTATAATTAGAACTGCAGTGCAAGGAAAAGTGGTTTGAGTTGAGTGCTGCTTGTGTTTTTATACTTGATTTTGACTGGCATTCCAGTAATGTATTTAAAATGTAATTTATTTTTTCATGCCTCACAACTGTTTTGTTTCCATCACGATATTAAGAAAGCTGTCATGTAGCTAATGCTTTGAAATATTTTTTCTTCTACACTTCATTTTGTCTTGATTGGACTCTTGTAATGACGGTTTGGCACTCAGGGCAGCATATTTAATTAAAGTTCCAGTTGTTGTGGTTTTGAACACAGCTCCACCCCTTTCTAGTTGGCCACATCCCTTCCCATTATCCACACCCATTCATCTGTCTCCTGCAGCCCCACTTTGATTTGAAGTCACCAGCTGCCACCGCCCTTACAGTATAAATACCATCTGGGGTCTTCCCTGAAAAGAGGCCACTATCCTAGTCAGACTAAGCTAGTTAACATAGGTTAGAGGATAGATAAATAAATGCGTTTATTTGCCCTTGATGAGACAAGGAGCAGAAGGACACTGTTTCCTGATGTTTTCTGAATGGGCATTGTGAACAGGACTTCCCTGATTGGTCTGGTCATGCTTTTTGTTGAGAACCTCCTCAAGGCCTTTGTGCAGTTTGGATTTCTGTTGTGTTGAACTGCTGTAGCTACTATCCAGAGTAAATACTAAGAAAAGACTATAGCAAGTATAGTGAACCCAGGGACATCGGGTACAATACTACTTCTCAGTGAACAGCTTGGGGTTATTGCTACTACATTTTATTTGCAGCAGCAGTGCAACTGTGGTGAGACCAGGAAAAGTACTCAGGCAGTAGCCAATAAGAGAATTACCATTATTCTTCATTCCTGGCAGACCTAACTCTTTCTTTTCACTAAGTGATGCTAGACTAGTTATGACTAATTTAAGTTAACAATACCACCATAGACGCTTCATCCATAAATCTTCAGGGTCTACTGTAATACTCTTCCTCCAACTCTTTGATGAGTTCTAGTCCTCCACCTTCTGGCAACATGGGTCAGACCTCTGTTCTCACCCCATCTGTTGCCACTCTGATCACATTAGGTGTTCTAAGGCAGTGAATTAATTGCCTTATGCTTACCAACTGCTAACTGCCTCTACTAGTTGAATGTGAAATAGATGTAAATATTTAAGAAACATGGAAGCAAACCTCTCCACAACACATCAGTCACAACATACCACTAGGTCCATAACTTATGTTGGGGCTGTAAAGAAACACTCTTAGAGATCCCAGTCTCCAGGACACAAGGCAATACCTATTCCTTCACAAGGTAAATATATTGTAGATCCACACAGCTCAACAAAGAGTCACCAAGAAAGCAGATCTGAGCCCATGAAGTCCACTGATTATGTCTCTATACAGGGAGATCTTTTTTTCATAGGTGATTCTATACTTAGGCATATAGACTCCTGACTCACCATATAAGGATAGGGTGACTGTAGGCTGTTTTTATGGTGCCAGGATTCTTGATGTCACTAGAGCCATAAAGGCCCTTAAACCAGACAAATATGACTATGACCTAGAGGTTGCCCATGTAGGAATGAAGGACTGCAGGCAATATACCCAAATAACCATATAAAGAGACATAATGGAACGTACTATGTATGCTTTAGAGGTAGGAATGACACTAGTCTTGAGTAGTTTTGTCTCTTCACCTAGAAAGATACCTAGATACCTAGACAAGAGAACTGGCTTTAGCAATTGACTAAGTAGTTGTTGCCATTATTAAGGCATCCATGTATATGTTGGCTTGGGATTAAATGGTAGGTAAGACTTCCTGTTTTCTCAGAGATGATTTACAAGTTACATACTGGCTAAAGCCTTTTCTGTCCCCATAGTGCCTTTTTAGGCAGAGGCCCACTGTTGGACATTTCTACATAGCAAACTCAAGCTCCAATTTGCAGGCCCTCCTGCAACTCAAACACATTCATAACTGTGTAGTTACTAAGACTTAGTTTCAGTGCAATGACAGCAGTCTCTTTATACTAGGGCTTGCTGCCTGGCATTCCTTCAAGACCATAGGTAACTGTTGGGCAGTATGTATATTTATCAGAAATATGATTACCTTGTCAGATTACCCACAGCCATAACTTGGAGCTCCTGGAGATCTAAACCACTATCATTTCATTGCTAGGTACAGTCCCTATCAATGTTTCTGAGGAGTTAAATATTAAACCAAATACCTTCAGAGTAGGATATTTCAAGCATTAACTGGCATGCTTACCTCTAACAATGAATATTCTAAGCATTTCTGGACTTTGGTGATGTCAATGCACTAGAGTAAATTGTAAAACTATCCACTAAACACTGTAATATCCTTGACCTGATCCTTACCAATCTAGCTCCTGCTTGTACTCCACTCAGCATCTCTTCATCCCTAGTTAAATCTCAACAGAAGTCAAGTAGTCTTCTCTGCCAGGCCTAGTGGTACTAATCCAGTACCAGATGAGACCATCTTTAGGGCCTTCAGCAAAAACCTACTTCAGATTGTATAAAAGATATGCACAATTCCCAACAATACCAAGCAAATAGGTCCATTAGAAAGGGACACCTCATTCACATCTAACATTTACCACCAACAAAAGAGCTGCACAGAAAAGCAAAGAAATGTCAGTACCTGTCCACAGAGCTGGATTATGGTTAAATGGAGCTATAAGCAGGGTAATAGACTGGGCCTCCACCAAACCAGAAAACATATCCCATTTCTTGGCTTTCTGTCCTCAGTTACCATAAAACCTGACAGTGCACATACTATTTCTTTGTTAATTTACATTGATCAGAGAAATTCAAATTTAATTTAAAAATCTTATTTCAAATTTTACAGCAAAAACACTGGCAGCCCATTAAACTGCAAGACATGTCAGGACTCATTATCACACAGCATATGGCAAAGCATTAATTAACATTTGTGTGAAGGGTGCAAGAATTTAAAAGACAAATATGCAACCCATTTGCTGACAGCATGGAGCAGCCCAGTGGTTGCAAGTGTCCCTTTACAGCGGCAGCCTAGGAGCATGTGTCTTGTGAAATGTCTTGGTCAGCATCACACACTAGACAGATGAATGCTGAGAGAATCAAACCTTGCACCACCGAAGCAAGCCACAGCCTTACTCATCTGTACAAAGTACTAGATGGACTGTTGTAGTCCTACACAGTGCATTTCACACTCATTTACCCGCATAACAAAAAACATGTTAATTAAAAATGTATTCACAGTTAAAATATTAACATTAAACTCAGACTTCATTCTGTCCAGTTTATTCACAGCCAGATGATAAACACATCAGTAGTCAACAAATCAATGAATCAAGACTTATACTCAAAGAACATGACTGATATGATGACGTTACTGTTTACTGCCATGGATTCTTTCCTTTAGCCCATAACTATTGTGGGTTCCAGGAACTAAGCCTTTATACACGCATCAGTTACACCCACTTGCATGACTGTACACCTCAGATATCTGCTAGAGAACAAGTGAATGAATACAGCTGTAAGAAATATACCAGTGAAACTCATTGCAATCCCCTTCATCCCTCTCATATTCTTAGCACAAATTAGAGAAAAAGACAAGTAACAGATTTTAAAAGTTTCTCTTATGTACTTAGAAAGTTGTTAGAATAAAATGCTTTGCATTAGCAAACATTTTTCTGAGGGTTATGAAGTATGAAATTGCTGCCTGTCATTATTTAATAATTGCCATCCACAATAGTTTTAGAGAAACCATATATTTTAAAGGAATGGGCAAAAACGTCTCTCTGGTTCTTGCTCAAGAATTTTGGACAAAGCCTAAAATAATGAGTGGACAAAGGCACACATTTAAATACATTTTTCTTTTATATATTTGCTGACTAAGTAAACTCACTACATAAAGTCTTCCTTTTTAGGGATGACCCAGGTGCATTGTCTGAGTGACCTGCTTAAAGGCTTACCTTAGGCAAATGGAGGTGTACTTTACTTTTGACTGCAGGAAGCAGTTTAATAGCTCAGAGCCTTAAGTGCCAGACAATTGCAATTAACCTGAAATTCATTTTCTGAGCAAGAGCTATAAAACTGTAATGACTAACATTAATGAAAATGAAGAAGTTAGGGAATGTCTGACAATTACTGCAATTTTTTTTAGGCTCTGTGCTCTTATTGAGGTGCTTGCTGTAGTCAAGGGTACAGGGTTTGATTCTTCTTTACTCAATTTGCTTAGTTTGACTTTGAGCAAGTCACATAACTGGATAGTATTTATGGTGTAGATAATATATGTGTTTTTTGAATAATAGGTCACGTTTTGCTGGATCCAGCCCTGCTTGTCAGCCCTAAATATTCAGGAATAACCCTAACTGTTGGAACTTTTGAATTAATAAATTGAATAACAAAAGAAAAAAAATGATGAAAAGTTGAAAGACATCCCTATCCCCTTGTCTCAGAATCACACTGAAACATGCCAGCAAGGAATTTAAGAAGTACAGTTAAAAAAATGCACAGCAGAGCATGAGCTTAAGGTCTGTAGATACCAAAGAAAACTACATATCTTTCTTCACTTACGTCAAGAAATTAAGGAATAATGTCCAAAAAAGTACTGTGCTCATCTATAATGATATCACATGTTGCAATCCCAAGGATGTAGCCAATATATTAGCAGACATTTTAGTGCTTACTTTACCCCTTCTACCCATATTGCTTCCCCTGTATGCCAGAAAATTTAGTTTCATGTGAAGTCAACTTGGAACAAGTCTTAAAATTCCTGACAAAGACTAAAAATAATACTACCATGGGATCAGACAATATACCGGGCTGCATTCTCATCAGTGCCAAATATTTACTATTTGCACCCCTACTTAAATGTTTCAAACTCAGCCTAGCCACAGACTTTGTGCCCTTTGCATGGCGAATAGCCACTGTGACTCCCCTACACAAAGGTGGCCCTTTGTAGATCCAAGCAATTACAGGTCCATCAGCCTCACCAACCTTACATGCGAAGTCAGGGAATGTTTCATAACAGAACTCATACACGTAGACATAGACAGCTTAACTGACCCAGATTCCTAGCAGTTTGGTTTTGTGAAGGGCAGGACATATTATCTGAATCTAGTAAACGTCTGTGACAGTGGTTACTGAGTGCACATGGCTCACCTCAGTCTGGCTAAGGCTTTTCACTCTATCTCCATGCTGGCTTGTTAAAGTGTTAGATTTAATTTAAACCCCAGGTTGGGAAAGTTGCTGATACCATCTCTGAATGTAAAATTGTATCTAGTTAGGTATCACTGCTATTAGTGTTGGGCCCTCTCTTGTCTGCCATTTATTTGGCAAAACGCTAATTAAATATGACAGAAGTTTGTTTCTTTTGGCTTTTCCCGGTTAGGGGTCGCCACAGCGGAACTGCGGTCTGCTAATGATTGTTAGTGGATTTTTATGTACCGGGTTACCAGCCCTGATGCACAACCTTCAATGAAGGCACGCTCATTCACGCATGCCTCCACACAGAACACACTCTAGCTGAGAATCGAACGGGACAACATCTTGCTATGAGGTGACAACGCTACAGCAGCACCACTACTGAGCATGAACCTGCAAAACAAAAGTTAGAAAGATAAGACTTATCAACAAAACTATGTTAAAAAGAATCAGCTAAACTGATCTCCAAAAGAAAGACCACCAATCTTTTCATCAAAATGTTGCCTATCACATTGCATAGTACTGAACTTAAACTGTACAGTCTGTAGTTACCAGCATCAGTTTTGCAAGTCTGATAGTAAACAGAGAAGACTTTGAGCTGTAAATGAGTTGTTTCCTGTCATCAAGAGTTTGATTCCCTTAGTCTCTATTGACTTATCCATGTGACTTTGAGCAAGTCACTTAACCTGACAGTTCTCCTAGATTGACTGTAATGGAGGTCCTTATGGATTAGTGTTGTGTCCTACTTTATAACTAAATGATGCATGAATAAATGAATGAATGTACCATCAAACATGAGAAATGTAGTCACAATTCTCCAAAACAGCAACTCAGTGCACACACACTAGAAATATGATATAGTCAGTATCAGAGAACTCTGCAAAAGTCCTGCATTCCTATCATGGAGTCCTGTCTAGCTTCACTGCTTTTTCTTCTTTAAATTTAGGTGAATATCACTTAACCTTTTTCTCATCAATAAACTTATTTCTCTGTTCTTTCCTTTTCATATATCTGTTACCCTCCCATTTTAGTTACCCATCTTAATGTTTCTTAGTAGTTACTGACACCAGTCTCACTAATCTCTTCAGTGGGTTCATTATCCTCTTTTATCTCAGTTAACGTTGTCTCCTCACAGCAAGAGGTTCTCCCGTTCGATTCTTCGCTGGAGCGCCTTCTGTATGGAGTCTGCATGTCCTCCCCACAGTTGAGTGACGTTTAAAGACATGCAGGTAGGTGCGTGCATGAATGGGTGTGCCTTCTTTGAAGGTTGGGCATCAGGCTGGCAACTCGGCACCGTAAAAAATCCACTGCCAATCATTAGCAGACTGGAGTTCTGCTGTGGCGACCCCTAACCGGGAAAAGCCGAAAGACATTAGTAGCGTTTGCTTCTGCCTTAACTATGTTATATAGTTCACTTCTGTCATTCCTCTATGCTAGGTATCTAAAACAGTCTTATTACATTTACTAATAATCCTTGTTAGTTCTTTTTCCATTTCTGGCTTTGACAGTTTAACCAACATCTTTCACTCTCAGACTAGCTTCAAAGTAAATTAGCTGTACTTCCTGTCACATAATTTGCATTCATTTTAAATGAATGCCATTTTTATTACATCCTTTTAACAACAGTAGCAAAGATTACACAATAACATTACAACTTAACATCACAAAGATGAATATGAGTAACTGGTATACCATTCTCTTAATTTGTTCATAATTCTACCATTAACAGTTAGTAGTACTTTCAGCCTTATTAGGTGCATACATCTTTATTCACTGTGGTGGCTTCCATGAACCCATCCCCTCATATGTTGATAATAGCCAAGGTTTGCATTATAAACCAAAAAAATCATATTATGCTCTGAAGTCACCAAAAAAAAAAATATTGATAGTGTGACTAATTATTTTATTACATTATCCCAGCTAGTTTTCCACATCTGCTATGGCTTTTCTTTAACTGCACATACCTTTTCCACATTTCCAGCATAAAGATGCTATTGATATAGACTGATTTACTTGCTATAAATACAGTCTATGAAAACATTTTATCTACTGGAGTTCAGTCCCATCAGTAGAAGACTTAATCTCCATCTTGTACACAGTGCTACTGCCTAACCCACAGACACTGCTATGTCTGGACTGTTGTCTTTTGATAAAAATCTTGCTTGGCAGCTATTTCACATCCATTATTTGCCACTAATGCCTTAACACCTCCCTTTTCTAGAATCATCCTAGTCTTCTTAATGTGTAATTATAGACAACACAACTATGAATAAGTGACCTGATCTCTACATAAAAATATATCAAACGCTTTTCATATACTATTTATTTGTATTGTCACAATGCTTGTTTTCTCTAAATATATTGAAAATCAATTAATATAGGAATAACTGCTTAGCTTCAGCTAAAAGTTCACAGCTGGATGAGCAAAATAATGCTGACAAGGTGTGTGCAACTTGAGTAGCTTCTGCGTTATTGTAAGTTGTTTAAACACAATGCAAAATTAATATTCACCGTGTTTCTAGAACATATAAAATGCAGTTTAAGACCTAGAATCCAATGAACTTGACATCTATAATGATTATTTTCTGTTTTGCAGCTTGCCATTTTGACTTTGTTAGTAACTTCCATGGTTTCACTGTTATGAACCTTTGTTCAGACTGTTACATTATAATTTGATTTTGTCAAAAGCCACAAGATGCAGCCATTGGAAGTTAGTGAACAAAGCATCAAGAGCTCCATTGGAGGAAACGAGTTTAAACCCTAAACAGACTTCTTTAATTAAAAAAATCTCTATCATTGGTGTAGTAAACCTACTTTTAGTTGTACCTTCACATTGTACCAAAACTCCCAAAAGTCATACTTGTTTAAAGGAAAACTCCACTTTCTCCTACAGATTAACTAAACTCTTATCTTGGTTTTCTCCCTACGGTATGGTTCTAGTATTGTATAGGTACCAGAAACCTGATTATACTTTATAAAACTTTAAATTTCTTGCCTTGGAATCAAAGGAAGGGAAAGACCCCCATTTTTTCTCCAAGTTTAATTTCTCACATAATTTGCAGAGGAATTTGTCTCTGCCTGCATGACATACCACCAGGTTGACGTGCCAGATAGAGACAAAAAAAGGTCTTTCACACTAAGTGAAGGCCCCCTCAAAAAGATCCCTATTAAACACAAGTAGCTCCGTGTTTGGTGATTTTTGATTTGCCCGTATGTTGGTATACGAGCCAATCAAAACAAATCACAAAACGGAGCTACTTCTGTTTAATGTGGAACTGCAGTAGTTCCGCATTAAACACAAGTAGCTCCGTTTTGTGATTTTTTTGATTGGCTCATATACTGGCATACTGGTCAATCAAAAAAAACAAAGCGGAGGATATTTCGCTGGGGTTTTAACTGGCAGAGCAGGACTCAGGATGGGGCTGCTGACACCAGGACAGTCCCATTCAAATAGGGATGTCTCGCAACCCTGCATACCACAGACACAGAAATCTATAGTTTGCCCTGTCAGGTACTGCTGATAATCTTATATGAGTAATTCATCCTACTGATGTCAAGAACACAGCACATACTGTAAAAAAGGCAGAGAGGTGTGAAACTATTTTCCACTGATTCACAGCTGCTTCAAATGTAGCCATGCCTCTAATAGCAAAACAGAGCAATTAGATCAGTCAATAGTTTAAGCAATCAACAGTGCCCAACAGGGTTTGTGTTATTGTGAAAATACCACCCACCCAGGGATATTCTGGGGCGCAATGCCACAGTTGTAGGGTATCTACACCCCTGGAAGGGCGTTATTTCCACAATAACACACACACCCTGGAGGGTATTATTGTGCAGAAAGAATGGTCTGTCTGTAAAATTGTTGTGTTTTATTTATTTATTTATTTTATTATTACTATATTTTTATATGTAAAAGAGTTTCTCTACCAAATGTTTCAAACTTGTTGTAGTATGTGTTAGTGGTGTTAGAGGAAGCATTTTACATCCAAAATATAACACTTAAAAAATGCAGAATGTCCAGATTTGTGGCTCATATGTTTGGTCCCTTTCTCATTAAATTTGTAGTTTTCTGGAAAATCACTGGGGAGAGTTTCAGACTTCACATCCTTCAGAACATGCATGCTAATGAAAACATTGTTATTCTAGCAACTTTCTAAGTTTATAAGGCTGATATTTAAAATATGTCCCTATTTCTGGTCCTTTGTCCCCTTATTATTTGTGGGCCTGTCTAGATTTTTCTTGTACAAAGAGGTTGAGAAGTATGGTCAAGAGGTACACAGACCTCTTAACTCATGCTGCTACCGCCAGGGATCACTCTCACTCTTCACACACACACACACACACACACACACACACACACACACACACACACACACACACACACACACACACACACAGTCTCTTCTACTTTTATGCACACATTCACTCACATGCAGACAGAAACATAAACACACATACACACTTTTTTGATTTGATTTATTTTTTTAACATTCGTTAAACAGCAAAAGCGCTGCTTAGCGAGTGTAAGGTAACGGCTCGACCAATCTCTCTCTCACTCTCATACACTCATAAACTCTTACACACAGACATAAACACATACACACACAGTTTTTTTTATTTAATTTTTTTCCTTTTTTATTTTACACTTGCAAAACAGGAAAAGTACTGCTTAGTGAGCCTAAAATAATGGAGGCCATTAGATTATTTTCAGTCAGAGCTCCACAGCAGCTTGATATGCTGCTGTGAAACTGCAGATTCATTTTTTGGCGGGTATTACCTGTAGATTAGCACCCTGTTGGAAAAGGTTCATTCTCCAATTAGGGTACGAGCTACAGGTCACCCATTCTCTAAAGGCAGTTGTCACCTCTTTTGACAAGTTTACATAAGCAGCATTACAGTACTGAAATGCTAAGCTTTAAACTTTAAATGCTTGGTGTTCACTTTACATTTTAAGATGCCTTAAAATGTGGTATCAAATATGTCTGTGACATTTAGAGAAAAGTCAGAACATATTTTTTCTTGTAATTCTTGTAAAGTATCAAAACATTTACCATTTTCATATCCCCACAAAGACAGAACTGTCCAAGTCAGGACTGTTGTGCAGGAAGTGAGACAGGTGGCAACTCTGTTAACTAGGTGTACTGATACTGCTTATAAAGTTTTTATGCTTCCTTATGACATCCTTTCAGAGGAGGATGCATATCTGATGCACAGATCCTTGTGAAGAGACATCTTTCATGGACTTTTGAGTCAGTCCTTACACAAGTGGAAAGCATGAGTATTTTCTATTCAGCAAAGGAAATATAACAATTAACAACCACCATATATACGGCTCAGTTTAATTTAGCTTGCATGATGCTATGTACTTTTTCAGTAAAACATTAGGAAAGGGAAATCTGAGTACTTAGCTATCTATCTAGATAAATAAATAAATGAATAAAAATAAAAATGTTTCCAGTGCTGGCACTAGGGAACAGAATTACTTTTAAATAAAATTAATAAATAAATTTTCCAGTAGCAGCTGTCACTTACACATGAAACAAGGATCCCTCAGAGGAGTGACAGATTTGACACCTGAGGGAAAAGTGTTTGGGGGAAGGGATGGTCAGATCATCTTGGAGTATAAAAAGATACTTTGAGCAAAGGCCTGCTGTTTAGCTCCTTTTTTTTGGTTGCAGCTGAATAACTCCCTAGTATACTGTAAGATAAGCTCTGATACATTCACAAACGAGGGACATTCAACAAATAAAAGAAGAATTCCTGTTACAGATGGTATATAAGATGACAATGACTGTCACTAATCTCATGATATGTCCATGACATTGGAATGCAACCCTATTTACTTATATCTAGCATGACTCATATAAAGCAGACTTGAAATGGATTATGGGAAAGAGAATGAGTTGAAAAGAAGAAGATAACATTGGTAGGTCAAGCCCCAGTGACTGTAATTTTGCAGAAAACATTTTAAAATTGTATAAGACTCCGAGTGATTTTTAGGTATGAAAATAGCTCAGAAAACAAAGATAGAGGGGAAAAATAGATTTTTTTTTTGTTCTAAGGTGGACTTTTCATTTAACCACCCAGATGAATTTGTAACATGATAGTGAAAGCATCCTTAACTAATATTCTGTACCCCTTTTGAAAACATTCTTAATATAAACATGCACAATCTTGTAGATTTTCATCATATCACCCATATCTCTGTTATAACTGTTGTTGTGGTGCTGCAGTAGCGTTGTCACCTCACAGTTAGACGTTGCCCGTTTGATTCTCAGTTAGAGTGTCTTCTGTGTGGCGACATGCGTGAATGGGTGTTCCTTCATTGAAGGTTGTGTGTTAGGCCCGGCAAGCCAGCATGTAAAAATCTACTGCCAATCATTAGCGGACCGGAGTTCTGCTGTGGCGACCCCTAACCGGGAAAAGCCGAAAGGGTGGCCTAATGGTTAAGGTGTTTGCCTTACAAACATAAGGTGTAGGGTTTGAGTCTCACAAGGGATAATTGGCTAGGCTTAAAGTGGCTCTTAAGGGCAGTTAGCTTAGTACTAACCTATGAACCTATCACACACACACACACACACACACACACACACACACACACACACACACACACACACACACACACACACACACACACACACACACTGTCAGAGCAGACGTGTTGATGAGCTGTGACACCTCATCACAAAGGTATATTCAGGACATGAAAACAAATTCTAACTGTTTAGTTTAATCCAGTCCTGCCATGGCACTCATATTTCCAGGGATAGGTTCATAGGTAGCTACTAGACTTACAGTCCAAGAGACCATTGAACACCTGACCCAAATTCCCAGTTACCACCAAGCACTGTCTACTTAAGTGAATTACCCAAGGTCACACTGTAGGCATATGAGGGCTGAGGAATCAAACCCTGTACCCCAGGAACGTACACTTCAAAGTCTTAACCCTCTGCACCAACTGCCAGACGATCAGTTCACCTAAATGTTATTTGCTAACACGGGGCCCCTGAAACCTTACCGCAGCCATTCTTATGACTTTCCGCATTGGGATCTCTGG